>NW_021620528.1:800384-854174 GCF_004785775.1 Grammomys surdaster | reverse complement strand
GAGAGAGAGAGAGAGAGAGAGAGAGAGAGAGAGAGAGAGAGAGAGAGGTAGATGTCAGAGGAAGAAGTAAGTCTCTTTTTCTTTTACTCTCTTCCTTAAGATAGGTTTCTCACTGTGCCTGGACCTCTTTGTTTATTGGTTAGGGTTGCAGCCAGTAAGTCTCATGAAAGCCTCCCCAAACTCCAGCACTGGGATTATGAGGTCCTCAAGCATGCAAACCATATGTCCTTACTCACTGAGCCATGGCTCTGGATCCACAATCGATGTTAAGATAACTATTTCTCTCAGACGCTTTGCTTTAGTATATCACAAATAATCCTGAAGCTTGCTGTGAGTCAAATTTGGCTGGGATTAGTAGTTTATGTTCAATCACCTAGATAACCCAGAAGTGAGTAGGAAAGGGTTTAAGACGGGAAAGATTCAGCTACAGTGAGAGTATTGTGTGAAAAATATCCCAACCAGTGTAACCTGTAGTCAAGGTTAAATAAAAATGCTCTAGAAGATACAGGATTGTAGATGTTAAATAATAGGTCATTTACTTTACAAATAACTAAGGGAGAATTTATTCTATTAACTGGGTAAGTGAAGACAAGTACACCGGAGCTTATATTGAGGTCAATAATGAAGATTCACAGTGTGACCATTTATCTTTGGGAATAGCACTCCGGACCTGACTAGATGCCTACTGGAATAAGATAGCGCTGAATTCTCTTCTTACTTTGGCTCTTACGACACGTGCATGCCAGTGATAAAGATCAATAGACAAAATATACATAAAGAGATATTAATTAATAACACAGAGTACTCCTTAAACACTTTAATGAAATGTTATCTATCTAACTGCAGGCTTCCTCAAAATGTCCCACTGTAGTATACAGCCTGTGATGACAAAAAAGGAGTATAACACCTGTATTAAGAGATGAACACATGAAATAACACACATTTTCGTGAGCAGTAAAGCTATTAGGAACCTTCTTAGTACACATTATTTACTGTATTTGTAGGAAATGGCTTGGGGGAATTCATAGCTCAAGTGTTCAAAGACACTCAAAACTTCCTGGGAAGATATTTTATGTTTTTCCCATTTTAAATTTAGGCACTAAACACCATGTTTCAATTAGAGACCCAACAGTAAAACCAGAACATTTTGTCCCTCTTATTGATAGATGGTTCATTCATACCACAGATCTCAGCAAAACAGTATAAGACTTCTTTTTCTTATTGAAAATTTTCATTTCTTCCCTTAACAGGCACCGTTCACAGCTTTTTTTTTTTTTATAGAATCTCTGGGTTGCCCATAGCACCACTTTGAACTTTGGGGCTGTCATGAAAGAAGATGAGCTTGGAATCCCAGCACCTTGACACCACAGCAATATTTATGACAGCAAGAGGGGCTTTACAGGCCTAAGAAGCAAACAGAATTTATGCCTTGAGCAGGCCAAAGGGAAATTTCAAATCCCTAGTTCTTAGAGATGTCACCAAACTAAAAGAGTACATAATTTAAAACATGAATTGTTTCTGAAACATTCCAGTTGTCATTTTTGATGTATGGTTGACCACACATGATTACAACTGCAGAAAGCAAGACCACAGAAAAATGCAAATGGTAACTACCTCCTACTCTTTATGAAATGCTTACACCATTAGCAAGTGTGTCATTCTGTCTAAAAGATGCTTAAACCTTTATATGACTCACTCACAGGTACTTACTGAGTGCTTACTATGTCACATGCTGCAATGTCACACACGTTCTGGAGACCTGAGATATAGTGAACAAAACAGTCGAAAAATCAGTCCAAGGCTGAAAAGACATTTCAACTGTTAGGAGTACTTGTTCTTTCTGAGAAAGTAGGTTCACTTTCCAATACCCACATGGGGGCAACAACTGTCTATAACTCCAGCTTCAGGGAAACTGATTCCTTATGGCCTCTGTGGGTACTGCATGAAGCACATGTTGCACAGACATGCATGTAAGCAAAACACCTGTTCATATTATTTTAATTAATAATAAGTGACAAAATAATATAACCTATGATGCTGATACTATATATGAAATATTAAAATCACACATCTACATAAATTCATTCACTCTCTCATATATACAAATTTGAATACAAGCCACACATACACACATACACACACATTATATCACAGATACACATGCCTTAATTCAATAATTAAAATCACAAACACTAAAAACACTATAAGCTGGTGAGTGATTGAATAACCATATTTGCTATCGTGAATACTAAATTGTACAGTCTTTTGAAAAGTAATTTTTCACACATATTAAACATATCATTGCCAACTAAAACAGTATTTTTGCTTTGTGACGTTACTCAGATGACTTAAGAATTATGGACCCATGCAAAAATGCCTGTGAATGAGTATGCTTTATTTATTCATAACTACCTAAAATCTTAATGACCCAAGGTTTTGCTTTTAAAATTTGTAATATATCCATCTAATGAAATATGTGTATCATTGACATCAGCGAAATTATGTCATTAAAAGGCGATCAGGACCTGAAAAATACATTGCTGAACAAAATAAGCAAGGCTGAGAAGTGTGAGTATTGTAAGCATTCAATATTTTAAATATTGCACAGTGACAAAGAAAGGCTCCAGCTTCTTAGAAGGTGTAAACAGGGAATAGTGGGTGAAACTCTGTGTTTTTTGATCACAAATGATTGCTCTTTTCTTCCATACTCCATAAAAAAACTGTTAACAACCTCAAATTCTTCAAGATTCTTTTGTCAAAGTATAAGAACAATGACTCAGGTATCAGTTGCATTGTCATTAATTAGTTTTATTTGGGGACATTACATTACAACATGGTTGGCCATCATGTTTTAAGATCCAGAGCATGTGGGCTGGCTCTTCTCATTGTCCCATTTGCAGGTAAGTAGTAATATCTCCTTCTTATGCTCTGAAAACCAAATAGTAAAATCTCATCCAAGGCTACATGTTGTTAGAAGGCAGAGCCTAGCTTTACGGAATGATTAAACTTGATCCTCTGCAACTTCCAGGATCCCACATGTCATATACTTTGAGGCCAGCTTTATTTCATCTACTTATGAATTTAATTTCATGATTAATCCTGGAAGACATGGCTAATGAATAGGAATGCCTTGCAGACAAACTTGAAAGCAAACAATAAAACTAATACAAAATGTGATGCTTAATTATGTACTTGCTGTATTTTTATAAATATCTCATATCTGTTAAAATTAGTAGAATCCTTTAAGGAAACTAAAAGTATATTTTATAAAAAGGCTTCAGTTATGCAGGTCAATACTCAATAGTAGTATAGGAAAGAATATGATATTTTGTGATTTAAAGCAGTGGTGTAAGCCTTGCTTTATGGATGCTCTTTAAATATTCATAAAATGAAAATAAAAAAAGCAATATTTGTACCCCTATCTTCCTGCTGCCATCACTGTGTCGATTTTTTCTGCAGTTGAATGTGGCCCTTCTGCAGACACCTCTCTGACAGTCACTGTAATTTTGGCTTCCTCACCATTCAGGAGAGAGCGACATAAAAGAACCATCACCTTTCCCTGATGTTTAATCAGGGCTCAGCATGCCCAGGTCCTTTTATGAAAGCTCCCTGGCAGGAAATCAAAGCCCCTTTCTTCAAAAACAATAAAACATGAAACAGAGGGATCTATCTGTCAATCAAGATAGATTTCTCTTTTTACAAAAAGAAAGGTCTCTCCAAGAATAAAAAGCTTTCACACTAATTAATATCCATTAAAGTTCCTACCAGTTTAAAGGCTTGACCAAAGTCAAGAATTACCCAGCTAATTCAAATCCAGAAGGTACTTTTCCATTACGCTTGCTTATGAAATGACAAGAGAAAGTGCTTCCCCCAGAAAAGAAGATGGCAATTATAATTTGCACTTCATATTTGCATGATCAACTCTTAACATTGTCACTGAAATATGATATTGTAATCAATTATTCAGAATCAAATAAAAGTCTCTAACTATTTATAGTTTACCCCAATAACATGATGAGTATTTTCAGGCCTGAAAACACAAAATGTATCTTTACTTGTAAACATTTCCATCTAATATAATTCCAATTTCTGACTGTTATACCCAATATTATATATTTTTGTACACCTAATAAAGACAGTTGAACTAGATGAAGGTGCTTTCCAATCTTGTTACTGAATCCCTTTGCACAATATTTCACTCTTGCTTCTCTACCCTTTATGACTGGAAACTTCTCAAGACAAAGCTATGTCTCCTCCATATTTCTTTAATTATTTTGATATTGGTCAATACAAGTAGTAATAAAATTAACTAAGTGCAACTGCTTGCAGTGGGGTGGAGGTCTTACGGAGGTAAATATCTTAAAGGAGATATTAACAGTAGCTAAATGGTAACCTTCTTTAGATAACTAAGAACCAAATCCATAGAACACAGGACAGAAGAGAAGCCAGATAAACTTTAAAACATCTTTTACCATTTTAGACTTATTATACCTTTCCTGAAATATATAAATGTCATTAGCACCATCTTAGGTCAAATTCAACACATAGGTACAACACAGCAGTAAATATGAAATAAATTTTGTTAAATAATTTTGTATATCTTACGAACTCTGGCCACCTTCCTTGACTGACATTTGGATCTGCTTGTAATCCAAATAAATATTTACAGAAAATCTAAAAAAAACTTTAAAAATAATTAGAAGGTTAGAGACTTAACTGAAATAATGAACTTAGAATTATGTCTCAAAGTCTCACAAAACAGTAGTGAAATGTTTTCATAACTCATCCCCATGCTATCTAAACCAAAACTACTGAAGGAGACATTTCAGATGCCTCTACAACTCAAAGTGCTCCCTGGAAAAGGAAAATAGAGATAGAAACAGTTGGACATAGTGAAGCACACCTTTAATCCCAGCACTCAAGAGGCAGAAACAGGAAAATCCCTTTGATTTTTAGGCAAGCATGCTCTATGTTATGAGTTCTAGGACAGGTATGGCTACATAGAGAGACCTTAATTCAAATAATCAAGAGAAGTAGCTAAACCCCAGAAGTGGTCTTGAAAAGCATTGAGTAATATGAGGAGGCCACAAATAGTTCACCTCAGGAACAATAAAGGAAAATCCTAGTCTGGCTGTAAAATATCTGCTATGTAGCTTTGGAATTCAGACCCCTAGCTTCTAAATGATTTTATATGTTATCATAAAAAAACAGCACAATATATGATAATGAAGTGACTTGGGTATGATACAAAGTAATATCTATTATCTTGAAACAGCTATTTCTTTTTTAAGGTGAGTTAGAATAGATAGATGTCCATGATGATGGAACTGTCGAAGAGTGCTAGCTTTATTCTGTTCACACCACCAAGAGCCATGCCCTCTGTGTGCTACATCCACAGCCTGTTCTCCTTACTCCCACTCCCATCCCAAATGATGATATGACCCTAAGTGACTTCCTACTATTTCTCTCCATAAATCATATTGGGGTCCAACAGGCTTTACTGCAAGTATATCAGGCATTCTCCATGTACTCAGCATCCATTCCACAATAATTAGCACTTCTACTTGGGGAATGAGACATACAATGAAACTGCTGGCATGTAGCTACTTTGACAACACACCCACCCTATAAATATTCTCCTTAGGACTCCTGTGTGTCAGGGACTCTGCTTATACTGCAGCTGAAGAAAATAAGAAAGTGGGTTTGCAAATACACAAACCTAATATGGTGCCATAACTACAATGTCACCTTCTGAAACAAATGTATTTGACAGAAAAAGATATGTATGATACAGATACAAAAGAGAGTTATAGGAAGCCTTAAAGAAAGACACATTCTGCGGGTATTCTGGAGAAAAGGAGTGTTTTTAGGAACCTGTCACCCAGAATATAGAGATGAAATAGGCTATTGTTCCTGGACAGTGTAGACAAACAGGAAAGAACACAGAGAAGATCTAAGGATCAAGGAGGAAGCTGAGCTCAGCATAAAAGGACTGTGAATCCTGTCAAATTACAAGAAATTCTGTTTGGTTAAGGAAGTTAAGTAAAAAAGTCACACACACATAGGTGGGTAGTATGGTCAGAAGAATTATTTCTAATGATGACCTCTAAAAGTTAAACTTCTAGTGTAATAGAGATATAAATGGAATGTGCCATATGATACAAGAGAAATTTGATGAGTGAATATGTAAGAAATTCTAAACCTCAGGTTTGTCATAGCAAAAAGTAATTTATACAAACTAACAGAGGCTGGAGAAAAGGCAAAAGGCCATGCAACCAAGACTTATTCAAATGTCATTTTCATCGATAGGAAAATTATTAAAACAAATGTCATGCTATAGAGTCAACTGCTCCATCATAAGTTCCAGATCATTCTACCTTCTCTCCAACTATGCTATCCAAAAGAACATATTCTACCAAGCCCTTGATGTGGACAATACTTTCTAAAATAAAACTAAGGCTTTCAAGTAGGTTTTTAAGGATTACCATTCTAAAAATAAAGACCTTATAGATGAATCTTAATTGTTACTCAAGAACAAAGAAAGGGAAGAATGGTTTCCAGTTTATGTAAGAAACCAGTGTAATGGTTACCTAATGTGACCTCCTCACAGACTGATAATGTAGGAATAACATTGACTTTAACTTGTAAGTATAAATATAAATTTTGAAATATTAAATCTTAAACAATCATGGAATATAATAAAATATTATAAAAGAAAATTTTGTTTTTAAAATGTAGGTAATTGCCTGTCACTAAGGATTGTAAATTAGCCATTAGATAAATAAAACAAAGATGAACACAATGTGTATTATATTACATATAATTTAAAAAAGACTAAAACTCTTTTAAAATATTTCATCATTTTTTCCTAGTTAAAAACATAGTAAACTAACAACTGTAGACATTTTCTTCAAGAGTTTCTGAGCAATTAGTGCTGACAGTATTCCATTTACACCCAAAAGTAGAGTTAGGATAAAAGAAAAACTTAAGAATACAATGCTAAAGGATTAATTATATGAAGGAAATGTGCAGAATTTTCACAAATATGAACAACTTTAATTAAGAGAACATTGTCATATGTTAAGACAACCCCAGCATATAGTCTATAATTTCAGGGAAGTCAAGGCAGCAGGGCCTTGAAAGAGCTGGTCACTTCATATCCACAGTCATGAGCGGACAGAGTGAATACATTCATGAATGCTTATTTGCCTTCCTGTCCATGCTAGCTCATCCCCAAGTCTTATACCACTTATGCTCATCTCTCTAGGTAATGGTACCACCCACAATGGACTTGTCTTCCCACAGCAATTAATTAAGGCAATCCCCAGCTATAACTATAGCCCCATCTGCTGTACATAATCTCTCATTGGTGTTCTCCTCCCAAGTGAACCTAGCTGGCATTAAATCAACATTAATAGATAACCACATAGTCACTAATATTGCATAAATAGAAAATACAACAAACCAGATGTATACAAGCAGTCAAAATTATACATTAAATCTTACATCTTCATAAGAAAAACATTGGAAAACATTAATACTTAGATATAAAAGTATAGTAACAAAAATAATTGGCATAAATCATAAATATGGATCCCAAATGAATATATATTTATATGTACATATATACAGTAGTTGGGATGAGGAAGGCCTTTCTTAACAAGTCATATAAGAAATAATAATATTTTATGAGGGAGAAAACTCTTAATACCAGAGGGCCTGAACCAAAGCTCTATGGTATTTCCAGCAGATATGTAGTTTTCATTGTTTTTCCTTTTTTAAAAAAATAATTTATTTATTTTTTCTCAAACCATAATTCATTCACACAGGGGTATAAACACAGAAAGGCAGGATGTGGGGAAGGGAATGACACTGGAGTGTAGGTGTTCAGGGGAAATACACATATCTTTCAGAACCAGGTATCGGCTGGGTGAAGGTTCAGGGGACAGGTCACTATGACTCTGCCTATGACTCACTTGTCCTTATCTAAGTTGGTATTGTCTGCCAAGGCTACCTATTTACAAGGTCTATGACTACTCGGGCTGGTAAATTTCCACAAAAGCTGCCAGTTTACAATAGCTTATAGCCATCTGTTTCAATGTTTTTTCACAGAGACCCAAGACTTGGTGTTAGTATACATGTATGACAGGCCTATTGCTGATTTTAGGCCTATGGCTGGTTTTAGGCTTTCAGTGTGTAATCAGAGCTGCCCCTGATATCTCTTCCCTTCTCTAAGTATAGAAGAGCTGTGGAGATTCTAATCTTGTGAAGGCGAGAATAGAGGCCTGACCTCCAGTAATTGAAGGGGACCTTGTAATGGCTCCAGTCCCCCTGTCATTGTCTAGTGAGGCATGAGGGCCATACCCATCCCAATGTCTTTTTCCTGGAGAGGGGATACTTTTGACATCAAACCCTATGCAATCAGGCTTGTCCCTCAGGGAACCTAGAGAGATATTTTTAAGTTTTATTGATATTTCCTTGCAGTGCTTAGCCCCACAGCCTAAGCAAGAATTCACATCGCCAGTCAGAGGGGGTTCTGGGTGGCCCCTCTCTGCTTGGTCTAGGGGCCGAAGTCCCCTCAGTTACTATTTTCAGCATGTAAAGAAATCTATCTCTAATCAGAAAATAAAGTGAATAACTCCAAAACAACACAGGATGGCATGAGCTCATGAAGCACAATTAAGAAAATATAAATAAATAAATAAATAAATAAATAAATAAATAAATTGTTAAACATAAAAAATGAAGCTAATTTTTTAATTCAGTTAGTGGAAATTAGAGTGTTGGTATAATGGAACTTCATTTCCCTCTCATCAAAGAAGTAAGGCAATCACTTACTGTCTATTTATTGTAGAAAGTACTAGCCCTAACTTAGCATGGAAAGTTTAGGAATTTGTGTACTCAAACTTTCTCTTGGTCCTGTGAAGGCTTGATATCCCAGCACAGGGTGGTGAGGTGGGAGTAGGTAGAGAAGCACCCTCATAGAAGCAGGGGGAAAGGGCATGGGAGAGTGGCTTTGCAGAGGGGAAACTGGGAAGAGGGATAACATTTGAAATGTAAAGAAATAAAATAAAATAACCAATAAAAATTTTTTGAAAAAATCCTTTGCAGAATGGAAGAGAATCAAGGCAGGGTCTTCTGGTCGGCAACATCTACCCTCGCTACTGTTATCTTTGCCTAGCCCAGCTCTCAAAATTGATCCTCAAGCAGAATCTTTTGTTGGCATGTCTAGATCATCTGCTGGGTCCTTTTGTGGAATAGCTCCTCAGTCGTTTGATGGTGGTGGTTTTCATGTCTTAAATCTCTTCAACATCTCATCTCACCTTACCTCAATATAGAAGAATGAAGTTTGTCAATAATTTGCAAAATCTGTATAATTAAGATTATTTTACATTAAATATTTATCTTTAATATACATAAACACACAAATTTGCACACTGCATTTTATTTGAAACCAGATATAAATCATTTGAAGCAATATCAAATTCAATGATAATGAAAATATCCATCCAACACTACTTTTAATTCCTAATATATGGTACACAGTTAATGTAATACACACATAGGTGTATAATGATCAACCAGTTAGCATTTCCAAATAGATATTTTAGTAAGTGTAGATCAATATGTAATAGTTGTATGCATCTACAAAAACACTGTGATGTTTGAGTATCCATATTTACTGTGTTGTGAACAAAGAAGAGTAATTACTTTTCTCTATAGTTTCTCTATATGTTTTCTCTATAGTTTTGCATTAAATATTGAATATGTCATGATGAATCATAGCTCCTACATTAAGCTAAACAAAACAACAGTGAATTCCTTCTGATGGGTCCTCATTATCAAACTGCTTCTTTCCTCCACCTCCCACACTTTCCAAGTTCTAGTAATCACTAGTCTATATAGACTTTTAGCACCCACACATAACATATAATAATGTAAACTTTGTCTTTTTTGTCTTTTTTTTTAGCATAGTGTATCCTATCTCCATCCATTTTTATGTACATTATAATATACTATTTTTTATACATATCAACAACATTCTATTCTATATATATCGCATATTTTCACTCATTCATCCATGAATGGACCAAGGTGCAGTGTCCCAGTTCTATGAATAGTGAATTGTGAATAATGCAGCAACATCATGGATATCTTTCTGATTATCCTGACTTCATTACCTCTTGCTAAAGATGCACATATGGGATAGCTGGATGATGTAGTTCTATTTTTACTTTTTGAAATAACTTCTATATGATCTCATAATGGCTATCCTAGTCCGCATTCTCAACAATAGTGTGCAAGAGTTCCTTTTTCTCTGCATCCTTGTCTGCATCAGTTATTTTTCTTGTCTTTTTGGTAACAGCTATCCTGAGGTGAGGTGATATATCTTTGTGGTTTTAATCTGCATTTTTACATTGCAGAAGACTAATAAAACTGAGCATTTCTTTTCATAAATGCATTGGCTTACTGAGTACCTTCTTATAAGGAATGTCTCTTCAGATCACTTGCCCATTTTGGGCTAGAATATCTGGATTTTGTTGATGCTATTTAGTTCTTTATATATTCTGAATGTGAATCACTTGTCAGGTAAATAATTTGAAGGAAAATAAAAGTTTCCTATCTTGTAAACCATCCTTTCCTTCTATTGACTTTTTTCCTACAATGTATGATTATTTACTTTTGCTTTTGCTATTCATGATTTTGTTGCCTTATATAAAAAATTTATCTATACTGATGACTTAAACTGTTTACCCTAGAATTTCTTTTAATAATTTGGTCTTACTTGAATGTCTTTTATCTACTTTGAGTAATCTTTTGTATGGGTGAGTATCATTTTACACATCAATAACAAACATAGAGATAAAAATCATGGAAGTAATCTCATTCACAACTACTAAGAAACAATCTAGGAATAAATTTACCAAGGAAGTAAGAGACCTCTACATTGAAAAATTACAAAGCACAAATGAAGTAATTGTAGAAGATTCAAGAAATGGGAAGGCCTCCCATAGTCATGTACTAGAAGCATTAGCATTGTCAAAGTGTCTGTGCTGCCTAAAAGGATTTATAGATACCATGAAATTCTCATGAAAATACTAAAGACAGTCCCCTCTCTCCCTTACCCACCCTGCTCCATGACAGAGCCAGAGCAGTACAGGGAACACACAATAGGAGTATATCACAGACAGGAGACTGGGAGGGTCTGTGCCCACCAGTGTCGGAACTAGATGTCTCAACCAGAAGGTCTCATCTGTGATGAATGTTTAATAGACAATTTCAAGGTTTCAAATTTCAAGGTTGCAGAAACAATATACTTTGCAATGATTACAATCTTCATCTATCTTGTTATGAAAGTAGAGAAACAGCAACAAGGCATACAACTGACCACCCCATACAGTGTATGTTAACAATAGTAGATTTTGATTTCTAATATATTGTGGAAGCTTGGTCTAGAAACACCATAGGGTGCTTTTTTTTAATCTATGGTAGAAAAATGGGCTCCACAATTCACCTTGCAGAAGCATCAACAGAGTGCAACATTACATGAAGGTAATCCTAATCATGACACATATAACTTTGCAATTTATTTGACCCTTGAACACAGAGACCCTGGAGGTTTAGATGAACCAAGTAGTGTTCTACATGCACTTAGAATGTTTCACTGTGTTGGGGATTAGTAGGCCCTCATACCCATTGGTCAAACACACACTTTACTAACAGCTCTACTGGTGGAGTCTCTGCTTTTCCAAGTTCACACTTCCAAGAAGTTGAGAAGCCATTGATGCTATATCTAAGCTGTTTTCTCAGTTTTCAGGAGAGAGACATTCTACAGGAGGACAGCTTAATTTCTCAGTCCCTTCCACTTTTCAGTTGGAGATGTGCCTGCTACTCTAGTGGTGGCATGCACAGATAGCACATCAACCACTGGAGACAGATCACAAAGCAAGCGAGCCCACAAACACCACTAAGATCATACAGTCTTTGGCCACAGGCAGCACAGCAAACAGCCAGCAGACTCTCGCTTTAATAAGGTTAAATGATACCAATGTTTCTGAAGCAGAGCACCATTCCATGTATAGCAAGCATGCTGATCACAGCGTGTGTGTCTAGGGACTGGTTATGAGGGTGAATGGGGGCAAGGTGCGGGGGGATGGCAGATTTCATTAAAATGAGCTGTGGAGATATTACGCATTTAGATCATGGTTTAGAAAACCTAAATGTGGAAGAAAATAAAAAAGGAAAAGAGCCTCCACCATCTTCTTTGTGACGAGCTCCTCAGTTACAGGCTATGTTCTCTGTGCTGTGTTTTCCAGTGAAAGTGGACAACAGCTATCCTGCGACTATGTGGTGACTGTAATTTCATGTCTTCCATGCTTGTTACATTATGTACATTCAAAAGAAAGAGAGAAAATATATATGGTAATCATTTCCACTTAACTACCTTTTACTTCTAACAGGCAAATGTCGGTAGCAGTGCAGGTTGAGCTGTGCTTTCTGTACTTTGATATGTAAAAGGCTCCCATAATATCTACATTCAAACTGAAGAGGAAAATTGAAATCTAATGAAGCTTCTGTGTGTAGTTATGAATGTTAATGCATAAATATTGCTTGGATAGCTTATATAATTATTGCATATGGTTTGTTTTATTTTTGTTTTTGTTCTTGTTGTTTGTTTCTCAGAATGCATGAACTTCTGGGACCTTGTTATATAAAAAATTAAATATAAGAAGTAGAACATTAAAAAATTACACTAATTTTTTTTTAAAAAAGCCTAAAGCTTCCCCAGCATTTTTCAATGAGGACAGGGCTGTGTGGATTGTGAAGAACTTATTCAGTCCTATACTTGTGCCTCCTAAGCACAAAGCCCACTCAGTCCGTAGTGGAACCTAGGGGTCCTAGCCAGGTATAGCGTTCCACTGTGTGGCCACCCTTTCATCCTGTCAATTCTCTTGTCCTAACACCTCCATAGAAGACAGACCAGTAAAACGGGAATTGGCTGCAGAGCATCTGTGTGCTCTTAAAAAGATGTTCTTTATAAATGTAGGGGAAAAATCATGTAGTTCACAAAAACATATAGTACAAAATATCCAGAAATAACCAAAGCATTCTCAGGATAAATCCAGCACAATTATTATACACATTAAAGGGCAACAGTAACTACACCAGCATGATACTGACAGAAGAGAACCAGCATATTGTCCAGTGGAAAAGGAGTAGAAATAAATGTATACCTTTATAGTGAATGTACTTTTAACAAAAGTGGAATAAGCATATTAACAAGGAAGAACTGTCTCCTCAATAAATGTTGATGAAGCAACTGGATATCCCCATGCAAAAGACTAACATTGACTCCTGTGTCTTACCCTATACCCAAAGCCATGCTACTCTTTATCCTTGTGGCACATCATGTTTACTAGAAAGTGCTCTGCACTTCAAGTTTTGGGCTAAGTCCTTTTCAGATAGTTAAATTCCTCAGATAACTCCAACAGAGATGCAACAGATGCTTCTTTGATGGAGAATGAGTTGATTTTTTTTCCATTTACTGCCCCCTCAAAACAACAATTGGAACAGGAGGGCTTTGTAGTATAATTGAACCAAAGCAGAGTGTGTGTGCTTCAGTAATCATGTAATAGTAGTTAATAGGGTAAAATAAATCAAAGGGCCATGGGTTGCTGCGGACCACGTGCATCTCCAACCTCTAGGATGGGCAAATACAATGACTGCATTCACTAACCGTTGTCAGTGATATGTTAGTGCAGAAAAAGAAATCCAGAGTTATGGAGGTCAATGAAACTATTTGCAGCAGGTAAAAACACAATGAAAACTTAATAGCACTTTACTAGTAACATCAAAGGATACAACTGCCCCAGCAGTTCCTGCTTACATAAAGTACCTGCCTATTTATTTTAAATAATTTCCTAACAAAATCAAAGAGAAGAGATACATGCTGATCTTAGAAGTGCTGTGATCAAGGTGAGACACCTTTATGCATCATCCTTCATTGCTAAGACAAAGCCTTGGAAAAGACATTTACGAGCAGAAAAATCTAAAAAACAGAACTAACAAGAGGCAATGTCTTATATGTCTTTTATATGTAATCTAAAGTTGATGCTAGGGTGCTTGACATGAGGAATTCAAAATACTTTCAAAAATTCTATTACGGTCTCTTCTGCATTTATGATGGAAGAGAAAACCAACTGAATAATAACAGCACCAAAACCAAAACAGCAGGAGAGGATGAATGGCCACAATCGTCAACATCAACCATTAGAAAACTGTACACCATGACCTAACTATCAAGAAGCATTATAAATACAGCACATGTGAAGGCAGATGTAAGCAGATGGCAAAAGACAGATATTATAGTACAAAGCTCTCTTTCCACATCAACTGATAGCTTCCTTTAAACTCAGTATCCGTCACTCTGAAACTTTCCCTAAAAGACATTTTTTTTTTAAAAAAAAATATGCCTATGTCTGCTAAACATTTGTTATGGAAACACATTATCATCCCCAAAGCTCATAAGAATTGGATTCCATAATGCCCAATGCTCTCAGCTTCATCCTTGCCAAGATAAAGCTTTAAGGGGGCTCTGGGAAAAGAAGCTTTCTAAAAATGCATGAAGCTACTTCTGTGAAATCCTAGATAAACTATACATGGTTGTTGGTAAGCCTGTACACAGGGAACAAGGACACTTACTGTTTCAAGTAAATGATCATGTCATGTGTCCGTGTCACTCTCCCCTCTCAAATAGCAGTGCATGTTGCCTTCATAATCAAAGGGTTATACCCAAAATATATTCTCAAAATAATTAGTACAAATGGATCTCTTCTTTTGAAGGGCACGAGAGTATTTTCTTTTCTTATATCATCCATCATTGCCCTAACTATCCATCTAACCATTCAGCTTATTAAGATGACACAGGGAAATAGATCTGCAGCAGCTCTATTGTATTGACGACAGAAGAAGTGGCTGTGGAGAAAAGGCAGATAAAACGTGCTATAATAGCTATAATCAGAGGAGAAGGTTATTATGCACCATGAGATGTGTAAACTGTTTGGGGAGATCAGGGGAAGGAGATATGAATTACAAATGAGGGTCTTGAAGTAGGAAACTCTTAATGCAAAGTGGATCTGAATTGGTTCTTGAAGAAGTTAAATGATTTAAGTGTACTTAATAATTTAATTTCAATCTAACCTGGCAAAAATCAGACAACATATTATCAAGCGTCTCCATTAACCAGGATATGTTTACAAGCTGTGGTTGGTTATTTATACTTTTAGCCATTATATTATCTAATTAGGAAAGCAGTATGAACTAAAAATATAAGTTTTAGACTGGGCCAGATTTGTGTCAAAGTCTTAGATTCTTTCAGGAAATACCAGCAAGGCATAGCATCCATATTCATACTTCATTTCAAATTCCATCATCCATTGAATGAAGATGTCCATAGTCTCCACTTTGAGACTTTTTATGAAAACTGAATTTGAAAATGTATCAGATCACTGAATACCATGAGGTGATACTACTCAACAAAACTCAATAATTGTCCTATATCCCCAGCTGCACAAGCAAGGAGAGTCTCAAGAATGATGTGCCTAAATACAAATCAAAGCCTATAACTAGCATTATCTCCCCCATACCAAAGTATTTGCTCATAGCCATTTTTCAGTACCCAATACCTAAATGGCACACTCTCTCTTTTGTGGAAGTACCTTGAATTTGTTCTTCTACTCCAATAGACTCTGCAGCTCTTAGAGGGTGACTGTCAACTCTTTGTGATATTACTTAGAGCTGCACTATGCCATTGCTTATATTCCAGCCAGCCTGACATCTTTAGTTGAATGCCCTTCAAGCTCTGCCTCTAATGTGAAAACTCTTATCCAGTTGTTTGTACAACACAAAGATATTTTAAAAGTCACTGCCTTTATACTACTTAATACTAAGTTTCTCGCTTTGAATCAAATATCAAACTATATGTCCACATAGCTGAAACATGGAAAAATGGTGAAAATGTTAGATGTCCATTCCATATTTATTGAGGAGAACAGAAATAACTGTTTCTATTATGGAACAAACTAGTAAAGAATAAAGTAGACTTCTACTGCCCATGGCTTCTAGAAGAGAAGGTAAGAGGGCACGTCACAAAAACTCCAAATATAAATTAAAGCTAGAATGAATACTGAGAACTCAGAAAATAGAAAATATTCTAATCATACTTGTACATCAATTACATGTTGAAGTGAGATATATATGCATGTGTGCATATATTTACATATATATACATACATATATATGTATTTATATAAAGAGGCTAACTCTTTTGCCTGCTTTTAGAATCCTTTTCCTCCTACTGGATTGCTTTGTCCAACCATAATATAAGGAGACATGCCTAGTTTTACTGCAACTTGATATATTGTGTTTGGCTGCTATTCACAGGAGCCTGCTCTTTTCTGAATAGAAGGAGGCATGTGTGGGTGGGGGCAGGAGTAAAGTGGCGGGGGAGAAACAGGGAGAAAAGAAGGAAGAAAAAAATAACAATAACAACCTAAACAACAATAACAAAAGGAATTATCATGAGGTTTCCCTGTGTCATCAGAGAAACTGATGCTGCATTCTCACTGGGAAGATTCCCAGGATCCCCCAGGAAGTACTAGACTCCAAGTTCCCTAAGTGTCCATCCCAACAAGGAACTGACTTGCTATTGTCTTCTGACTATTCATGGAGTGATCAATAAACACTCCATGTTCAATAATACATAGCAGATGTACATTGCAGGGGAGCTAGAATGAAAGGAGGGAGGGAGGGAAGGAAGGGAAGGAGGGAAGGAAGGAAGGAGGGAGGGAGGAAGAGAGGAAGGGAGGAAGGAAGAAAGGGAGGGAGGGAGGGAGGGAGGGAGGGAGGGAGGGAGGAAGGAAGGAAGGAAGGAAGGAAGGAAGGAAGGACCCCCAAGCTGAACACAGGAGACAACTGAATATATTATTTGATGTTTTAATTTTATTGTGGAAATATATAACAATGACCTGTGTGAAAGTAGGTTGACTGCCATTAAGAACCTTAAAATGAAATACCTGTTCTAATTACGCAAAGCATCGACATCAATCCTTTGTACGTCTAGGAAGAAAGCCAGCACTTCTGTCAGCTTATAGTACCTAGACTCTCCAAGCCAGAAGCAGCCACGACAGAGATGTCCAATATTCAACACTAAGTATCAAGGCCACTTAGTAGACAATTGGCCTTCGGCATTGAAAGATACAAAAGCAAACAGTCCCAGTTCTGATTAATACTTAACACACAAAAAGACCTTTTTATGGAAAAGTTGGACAACATATATTCCAGTGTTGCCACAAATAAATCATAAATTTTATTAGCTAATTTTCAAAGGGTATAGTCCATTAATGAGGATGAGACTGTTTTAATAAAATATAAATTACTCTAGTGTAAGACACTTGCCCACAAGACTTTCAATAAAAACAAAGCTGGGGTTTTCACAGGATGTAACAATAAAGAATCATAATAAAATTCAGGTGTGGGTGTTTGTGCTTAGAGTTTACTTTCAGACTTTGTTTGAATCATAAGATAACCTACAAATTGCTTAAGGGAGGCTCTGGTTCCCACGTTCTGTTACCTAGTGAATAACTGAAGAGTCAAATTCAAGTCTCTAGAAAGCAACCTGCATGCTTTAGAACAGTATCTGTATCTACTCTGAGGCTTCCTTATTTGCAGTAATTTTATTATTAAAACTCCTGAAAAAACACAAATGGGAATGGAAATATTAAACACAAATGTAAAGCTGAATGACAACGAGTGCAAAAACAATTTAAAACATAATTTCAGGTATTTAAAAATGCTTTCAGTACAAAAGTAATACATGTCAATTATGAAAATATAAACAAAAATAGTTACAGTCCCTTATTCATAAATCAGAAAAATATCATTAATATGCCAGTAACTACTGATATTCACATATAGCTGACATTTGATAGCTAGCATGTCACAATAGAAGCCAGTCCCTACAGATGCCAACCTGGAGGAACTATATAGTTTACTACCAGCACAGGGGTTACAAATGTTCTGCATGTATACTATGTGTTTAATGGAATCACCAAATCTAACCTATTTTGAAATTCCTTTCTTAAAAGTGGCAATACAGTTTAAACATCTTTTAAAGTATGTATCCATTGAATTTGCCTTCCAGTAAGTGTGGTGTCTGTCCTAGAGGAACAAAGACTGAGTGACACAGTGTCCTTGATGATTAATCATACATTCTACATGGATTTGCTGACCATCTCTACTTTAGCTGCTGGAAAGAAGTAACTAAGCAACACTAGGTGTAAAAGAGCAATACAAGCCCTAGCTCTGACCTTAAGATCATAAATACTAGGACTTTAATAGCATTTGGCTTTGCATGAGGGTACCAATCAATGGCACACTACAGCTCATTATTCCAAAGATGGGGAGAAAGAAAATTGCAGCTTCCTCTGCTTGTTATTTGAAGCTCTGTTATGGCCTCTGCTAAATAACCTTTCTAAAGAAAGCCCTTGGTTACTCCATCAATGTACCTTGAATAAATTCAACCATAAAACTGATTGAAGATGGTGTCGTCTTCGACATTGCTTTCTACATATCATCTGACCTTCCTCCCCATATCCCTTTCTGGAAGTAAGTACAATCATCTCCACTTTAAAGATTTGCAAATTAAGTCTTGGAGACATTAATTAGCTTGCCTAAGTTTACACAGCAGATTAATCTGACTCCATTGCCAAGCTCTTAGTACCATATTCAACTGTCTTTAGAATATTGACCAGGGGTCGACAACACAATATATCAAATTAAATGAGCACAACTGGTCAAAAGGGGGCTCTGGAGATCCTGTTCCAATGAACCTATCTTCCTTCAGCCTCAGCTCTGTGGTTCTTACATGTGCAGGGAAACTTCAGTTCTCTTTCTACAAAATGCCCTAGCTCCTGCCTTTAGCTTTTCTTGAAAATGGCCTTCCGCACTCTTAGCCTAAAACGAGAGCTCAATCTCTTCATCAAAATTTCCCTAGACATCACCTGTAGAGTATTCTATTTTGCTTAGACCCACCAGTTATAGCATGAGCAAATGAAGCAGTTTTAGAGGGATCAGTAGGAATCATATACCAGGTACATAATTTCATGTGTCCCTCCAAATCTGACCATTATATGTCCTTCTCCAAAGCCTGAGTAAAATGCAGGAAAGAAACAATGAAGACAATTAGAAAGCAATATTTCTGGAAAGTTTATCCTCAAAAATATTAATAGCCAATGTGTTTCTTAGTAAATACAACTTTGAATTCTTTCTTTCTGCTTGCCATTACTTTATAATCTTTGGTAACTAACACTTATTCCTACTATAGTTCAAAGTACATTTCCTAATCATAATGCCAATTCTATAATAAGGCGTTATGCTCTCTTTTAACAAGAAAATGTTTGTTACTTGGGTAGATGATGTCCTTGCTTAGGTTCTTTCAATATTCAGTTTCCAAAGTAATTCAGATTTGCACATTATAGAACTGGAGGGATTTTTATTGTTGTTTTTTTTGTGGGTTTTTTGTTTTGTTTTGTGTGGTGAATAGGGAAGGTTGGATGTAGAAAGCACAGTTTCATCAAGAAGTGAACTTAGAATAAATAGCACAGAAAGAAATGTCTCCCTTGATAGTTTCATTGAACAAGCCATGACGAGTCACAGTAGGACAAGTGCAAGTGGCTGCTGCCTCAATTGTCAAACAGTACAGGAGTGTGAGCTCAAAGTTCTTTGGGTCTTGCCACAAAATCTGCATTTCCTATGTAGCAGAAAGTACCCTTTGGCCAAGAGCTGGTGGAAGAGGAAAACTCTCCAGGGACTGGTGGTGCTGGAAGATAAGGAGTAGGGGACAGAGGTGGCTGCTGGTGACCTGCTGTGATTCTGATATGGCATGCTTCACTCTATACTTCTTTATACTTGTACTTTAGCTGAAAATGTCATGTGCTGTTTGTTCAAAAGTAAATGAATTCTTCTGTTGGCTAATTGACACAGTTAGCAGTGATTTGGCGAAATGCCAAAATACCTTCTACTGCTTTTCTGATAAAGACACAGTAATAAGAGTCACAGATGAAGCACTTGGCATGAACCAAATTGATGGGACAGACGTGACTATCATAATATTGGTAACTAAATAAAAGTACTTTTTCTGGAAATAATATCTGCTGACACAAATGTTGATACATTCAAAGGATAAACTTCATTGCCTGACTTGGTTTTATTTGAAAGTTATAGGAATAATCACAAAGTTTAAAAAGCGTATCACAGTAATTCTTTCTCAGCCATTCCTAGGTGCACAGCAGTAGTGTATGTGGTGCCCATGTCTAGTGAGAGCCCCAGCTCTATGTTCCCAAATAGCTGCAATAGGATTTTTTTATGGAAAAATGCATTTTATTGTAATTCTTGTTATTTAGTGATTTGCGTATTTTTATTTATTTTTTAAATATTTTTATTGGATATTTTATTTACAGATTCCCCATTCTCCCCCCCCAACCCCTGCCCAGGAACTCCCTATCCCATCGCCCTTCCTCCTGTTCCTCTGTGGATGTGCCCCTAACTACCCCCTCACTCCTACCTCCCCACCCTCAAATTCCCATACACATGGCATCCAGCCTTCATGGGACCAAGGATCTCTTCTCCCTTGCATATGCAGCTGGAGCCATGGATCCCACCCTAAGAGCTCCCAGGGACCCTGGAAGCTCTGGTTGGTTGGTATAATGTCCATTTGAGAGAACAAAATCTCTTGGCAGTAAAATATGAAGGTATGTAATAATCTTACTGTAACTTGTTATGCCATGCTTGGTTGATATCCCTATGAGGCTTGTGCTTTTCTGAAGGGAGGCAGAGGAGGAAGAGATCTCAGGGCAATTGTGGGGGAGGGGGCAGGAACAAGAGGACAGAGAAAAAAATTGGGATGTAATATAAGAGAAAAGAATAAGTAAAAATTAAAGTAAAGCCATGCAGAGTAGTGCTCTACACTTTCACCAAGTCACCATTCACACATGTTTCTTTGATTTATAACTTAATTGTGATTTGATTTCCTGAGGTATGTTTTCATTAAATATCGAGAAATACTTGAGACTTTAGTCTTCAAGAGCAACACTGTTATCACTATTAAAATAAGCTGGATATTTTTGCTTTTCTCTGAACGTCTTCCTACCTTTGGAGATTTGTCTTTGCTCACTGTTGGAAGCTAATGCGGGGGAACAGGAGCCCTGTATTTTACTTGCTGTCTAGTGGGGGGGAAAAGCATAGTTTATGAAGTAGCGAGCAGTCAATCATTCACAGATTATCACTTGCCACCACCACCAAATGTCCCCCTGCAGGATCCCAGTGTATATTTTGACCTTAAAAATGTTAATTGAAAAAGCTCTGTAGGAGGAAAACTAAATGATTCATTCACTTGCTTGCTAGGGGGTTAGATATTTTTAGAAATATCCAAATAAGCGATTCCTGGAACACAAAGGTGCAAAGGTCATTCATTCAACATGGATTTTAAAGTAAAGAGAAAGAGACCAAAGTTCAGATCAATAAACAATGTTACAGAATACATGTAGCATTTCACTTAAGAAAATCACAACAACACAACCAAACCCAAACCAGAAAAGAATAGCAAGCTAAGAGGAAGGGAAATACCGAGTTCCCTGTCTGTCTGAGATACACTATAGAGACACCAAAATCAAAGAAGGGAAAATGATACTGAATTTTCACTTTTAGCAGTGTGTGTGTATTCTATATATATGATACATATTATAATAGATAAAGATGGATGGATGGATAGATAGATAGATAGATAGATAGATAGATAGATAGATATTCTTTACCATGTTTATTTCTTCCTTACTTGAGGGAAAAGTTGAGGACCATATATTTGAATATTATTTCTAAGAACACAATTTGTAATTATGGATTCCATGCATCTTCCTAGAGAGAGAAATAGCTACACAGGCTTTGCATAGCTACAACTAACTTTGTCTTCCTTCAGTTCTCCTGGAGTGCTTAAAACACTGCCAATAGGCCCATCTTCCTTGCAGTGTAGTAGCTCACGTGCCAAGAAACACAAGTTTGCAGCCAAATTTGAATCTGTGAACAATAAACATTTCTGCTACAACCTTCTGAATGTTCTTCAAGACAGAATCTTGAATTAGGAGTTCAAATGCAGCAAGTAAACATTCATCTTTAAAAAAGGTAAAAGCACTTAAATGAAGCCAGCTAATCTTCATCTAGTAAAATCAAAATAAGAACACAGACTTTCTGGTGCCTTGATCTGTTATTTAATACTGCTTGCCAAACTGTGAGTGGTTGATTTTAATAGCTACTATGGCACAATATTCACTAGCCTGTTTTACTGGCTCATGGGTGGAGCCATAAGCATTTCAAAAAAGGGGGGAGGGTACTGACCAAGCCAAAGCTAAAATGTAAATTGCTATAATATCCATGGTGGTACCAAATAGTAACATCTAAGAAAGATGTTATCTGCTGGTAGAGATAAATTGAAGGTGTACTCACTGCTAAAAGGATGATGATGGTTAATAATGACAATTGATGGGGCTTTGAAATCATCGTGGCAGAAAACCCTATGCATGCCAATGAGGGATTATCTAGATTAGTTTAACTGGGATGTGAAGACCTGTGTGTGTGTGTGTGTGTGTGTGTGTGTGTGTGTGTGTGTGTTACATGTGTATTTATTGGAATGACTTACAGGCTGCATTTCAGCTAACCCAACAATGGCTAGCTGTGAAAGGAACATCCAAGAATCTAATAGTTGTGTGATCCCACAAGGCTGATGTCTCTCCTGGTCTTCTGCATATGCTGGAATCCAGAAGTAGACTCTACTGTCAGTGAGGGATGGATATGCTAGCAAGGCGAGGTTAACCTGTCAAAGAGCAAAAGCTTCCTTCTTCTATGCCCTTACATAGACTTCCAGCAGAAAGTATGGCTCATATTAGAAATATGCCTTCCCACCTCAAGATCTGAGTTAAAGTCTTTGATCTTTAAGATCAGGATCCATGGTGTATGTCTTCCCGCCTCAGGATCTAGATCAAAGGTGTATATCTTCCTACCTCAAAGGTCCAGACTAGAGATGGATTTACCCACTTAAAACTAAAGAGAAAATCTCTCACATTTGTGCCCCCCATTTATAGATTGCATTTCATTCTGGATATAGTCACATTGACAACCAAGTACAGCCATCCCAAACCCAATTTAAATGTGGGCAGAGCCATTCTCTGTGCCAGAGTCCTGGTCTGAATGAAAAGGACAAAGTAAGCAAATCCCAGCCTTCAGTATTCTGCTCTCTGATTGTTCTCTGGCGATACAATGTAGCTAGCTAACTCCTGCTCTTGACACCCTGACTCCCCTGCAGTGAGGGAACCAATCTCCTAAAACTGTGAAGCAAATTGAACCTCTAATTTTAATTCACATTTTTCAGGCATTGTGTCACAGTAACGTGATAAGCAAGTGGCACACAGCATATCTCAAACAGTACCTCTGTACTTTCACAATCAAAGTAATTTATAGGGTCGTTTCCAAACTGATATGACACAGAATTCTTGCCATGCATGAATAGGAAAACAATTTGGTCTGGTGAGAACAATGGTTGGTATATTAATAATGATTACTTCAGATATCTAAGTTCCATCAAATTAAAGGCAACATCTGTATTAGAAAGCATGCACTACCAACAACTAATAAATAATTAATTTAAAATATAACTATCTGTGATTATAAAGACAATTAGAATGTGCTTGTGGTTATGCTGGTTTAGTAAAGTGACAGTTGTAGATTTTTTTTTCCTTTAAGAACCATGATTTCAATAACCCTGGGAAGGTAGATTAGGTTTCCAGCAGTAGGGATGATTTCCTTCTTGTTGATGGCAGGATTTGAAGGTGGTGCTCTTAAATCCAATTTGAGAACTTTTGTTTACTGCTAAGCTCTCGGTGTGGCACTACTATAGTCTGAGAATGTTATAAAAAAGAATACATATTGAGAATATATATATATATATATATATATATATATATATATATATGCAACAAAAATATTTAAAAATAAGAAGCCGTGAATTTTAAATAGAGATAAGCAAAGATGTATGGGAGGGTTTGGAGGGAGACCAAGAAAGAGACAATAATGTAATTAAAATATAATCTCAGTAATAGAATGTCAGATGTGAAACAGATGACAACTGAAGGCTAGAAAACTCTTCAAATAATGCCACTTTTTGTAGGAGCACATATCCCACTATAACTCAAAATAACAGTACCTCAAAATGTATAAATGTCAAAGTCAGAATTCACATTCCAGCTCTAACTCTCTGGTGTCATTAGTCTTCATCTATGAGCACAACTTATGCCAGTTAAACAAATAAACTCTCTCCAGTCAAAAGCATTTGTTCAGTGCTTACTCTCCTTGAACCTGCCTGTTCCCTCGGAACCTTTGCCGTGAATGCCAATCTTAACAGTGTATTTCAAAGCAGAGCACTCATATACACTCTTCTGCCCCACCCTAATCCATGCAAAGCATCTTTTACCAAGTCCAGTGTGATAGCCATTCATTTTTGTTCCCATTCCTGTCCCCAAATCAATGCTGCCCCTGCCGAGGAATTTCAAACCATTCTCATTTTTCATATTCAGACTTCTTGCTGTAACCCATCCCCTGAGATAGTTCCTGTTCTCCCCATGTTTGAGTCACCTATGTACCTCATTGTAAGCTAAATCATTCTGTTTCTAAGTTATATGCATTGTCTAGTCAAGTTCTAAGCATATAGTCTCACCCCTGTCAAGAACAGGTTTGTTGAAGATACTTTCCAGGCTTCCTGGGAACTTTATCAAATTCTACATTCTTAGAAGTGGCCTTTTGCCCACTGTCCTGGTTAACACACTACCCAAGCAGCATCAGTTAGATAAAGCAATAACTTTTCATCATTAAAATGATGATTGTGACTCAGCCTTAGACTGAGTATAAGGAGAATGAACATTTGGCTACATGTGGCAGGAAGAAATGCTTCTGTTTGAAGATTAAATATTGTTTTCCAATGAAAATGATGATCATGGTAACAACAGGACTAGTAGGCCACACTCAATGAAGAATAGCCAGCAGTACCCATGGGTTTTCCCAATTCCCTATTGGGCTAAGCTACTAGATACTCACCTAATTCTTCCAACAACCTTAAATACGGGTACATTATAAAAGCCTATTTACACATTACTGGTTGAGTAGTTAAAACACAGAGGATGCCTAAGAAAGAGCACTGTTTCAAGACAAAGCAACCTGATCAAGAAGGCCTGAAAAAACAAGCCTGATATACTCCTCAAATCACAAAATATATGCTATGAAAATATTAAAAGTCTTCTTCCTCTAATAAATGAAAAAATGACTCAAAAGGTTTAAACTTTCAGAAAGGTAAATACCAATTATGTAATCACAAATAATTACAGTGTAGAACAAAGCAGAATCCACACAATGTAGCAATCTAGCCATAAATAAAGTGGGAAGATACCTGTTTTAACTTTTCCCTGGGTATTTGTAAATTTCACATCATGTGACCAAATCTGCCTGTTTTCTCTTACCCACCCTTTGCCCTTGCAACCTTCCCCCAAAAAGAAAAAGAAGTCATCTTGCTTTGGAAGCTGCAATATGTCACAGTGTATCCCACAACACATGCTTTTGTTCATACTTCTTTGTTTGCAAATATTCATTTTACTGACTCATTGGTCTGGGTAGAGGCCTCTGACTTCTGCTATGCTATCAATACTAGAACCTCACTGGGAGTCCTCTCAGATATATTGTTGTTGCTCTGTGTCATGATACTACAGCTTTGGATCTGTAGGACCTGCTCCTTCATCCACTCTAGGAGTTCATAGCTGGAGTAGATGTTGTGGTGTGCCAACTAAAAGCCCTGGACCTGGACCTGGGAAGTATCTGAGCTGATCAGCCAGCCAGTTCTCCCACACTCTCCAGCACTGTCCCTTGTAGCTGACTGAATTTTGCATCTAGCATTAAGACAGAGCCAGCTCTCCAGCTCTCATGCCCTTGGGCTAGATCACACACAAATTCCACAACCAAGTCCATTTCTACTTTGCTACCCAGGTAAGGTGCAGAGCCCACTCTCCCAAGTATTGCAACAGGTAAGGGACAAGACCAGCTGTCACACTCTTATGAGCCTAAGGCCAGCTATCCCACCTAACATAGGTGTCTAGGGACAGGGGAGAGTTGGAAGGAGCCAATCTCTGCCTTGTCCATGTCATCCACATAGCAGATAAGTTGTGAGGCCAGCTCTCCCAAGTCCATGTCCTCAGGCTACCTCACACTCACCCCTGCCACCAGGTTCAGTCTCTACTGTGCTACCCAGGAAGGTGCAAGGAACACTCTCTTGAGTGCTGCAGCCTGTGGTAAGAAGATGTTTTTAAAAGACATTAAGAAAAACATTAAACTTTTGCAGAGAGGAATAACTAGTCACCAGTTGTAATGGCCTGAAAGAACAAAACAAGGGCTGTGGATATCAGTTAGTAGATAAAATATCTGTAGCACAAGAATAAGGACCAGAAGACCAGATACCCAATATCCATATGAAAGTTTGGCCTAAGCAGGGACGGAAGCCACCTGTAATCCCAGCATAGGGAAGGCAGATGCAGAGTATGGCTCAAACAATATAGTTATCTAGAATATTCTGCAAACTATGGGATCACAAGAAAAATAAAGTGGAGATTGGTGGGGAGAAAAAATCATCATCTCTTAGATTCCAAAAACATTTGACCCTTGCACATTCACACACACAAATTCAGATACATGTGCATATACCTGCACACAAGTATGCACACACACACACACACCTATGTAAACATGCATATGCACTTGTGTGCACTCCATAGTCATACATATGCAAAAAAGAAAGTTAAAGAAGAGGAAGAAAAAGAGTGGAAGAAGGCAACAACAATACCACCCACAAAACAATAGGAAATAACACTTAACTTCCTGAAGGAGCGGAAAATCATGATGAAAGCCCAAGAGCATACAAAGTTTCTGAGTAATAGTCCATTGAATTACACAAAGACATTGTTCTATCTTCTGCTTGGGCTACTTATGTTACAATAGCAGATGTGAAAAACAATGTCATTTTTAAATTCTTGTATGATTCTAAAGTGTGGGAAGAATGGGCTGATGAAAGAGCTTTTCACACCTCAACTGTCTAAACTCAGCTCTATGGTCCCAGAGGGAACACATCTGTCTCCCCAGAGACTTTGCAATAACAGCATGCTTCACAGATCTAGAGAAATGAGAACCCTGGAGTGTCTGCAAGAGCTCAGAAGACAGATGACTTAGAACAAGGGAGGATGACAGTGCACATTGACCTAGGGAAAAGTGAAAATTGGTTTGTGAATGGATAAGAAATAAAAACTACGATCACTCAAGAATGATGTGGATTCCTAAGGAACTAATCAGGCTGAATGAATGTTCACCTTTGATGAAACTAAACATTGGTGCATGATGGTTAATTCATGAGGGATATGAAGCTGAGTGAAGCAAGGAGAACTCTGTAGGATATAGTCAGCAGGGACCCTGGTCTGGACAACTACTCTTGGTACTGAACTTAAAAATCAAAAGCATCTTGAAAGTAAAAGGAGCTACAACTTTTGTAGTAGTAGATATTCAAGGTATTGAGCTTTAAGATAAAGCGTTTTTCTTTGTTTATACAGCAATGCTCTTAGGTAGGTACAATGATACATGACGATCTTACAGATGTAGAAATTTGGGCTCTGGAAAGATGTCTTCACAAAAACATAGCTGTTTAGAACAGAGGCATAAAATTTAGGGCTAAACCACTCCATTCCCCAAAACAGCAACCAAAATGTAGCAAGAGAACAGAACGACCAGCCTTCATGAAGATAAATTAGATGAAGTTGCTCGGTTGCTCCAGAGAGAAAAAGATCTGGCATGGCTGCACATGCCCGTCTTGGCTCCAAGTAATGGAGTAATAAACATGCATTGAAGGTGAGATTAGATTAAGAATGTGAGTTTTTAAAATAATGAGTGTTGTCTGCATATTGGAGAGAGGGTCTAAGGAGACTGTGATCTCTCTTGTCACTGAAATCAAGCAAAGACTAGCACATATTGCTATCTGTGGGTTGAAATAAGGAAGGATGACTAAAGTGGGAGCCAACCAGATTTCTCTCAAACTCAGAGTTCTGGGGGATGCAAACACATGATCAACCATGGGGTCATAATTATGAAGATCCATCCTGGAGTCTCAAGGATGGATAATAGCTTGCCCCCCCACCCCCGATCAGCATCAGCGTCTCCTGGGTCCATCCCACTGATCTCTAATGTGACTATTTAGAGAGAAGTTCAGTTTTCTGTTGGAATCTTTGAATAATTTTGCATCCATCTTTAGATTTTAACATGAAAAACACAAAGCAGTTGAACTTGTTTGTTTTCCTTCACTCTGCACCACTGCACTGTAACAACAATGATTTGTACTCCTTCAGCAAGGGTTTCGGAAACAGCTAATGAGGCAACCAAGCCCTGGTGGCTGAAACTCTCCAGATGGGTTTACTGGAGTGTTGGAAGCCATGCCCTCCTGGCCATGATATACAGGTTCTCGGCACACTTTTATCTTTCAACTAATATTAACCACTATTATCCAAACGAAATACTAATGACAGCAATTTGGCTACAATGGATATCTCCATGCAACATTTATCTCCCTTCTGGAAGTCTGTTGAACTGTGTTTACACCAGCTTATTTAATTTTGTTTTCCTTTATCATGTTAACCCAGTACTTGGGCACTCATGAGTTAGTATAGAGGAAAAGCAGAGACATGACTTGTGCCTAATCTTTTATGAGAAACACAGCTGGTCCTATCGCTGTTCCTAGCATATCTGGAAATGATTTTAAGATATAATTACATGCCTTGCACCTGCACGGCAGGTGGTAAACACATGCCTGGAGAGTAGGGGTGCTGAGTCTGTAAGAAAACCAAAAAGAAACCAAACGTATGGGGTTTTTTTTCCTTTTTAAAAATAAGCCAATTCATTTCCTGTGTGCTATAGAATATGTAGGTCAAATATCTTTGGGGCTATTTTTTAATGTAAGCAAACAGTTCAAGAGAGCGATGGGAAAGAGACATCTAAACTGTGATCTGGTTGGAAATTAGGCTTTTTCTCATCACCAGTGGAAACAGACTGGCCAATCTACTTAACTCCTCCCTCTTTATGTTCCTTCCAGAGAAATGCAGAAAACAGGAATACCCATCCCACTTGACTGTAGGAACTGTCAGAGGTATTCTGTATATTATGACTTATATTTAGAAAATGCTTACAGTCATATAATTACAGTGGCATCATTCTGACTGAATTCCTTTAGGAATATAGACATTAGAATTAACTACAACACCTTTTACAGCAAGAGACACAGTGGCTGCAATCACCTGACTATATCCTGGGCCACCTGTCAACTTTCTATCCTACCTTCAATCAAGCACTCAGTGAGAAAGCTGGAATTCTTATTGTGAGATGCTACAAAAAGAAAGAAAGAAAGAAAGAAAGAAAGAAAGAAAGAAAGAAAGAAAGAAAGAAAGAAAGAAAGAAAGAAAGAAAGAAAGAAAGGAAGAAAGAAAGAAAGAAGGAGGAAGAGGAGGAGGAAGAGGAAGAGGAGGAGGAGGAGAAATGTATATCATAGATAGGATAGTATAACCTGTGAACATTTATGTCTCAGCGTTCCAGGGGCTGGTAAAGTCTAAGATCAAGCACCCAGAGTGGATCTGTGTCTTGTCTGTGGATAGCTGTCTGCTTCTTGTATTCTCATGTGGTCAAAAGCTGAGAGGAAGCAAGCCTTCTTGTGTTTCTTCTTCTGGGAAAGTTAATTTCACTACGAGGGCTCTCCTTTCATGATAGATTTACATCCAATGACTCAAACTCTTTCTTCCACTAGTTTGGGGTGAGGTTTCATCATATGAATCACAGGGGTTATAGACAGCCCAATCCAGGGTACCTTCACCTTTTTTACCTGTATATTCAGCTTCAAAAATGTCCTTATTCCCTATCCTTCAGAAAGGAAATCTTGATCGTGGGGCTTCAGCTGGCATTTGAATAAGGAAAGGAAAATACCAAGGTATCCTGTGACATCAATCTCAGAGAAATCAGAAAAGAAATCTTAAAATATGTAGAACACAATTTAAGTTTTGAAAGCCCACTTAGACTGGAGCTACACTCACAGGTAACTGGACCTTAGCTTCACTGTAGAAGTGACCTGACAATTCCTATAAAGTAGATACACACAGAAAGAGGGAATGGGGAAGGGGGAAGAGATAGAGACAGAGAAACAGAGATAATTATTATGAAGCATAAGTGAAACTAAGCAAGATATATAATCTTTCTGTAAAAATAGCACAATATTTTAAACAGACCACCTGGTCCCATGTCCAGTAATCTTACCTTAACATTCATTATTACTTGGATAAGCTAAAGATTCATTTAATACTTTCCTCCCAAAGTTGACACTTCAACAAACATAAAATATTTGATGGATGCAAAGTCACTATTCTCTTTGGAACGATAGACAAATTCCAGTTAGTGTTGGTCATCTTCTCTCTTTCCTCAGTACTGGAAACTCAGAGAGGTGTTTGCTACAGAACTGTGTCTATTTGGTGTCCAGCAATAGAGAGGCAGCATTCAATAGTGTCTCCCAGCTCCTGTCCTTGACTCCAGCAGCAAAGTTGAAAAGGCATACGACATGCTCCTTTTTTTTCATTTTTTTATTGGATATTTTATTTACATTTCATATGTTATCCCCTTACCCCATCCCCCACCCACCCGGGAACCCCCCCATCCCCTTACCCCTCCTCCTTCTTCTCCGTGGATGTAACCCCTACCTACCCCCCCACCCCCACTTTCACATCCTCAAAATTATGCTGATGTGGAAGTCAGGAAGTGCATGCTGATAAGGGCCTGATATGGATGTCTCCTCAGAGGCCTTCAAGAGTCTGACATATTCAGAGGCAGATGCTCACAACTAGCCATTGAACTGATCATGAGGTTCTCAATGGAGGAGTTAGAGTGAGGACTGAAGGAGCTGAAAGGGTTTGTGGCACCATGAGGAGAGCAACAATACCAACCAACCACAGCTCCCAGGGTCCTAACCACCAGCCTGGGAGCACTTATGGAGGGATCCAGGGCTTCAGCTGAATATGTAAGAGACGACATGCTCTTTATTGTAATACAGGGTTAGTGTATCTTTCTTTCACACTTATTCAGATACTCAACCCACAAGTTTTATCATCCGGAGTCTTGACTTTAGCAGAGGCCAGGGAGAATCACTAAGCATTCCATTTTCATCCATGTTACATGGGTTCACTTGTTCATCTCATCACTGACTAACACATGTTAAAAATGAATAAAAGGCTATAAAGCTGAAGGCTTTAACCTTACACTAGAGCTCCTTCTAAGCTTCATACTTTCTGTCATCACAAGATACCACCATATCTCGCTGAGATATGTCTAAGTTTCAGCAGTACTGTGGATAAATAATAGCTGACATCCTGCACAATTTCTTGTTTACACAGCACTTTCTCAAATTATCCAAGGACCCTACCTATCATTTGTAACATTCCCTTGAATGGCAGCCAGATCTGCTTAATGAGGCCAAAAACACTATACAAGCATATAGAAGTCTAATTTAAATTAAGCATTCGTATGATACCAAGTTATAAATCTTGAACATTTCATAAAAAATCAGCTAAATAAACTTTCCATGACAGAGACAATCAGAATCCACTTGACAATTTCATCCTGGTCAGAAGTGGACTTGTTGGCACTTTTGAGGAAGTTGATGGCATCAATAGCAAACACTGACTTTTTCAAACCTATACCTCACAGGATCCACAGGGCCTCACAAATTCATTTGCTTTAATTTCTGAAGGAACTTAGAATTGTGTAATCTACATGGCATTAAAAGAAATCATTTTGAAAATTTTGATAGGCATCTATAGGAAGTGTTAAACAGTGATTTCATAAATGTTTAAAGTAAATAGATACCTAGTAAATCTTTTCCCTAATTTTTCTTTCTATGAGAGAACCCAGTGTTAAATCTCTCTAATTCCCTTGACAAGTCCACAAAATCATCAGGGTACAGGCCCATCATCTCTGTCTTAAAGATTCATGGTCTCAGGATGGATACAATACCTTCAGAGACCACAATCTCATTGAAAACTAGCTAACACAGACCATAACATACAATCTTTCCAGTGGATTCCCCTCCTTTAATTAATGTAGGACATTCACCGAGGCTCCCAGAACATGTCACCTCACTTGTTGATGAAATGGTGTTCTTATCGGTGCCAAAGAAACCAGTAATGGCCATCTCTCATGCCCTTGTGGTTTAGATCAAGTATAGATTACAATCATCACAACAAGGTGTCCAAGCATCATTCGGATTTATGTGATGACACATATATGACATGGTACATACCAACTGGCACAAATGCTTAGTCTCACATCTATTTCGTTGGTTTTTCTACTTAAACTGATAAAGAACTGGGTGAAGGGTAGGACTATAATAGGTAGACTAACGTGCATAGTTAGGAATTAAGAGAACAGTAAGTGATAGCGTGGAAATTCTAACACAGACCAGGGATCCTAAGCCTCATTATCACCTGTTTCTCAATTGATATAAGATCTCAAGAGGCAGACAGCCTCTTTCAAAGTGCAGAGAATCAGATAATAAGACCCATTATTTAACTTTACTAAAGTTAAGAATTTATTAATAAAGCTTCGCAACTGACATTTTAACTCTTCATACTAAAATCACAAGAACCTGAACTGTATGAAAACCTAAAAAAAAATTAAAATGAGAAAAAAATCAAACTTAAGTTGTAATATTTAAGAGAATTAGAGTTGGTCACAATTCCATCATATTGTATATTAAAGTATCTATTATGGTTATAGACATGGTCCATGCAATCTGAAGCCTCCCTTCATACTTCAATATAAAATAAACATCCCCTTGGGCTATAGTTTTAAAGAAATGGATTGTTTTGCATATAGTATAGAAATCTCATGTTGAAAACCAGAAATTTTTCTGAATAATGCCCCTGCCAAAAAAAAATCTTTGCCAATTCTGGCTACCATAGAAAAATGATCACTCACTTGTCGAAAATAGGAAACTCGAATTTTCTGTAAATTATTTGGCCAACTTAGTAGATTCTGCCAAGTCTGGACCTAGGGAGGTCTCAGAACCAGACAGGTGGCTTGCCAGTCTAATAATCCAGTTGAAAAATTGTCTAATCTGCAGGAAATGTTGTGCAGAGCTTCCTTCTTTCTCACTTCAGGAGCAAGTCCTCAGTCTTCGTCCATTACATAATAGGTGCAGAATAAATAGAGTCCTGGCTGGATTCGATCTCCTGGAGTTAATGCCAGTTTGGGGCAGATGATCCTATCCTCCCAGCAACAACCAGTTTTGAGTATTGAAGGGAATTCACTATGGCAATACTAATTTTAACACTGTTTTGTTTATGAACTCTATACTGTACAAAATTACCTTCTTAAAATGTCCTCTTGGCCATCTAATAAACAGGAAGAGCATTGGGTATGTAGTTAAAACAACTCTTTTAACCCTCCTCTCCAAACCTACAGATCCCAACCCTTTTGTCTTGGTTAATGGTGACACCATTTCCCCCACCCAGATTCAGGACAGAAATCTAGGACAGAGTCTGGATCCTGCCTCTCTTCTCATGTAAGTTCTCTCCTCGGCTCTTAGGTCATCCCCAGTCTAAAGGAACATCATTCCATCACCGACCCTCACTTTGGCAGGATGCCTTGAGAGGCCCTGACACTGATGTTCACACCTACATGGCTCCTAGAATATGCTGTGCACAGTACCAGAGCCCTTTCCTATATAAGTCTTTGCTGCTTTCTCATATAACACAAACCAAATCCAAGTTCACTCTGAGGCCTGCTTCATCTAACTTCTACTGCACTTTCCACCACTCTTTAGCCTGTTAATTTTCCTTGTACTCAAAACTAGTACAAGGAAAGACATACCTCTCACAGCCCACAGGAGCAGCTTGGAGGTAGGGATGCTGAGGGTGTTTCCAGCCTGTTCCAACACTGCAGAACATGACATAGTCAGAAAAGAACATGTACTCTAAATCACACCCAGGAACACTGGCTATTGTTTTTAATCTCTCTGGGCCTTTTAATCCTTGCACATGCATGTGTGTATGCATATCCCTTTGGGTGTGTGCATGCAGGTCTTCTTGCACATGTGTCCATATATATATTCAGGCCAGAGACCAATGATGGTCAACTTCTGTGACTGCTCGCCACTTTATTTTTGAGACAGTCTCTCACTGAACTTGGAACTCGTGCCTCTACCTCCCAGCATTGCTATTATAGAAAAATACAGAACCTTGCCATCTTTCTACAATGATTTTAGGGACTCAAACTGAACTCTACATGGTTAGACTGCAAACACTTCATCAGCTCTCTCCTGAATCTCAAGCCCTTGGATTTCTTTTTCTTGCCCTCATGCCTCTGTGTCTAAGGTACTCCCATATCTAGCTGTCTCTCATCATTTGGGACTCAGTTAAACTATGACAAACTCAGGGAGAGCTTCCCAAACTTGCACATATTCAAACATTGTAGCCTTTTATCAATATCAACATTTCTTTTTTTTTTTTTTTTAATTTTATTTTTTTTATTGGATGATTTATTTACATTTCCTATGTTGTCCCCTTACCCCATCCCCCACCACCCCCTCGGAACCCCCAATCCCCTCGCCCCTCCTCCTTCTTCTCTGTGGATATAACCTCTATCTACACCCCCCCACTCCCACCTCCCCACCCTCAAAATTCCCACCCCCTGGGGCATCCAGCCTTCATGAGGTCAAGGTTCTCTTCTTCGACCTATGCCCAGCAGGGCCCTCCACTTTTACATATTCAGCTGAAGCCCTGGATCCCCCCCTAAGTGCTCCCAGGCTGGTGGTTTAGACCCTGGGAGCTCTGGTTGGTTGGTATTGTTGCTCTCCTCATGGTGCCACAAACCCTTTCAGCTCCTTCAGTCTTCACTCTAACTCCTCTGTTGAGAACCCCATGATCAGTTCAATGGCTAGTTGTGAGCATCTGCCTTTCTTAATGGAGGAAATGATTTTTCCCATTGACACCTGACTTCTTCACTAGCATGTAAGCTCTATGAAGGAGCTTCATTGTTCTATGAAGTCAGTCTTCATTGTTATTAGGGCCCTTCTCCTGGATGCATAAGTCTGCTTTTGGGATGTAGAAGATACATAATAAATTGCTCAGAATGAAGAATGCTGAGACAGGCTGTGGGGAAGAGAGATGAGGGATGCTTGCTTCTGTCACAAACTTATCTGAACAGATTCATATTGTCTTAAGTCATGATAAACATTGTTTGTCACACTGTTTTTCAATATAAACAAAAGAAGACAAAGTTCTAAGTTTTAATTTTTAAAAGATTAAATCCCCTACTCAGATTTTTTTTTTAATTATGAAAAAGAGGGAAACAGGGAGAGTCCATGAGATAAATTTTAGCTTTTACTGACATGATAAATCATCTTTCTTTCCATTCCAGCATATGAAATCTGGCTTAATAGTCTGCCAAATCTATCAAGATACACTTTGGAAGATACACATACTTCAAAAAAAGAGGAAAAGTGTACTCTATACTCAACAGTGAAAATCACCTCTTAAGAACAATCATTCTGAAGAGTAACGGCATTATATAGGATGTCAAGAAAATGATAGAGATAGTCCTTCAGCCTTTGGAGGCTTTTCCCTCTTCTGCTGTTTTTACTGTGTCAGAAATTGAGACATCAGAAATTGACACTGAGTTCAGTATCAAACTGTGCATAGCACACTTCAAGGGCAATCACATAGAAAGGGCATACTGCCTGAGCCTGTCTCCCCGCCTTCCTCAAAGGCTGAGAAATTTAGGCCCAGATGCCTGGAAATGTATTTTTTTTTTCTATTCAATATCGCCGTGAGATTTAAATTTTCACAGCATCATTCTTTCCCTTTCAACAGTGCTTTCTAGCATGAACTTGTTTAAAACAGCAGTTTCTACACATAAAATTTAACATTTAAGACTAAAATCTAGCTTCCAAATTTAAGTTTTAGAATGAGCCTGTGACACACATTAATAATCTCTGGAATGGGTTCAGCTTTTCCTAGTTCCTGTATAGGCCAACACCCCTTGGATTCCAATATCTAGGTTATTAACGTATACTACCTTGTATTTTATAAAAATCCTTCAATGCCTATGGAATATATAGCAGCCATCTCTACAATCAGAAAATAGATGTTCATGGAGGCAAAGGCAAACAACACCAGCATCTCATGAAAGGCGAAACTCTGGATTGAACTGTCCCTTCTTGATGGTCCACATCTAAAGCCTTTAATGTGCTCATTTACTCATAATCTGTCCACAGACACATCATGACAAAGGAGTTATGATCAAATGAAAAAAGATCATTGTTCATGTATTCCAAGGTTAGCAGCTGATTTTTTCAATCCAACTAGTTGATGAGAGCATCCAGGAGTAGAATACAATCAAGAAAATTAAAATCCATAATAGAAAAAGAAAATTCTGAAAAACTGTTCACTGGATTTAATTGTGAGGGGTTCATTATGGGCAGCTGACTTTGGAGGAGCTTAGAAGATGCTTGTACCAAATCAGAATATACAGCCTTATAAAATTTTCAGTATGTGATTTTATTTATTTACCTGTAATGTCACATATCAACATTTGTATTTTTAATAGTATATAACATTCAGACTAAAGCAGTATTCCCCCCAAGCTTAAAAAGAACATACTGCAATGTATAGTGAAAGTACATTAGAAACAAAATAAGATAGACTTTGAAAATAAAGGAATCAAATGTATATGTGGCATTATAATACCAAAAATTAAGGCAAGGACTCTCCTTGCTTGTCACGGAGACAGATGCAAGCAAAGAAGAGCAGACGCCATACTCCGGAGCTCTGAAAAGCTGGCATGGCCCTGCTCTCTCACGCACTTCTATTTTTATAAAGTGACATTTGAACAGCCAGTGTCACTTGGTGATTTGATGTTCCCCCACCTCTCCACCACCCCTGGATCATACTGGGTTTCCATGGTACTTATTAGCTGGAATAGTATTAGATTGTGGTTGCTGGAGGCAAGGACTGTCACTGGCTCAGACACAGAGCAGCCAGGCCATACTTCTTGGAAGCTGAACTTGTTCCCTTGTGCTGTGTCCACATCTCAGAGGAGAAACAACAAAGGCAGAACATTAAGAGAACAAAGCACTGTGCATATCTTAGAAATATGGGGACTTGTCTGCTCACAGACAAAGCTGCAATTTAAGGTTTGCAGACTATTTGCAATTACTTTTGATTGGTGTGCTTCTTAGTTTGAGCCACGTTTACAAACTGAATTGTATTTTCTCACTGGTATGCCAAAGCTCTGCACTTCAAATTAGAGCTGCTGTTTGGGGAAAGGACAAGAGGTCATCAAACTGAAGTGAACTGTCTAATATAGACCCTAGTCCAATCACACAGATGTGCTTCCAGGAAGATGAGTTTAGATACACAAAGACAAAGTATACACAGAGAAAGAGATGATTTGGGGATATAGCAAATCAAAGAGATACAGGTCAGAAATAAAAGCCACCTAGTCTCCAAAATCCATAGACTTATAACCTCTGAAATACAGGAAATGAATGTTTATTGTCTAGGTCATCTAGTCTGTGGCATTTTGTGCTGTCAACCTGAGAGAACCATTAGAGAGATCACATAGTTAAGAACAGCTTCCTGTTAGCCCTTTCCTGCTGACACCACCTTAGGTCCATAGCTCTCCTTCTGGGCTTAAGGTAAAACCCTTCGTCACTGAATTTCACAGGGAAGTTTTAACAATTCTAGGCTCACCTATCCCTACATAAAATCTATAATGGAGGCTTGGGTAATGCTATCCAAAAGGACAGAACAACACAACACCATCGCCCAAAGGTGGAGAGAGCAGGGATTCCTCTTACCTGTCACTAAAGACTCATTGCAGAAGAATATCCTTAAGATCCTGAAACTCTCTTGAAAGACTTTCTGATGTTGCAGATGATATGCCACATTTAAACCAAAGAGCTTGGGGAGCAGTGGTACATCTGATACTCTGATAATAGTTTGAATTCAGGATCAATGAGACGATTCAGAGAATAAAGGCTCTTGCTGCCAAGCCTAAAGACCTAGATTTAGAAGGAAAGGCATGACTCCCACAAACCCAAAAAGACATAGTGTCTCAGAAAAAGCTGTCTGGGTATGCTGTTCTTTTTTGTAACACAAAAAATTCAGCAATTAGAAATTTTATTGAACTATGTGGCTATAAGAGTATTATATCTAGAATTAGATAAATGTATACTTCCAATGAAATCAAGTTGTTTTAGACAATAATTTCTTCAGGTCCCCTGTTCATACTACAATTTTTATAATCAACTCTAACTCTCTCTCTCTCTCTCTCTCTCTCTCTCTCTCTCTCTCTCTCTCTCACACACACACACACACACACACACACACACATTGCATATGTTAGTATACACTTATTCTGAATACGTGTAAGCATGAAAGCCTTTTGTGTAAGGAGAAATTATTTTATAGTCTTAAACAAGTAAATTTTATGTGACTTAAAGATGTAATCAATGTTTACTGTGGGAAACATCAAAATGGGAACATCAGTAAATGATGAAGTCCACATATCTAACTGACAATATAAGTATACAAGAAGCAAAACACTTGAACAGAGGCAGAAGAGGAGGGAAGGTAGAAGGAAAGCTTGGGAAAGAGAATAGATAGATTCAGAAATGTATCAATACCATGAGAACTTTAATCTCAGACTTAGAAGCCCAGCTTTTGAACTGTCTGCCACAATCCAAATACTAAAATGATTTCCTGAAGTTCACCAGAGTGTATAACTCATGGTTTCAGAGAAATTGGTAGAAAACCAAGTGGAGATGGAGCTATACATCTGTATTATCAGTATTTCTACCTCTGAGCCCATTCTTAGATGCCTAAAACTGGCCACTCTTAAGGGCACACTGATCCTTAGTTGCACATCCCAAATCTTGGAGAAGGCACGTGATCATCAGGAAGCAGAGACATACAGTACTTTTAAGAAATCACCTTTCTTCTTTGAATCTCTCTTGTTTAATAAATGATAGCAATCCTTCTTGACCTGAAGTCAAAAATATTCTCAACCATCCAACTATCCAACTTTCCTGTCATGAAAGCATCTCTCTTTGGTAGAGATCAAGGGTTCATTTGATTGCATATAACTTATAATTGAAGACTAAACTGCAATTCTCAACACAGAAGTAAAATAAAAATGAGAGGATACAACCAGAGCTCTCCTCTGAAAATGTGATCTATTCTGAAGCAATTCAATTCATACCTTACAGTGGATATATTTGGAATAGAGGCTGTCCTGCTGGAGGAACAGGAAATTGTATTTGGCAAAGTGAAAATTCTGGAGAAACGTGAGAAAATTCAGTGCTAAAATTTAGCCCAGTTTTTGAGTTTAGAAGTATCCGTAGCCAGAGATGACCTTTCCAATGGTTTGAATGTAAGAGATTCTCCTTTCAGACTAAAGAGCCATGGACCAGCAATTTAATTCAATTTTCACAATGAGAGTGAAGTGCATAAAGACAGTCTGTAGTGAGCAATTAAAGTCTTCATATCCTAACACTTAGCTATACAGGTATTTTATGGCAACCAATATGATGAGAGCAGGCATTTATTGTGAACAACATTCTTCAATTTTATGAAATACACTTCAGTGAACCAGGGAGGTGAGAGGTGCACATTGTATGTTTGGATTGGCTCCATTCTTGAAAATAAGGATGAGACACAATAGAAACAGGATAAAAGTTAATTTTGAGAAAAGTCAGATAGAGAGCTGAACTCTAAAAATATTCTGTGTGTTCTTCAAGATTTGCTTCAGTAAAAATGTCCAAACAAAACGTATATATTGGACTTCGGTTGCTTCCTGCTAATTCAACTAGCAGAAAAGCTTCAAGCTTTCATTGTAGAAAACAACGAGTTAGGCACCAGCCATTCATGTATGTCGTACACTGAAAGCCATGAGGAAAGACCAGGCAATGCTGCTGCCAAAGCATCCTGTTCATTAACCTCTTCTCTTCAAGGTTAACATTTGTGTGTTATCCAGTCATTTAGATATAATAGCACTACTCAGACTTTTACAACACTCAGCCATTTGTAGATCATGGCAAGAAGGAGCATTTCATTATTTATCATAAATTACTCAGAGTTGTTCACAATGAAAGATGAGTCTCAGTGTGGTACCACAGAAAGATGAAGGAGAAACAGACTCAATAGGTATTCCGCTAAAACCTGGATCTACTTCTCTGCCTTTCTTTCCAACACATCTCTCATCTGGTTAAATACACAAAGGCATGCACAATACTAGATAGACAAAATTTCCCTTTATCAATATCAATAAAATGAGCTAAAATTATCGAAGCAAATAACATGAGTACATGTCAACTGGTATACTATAAATTCTGACATTGGTAAAAGTTATCTGATCTCCATAATATATAGGAGAAATCCTTTTGCCTTTCACTACAAATTCACACACACACACACACTCATACCTCTGGAGAAGTGAGAAGTAATTTCACCTTTCCTTAGAGTGGCTTCTGATGGTAGAGAAAAACTACAGAGGCCATAGCTAGGTGTGAGGTAAGAAAGTGACAGTAACTATGGTATATTCAGCAGGCCCGAGGGCTCCACAGACAGGACATTCTAAAGATTCCCCAAGGCCAGCTTGCTCCAAATTACTCAAGACATAAGCTCTGATCTGTGTGAGATATATTTAAATATTGACTTCACTGCACTGCTGTTTCAAAGTGCTGCATACAGCAGTAGAATTGCTGTGTTTCAAGGATGTTCAGTTTATCCACAGTCATATCAACACAGCCCTAGATTTAACCCAAAATAACAGCTTTCGGATATCTAAAAATTTGCAAGCAGAGATACTAGGAGAATAACAAGAGGCAGCCCTTGATTGAATGACTTCACCTAAATTAACCCATGACTGTGTTCTGACTTTGCAGAGGCAAAGCCTCCTGTATGACTTGATTGGCACACATGCATGCAGCACGCCTTTCTGGTTACATCTGGGATCCTCTTTCTGTAGCCCACTTAGCACCTATGGGGATCAAATGCTGAAGTTGCACAGCATTCAAAAGGAATGCTGGTTTTGGTTTATGGGCTAGATGCATCACGTGGGTAAACTAAGAGATGGATGATGATTGAGTTAATGCAATATAAGGTTAGTGTGTGGCTTTCTGGAGAGTTCATATATAGATGGAAAAATGCATCTATCCATTTACATACCATCACCTAAACTTAGTAATGTCAAGAATCTATGGAGGAAAACTAGATCCATCACTCTTGCTGGCTTTCTTGGTTACCAGTTGCTGCCAGAGAGAGGGTCTGTTTCTACAGTACAGGTACTATGGGTCTCTGTCATCATTAATGTCCAATGTATTCCTTTACCATCACTTCTAAATTTCTCTGCCAAAGGCAATTCTTCTTAGCAAATGAATCATTTGCTTGTCAGCACCAATGAATCATTTCTGAAGTGGCCTGATATACTTTCATGTTGGAAACATGCTTCAGAGATTATGCAGTCTCTCATATATACATTCTGCTCAACGAAAACCACAAATATAATTAATGGCTTTCTTATCCATGTCAGTTTTTATTATCAACTTGACCCAACCTAGACTCACCTTTGAAGAACTGCCTTGATACGACTGGCCTATTGCCATTGAGACAGATTTTCTTGACTTATGATTGGTGTGACAAGGTACAGTACCCTGTGGATTAGACTGTACCATCACCAGATAGCTGACCTTGCCTATTTAAGAAAGCTAACCAGACAGCAAACAAGTAAACTGCATTCCTCCCTGAGTTCAGCTTCAAGCTCCTGATTGAGTTCTGTCTCTGACTTCACTCAATGATGGCTCATGACCTGGATGTGTAAATTAAATAAACCCTTTCCTATCCAAGTTGGTCCAAGTAATGGGATATAAATTAGAACACTTTTATATTATACACCTCTATTAGCAGAGCTGGGATACAGGCACCATCGATGCACAAGAATACTTTTAGAAATATATATGAGAAAGTTAGAACACTTTCACAAGCACTCCTGATATAAGTAAAGCTAGGTTTGACATGATACAAAATATCCATTCAGAAAGGCTTAATAAGAAAGGGGTATAGCTGACTACACAGGGTATCTCCTCAGCCCAGATCTTGAAAATACAAGCCAGGAGGACTGTCTTTGCATCTTGAAGACTTTAGTTGGGGGTCCAAGCCTTACAAATGGGAAATCATATAAGTCTAGCTCACCATCCTGGTAGCATGAATTGATGAAAAGCCACAAATGTTCTAAACCAAAAAAAAAAAGAAAAACCTGTAATCTTTAAATGTGTGCTGATTTATATAAAAAGTGTATAAACCAAAAGGATATATTTGAATACATTTTATCAAATTAAATATCTCCTGTAACCAGCATCCAAAATAATATGCAAAATGTTAGCAGTGAGGTTAAGTTCCTTACTCCCCAAAGATAATTAGTATCTTGACTTCTCAGAGTAAATTATATAAACAGTACATTTGCATTCCAGCTCTTTTTGTTCCTCAGTGTGACTGTGAGCTGGTTGGTATTTTGTTTGGTTTTGGTTGGTTTTTTGTTTTTTTGTTTTGGTTTTTGGTTTTTTTTTTTTTGTGGGACACAATTTATCTTTGAATAGAACTTATCTTTTTTTCCCTAATTCACTATTCTCTACTGGCTGCTGGTCCATGTAGTGTGTCTATCTATAATTTGGCTATATAGTCTGTTGATTCTGGGAGCAGTTAGCAGTCCTTAGTAAATATCTGGATTAGTCTTTTCACTCATTCACTCACTCCATCTGCCATGAGCCTGCAACAACCCAGCAATACCACTGTCTCTTTTCACATTCCTCTCATCCTTAACCCAGACCAAGTGTGTGGGTAACAGACAGGTTCCTTGCAGGCTTCTATGGGCTATATCCATCCATAAAATTAATGCTAACAATGGGCCAACATCTGCAGACAGCAAGGGTCATTAATGATTCACTAAATATCCATACTTGTCTCTGTTCCTAAAAGGTCAAGGCTAGGTTAAACCACCACAGAGCTTCCAAGAAGGCAGCAGCAAATGAAAATACATTTCCCAGCAGAGCCTCAATTCATTCAACCCCTTCATGATGACAATACCATTTAAAGCACAAATATAAAAGAGAGAAAAATAAAAAATGAATTCAAGAGAAGTGTCCCTTACTTCTTAAACAGCTTAACTATTTGTGATTATAGAAATAACACACACTATTAACTAAACTATAGAAAATATTATAGAAAAGTACAATAAGTTATGTAGAGTATCGTTTAATAATCCAGAAATAACCACTAACATTTAAAATGGTTCCTTTTAATTTAGTAACTAAATATTAAACTTATCATTAAATCTATAAAGCTTATGCAATTGGCATCTTATTTAATTTTCTACCATAAGTTTTATATGACTATTAAATAATAAACATGTCCTAACATCCTTAAGGTTATTATAAACCCAATCTAATGGCCTCATAACATCACCATTATGTAAATGAAAATGTATTTTCTAATGTTGTTTTTACTTAACCTAATACATATATATATCAACATGAAACATAGAAAAGCCAAATATTTGGTAGAGCTCAAGCCTTTTCTTTGATCAAGTACCTGCTATCTATCTTTTGAAAAATTATTCCCTTATATGTATCCATATATATGGATCTATATGTATATTTATAGAGACAATACAGGTGCTGATTTCTTAAGCATATATAAATATATTCTACTGTTAACCTTCTCAACTTCTTCCATGGGAATTTTAAAAAGTGATTTAGCCTATATGGAATAGTTCCAATATAATCTACTACTTTTAATATAAATCACAATTAATTCATTGGCTTTTAAAATATTTAATCTACTACCTGTCCATAATTACAAGAACAATCCAACCTAAACATTTTTGGAAGCTAATAGTGTTAAACACCACTCAGTTGGTAAAGGGAGAATCCTATTGACTCTGTACCCTCTTCTTTATGACAGCTCTGTCATTCTTTGTCTACAAGATTTGCTCATTTTACTCATGTTATCTTAGGTTTTGAGAGTAAAGTTTCCTAACACACTAATCCTAGTTCTCATAATAGCTATTTAATTTTTTTTATAATATCAAATCAATTATAATACAAACTTACTAATATACAAGTTTCCATTTTAATGTATGTGAATGTATGTGAGTGAGTGTGTGTGTGTGTGTGTGTATGTATTAGAAGGGATTAAACCAAGGCCTTATACATACTATTAAAGCACTCTATAAACATTCTACCACTGAGCTGTATCCTCAAACATTCCATAATTTTATATAAGTTTACATAATTAACAATCTCAATTATCCTTCAAATTATCCAATGGGATATGCTTTTCATGTATAAACAAAAAAGGCTCCTAATATACAAACTAAGGAAAAAAATAAAAGAAATGAGTAGGTCTGATTTGGGATGTCTTCTGATGAGTATCATGTCTCATTGATATTCCTCCCAGATATTCTGGATGGTTTATAGTAGTCACTTTGTATTATGAGACTCAGGTATTTCCAGATACCTCATCATTTACCTATCAAACACTCCTTTTCTACTCCTGATCACCACCAAAACTTGTTTAATAACCCAGAAATAGTCACTAACTTAATGGTTCTTTTGAATTTGGTTGCTAAATATTAAAACTGTCTTTAAATCTGTAAAATCCCAGATATTCATACAAGAACTTTCAGGCCAGTTCATTACCTGCATGATTGCACTAAGAATATTTGAGTCTATCTTTCAAAATTAAATCAGATTAAAAAAAATGCTGAGTTAGCTGGGCAGTGGTGGTACATGACTTTAATCCCAGCACTTGGGAGGCAGAGGCAGGTGGATTTCTGAGTTTGAGGCCAGCCTGGTCTACAGAGTGAGTTCCAGGACAGCCAGGACTGCACAGAGAAACCCTGTCTCTAAAAACCAAAAAAAAAAAAAAAAAAAAAAAAAAAGCCAAGTTAACACAAACTGTCTTGGCTCACAGCAAGACTCCACATGGCTACTCTCATTTCAATTGTTACCTAAGTCTCAAAATTCTTCCAAAATTGGAATCCTGTGGACAACCCTCCCACATCTCAAAGTAAAACATCATGTAGAACTAAAGTAAATCTGACTGCAAACGATGGTGATCTTTCAGTTTTCTCTTTTAGGAACCTATTACTTTATGGTAAATGCACATGGGTGATCATATTTTAGTCTGGTTGTAGTCTTGGGAAGGTGATCTGAGAATCAGACTAGTCTGTTTAACAACTCATGTTAAGGGATCAGCATAAGATATTGCTATGTTCACTACTCTATAGTACATCCATGCTAAGGTAACGGTACAGATTCTTTTAGAACAGATAAATAAACAAGCTGTTCGTTTGGCCTGTGGTATACTCTGATGTGTGTGATCACTTCTAAAGACAGCAACAAAGAAAAATACTTACCAAGGAAATTGCTAAAATTCTGTAACTAAACTTAATTCAGTTTTTCAGGATGATTTCTAACTGACCCTTTTTATGCCTGTGCTTTATGAACAGTGATTAGCCCAGCTCAAAATATTAACACTTATAACAACACCAGAAAGTGAGGAGGGAGTTTCCAACAGACAGACTTCATAATAGGTGCTTTAAAAATCTTATTAAAATTCCCCAAAGTACAAACCCATATCTAAAAGAGACCTTTCACAGAGAAACAAGCCTGTTAATCTTCTAGAACCTCATTTATGATAACTGCCAGGATAGGAACAGAATACAATGCAGACCTTCCCCACTTTCACTTAAATTCTATGCAAACTTTAAAGACCTAGTGACAAAAACACAAAAACAGTAGTGTGTTTTACAGGAGTGTGGAGTTAGTCTATGAACATCATACTCAAGATGCCATGAGGGTAACTTAAGGCTGTGAGAGGATGGATCAGTGTTTTATGCTGTGTAGTTCCTTAGTATAAGGAACAGAGATGCGTGTTTGTGACTGTCACTTTTGTCATTCTTGTTGCTGGTAAGCATCTCTATTGTTGTTCCACTTTGGTGGAACAATACTTTGTTCCTTGTAAATATAGCAACTGCTCATTTTCTCTGACTGTCACCTTCAGAAACAGTCAATTTTTCCATATTATTCTCTTTAGCTAGCTGGCTTATACCTCCTCCCTTCTTCACCTTCTAAGAGGCACATAGATTTGGGCTCAGTGGAAAGGTCAGTCTCATGGCTGCCCAACGATTCCACAGCTGCCAGGTAAATGATTCCCTAACCAACATGGCAGGGGTAACAAACTTCTTTATGCCAATGTTATGACAATTATGCAATTTAGCTAAATATTATACAAGCCAATGATACATAATTGTGGAAATGAAAGATAATTGTACTTTCAATTAAATTGCAGTTGAATGTTTGAAGAAACTCCAAAAGGTGAGGTTATTTTTTTAAAGGAAAGAAATTACCTTAAATTAGATGGGCAGGAAATAAAGCTATGAAAGATTCCCAGAGAACACATGACAGTGTCAGTGGAAATCATTTGCCTATAAATTCCTTCACTAATGCTCCCCCTTTTGTCTTGGTTTATATTTATGTCATAGACCAGATCCTGCAATAAAGTTTAGGCTGGCTTTGAACTCATATTCCTGTCTTGACCTCAAGAGGGTAAGATTCCAAGTATATATCATCCCAGCCAACTTCTTTACTAACCCTTTAAAACAGAAGCCACTAATTAGTGGATGATTCTTTGGGAACACATGCTTTTCTTAAATAAGTGGACACATATCCAAGAATAACCTATGTCTCCAAAACAAGATATGGCAAGAATGAGTGTATGATGTTTAATTGTCTTCTTTCTTTTCTTTCCTCCTCCTCCTTCTGCTTCTGCTGATGTGGTGTCTTTCTTTCTTTCTTTCTTTCTTTCTTTCTTTCTTTCTTTCTTTCTTTCTTTCTCTCTTTCTTTCTTCCTTTCTTTCTTTTCCTTGAGACAGGGTCTTCCTCTGTTGTACTAGCTGGGATGGAGCTCTCTCTGTTGACTAAAGTGACTTCCAACATACACACGGATCCAAACTCACAGAAAACTCTGTCTCCTGAGTGTTAGAGTTAAAGGCATGTACCACCACACCTGTATAATTGTTTACTTTTTATACAGTGACCTCTATAAACTTTTTAAAACAAACAAAAAAAAACATTTAAGGCTTCCTGATAAATGTTTCAAGTGAATATAAAAGATAAATTGTATCACATGAGCTATGAAAATATAATATGAATAAATATAACATATTTAAATTATATGATTGCATTATTGAATCCAATAAATGCTATCAAATTAATGTCATATAAGCTAATATAATGGAGAAAATAAATTTTCAGTAATAGCCAATCAATATTCGATAATTTTTGTAAACCAATAAAACAAGTAATTTTTCAATTATATAAGTAAAAATATGTTTTAACTTCCTTTATCCATTAAGAAAGTTCAATATGCCTTACTAAGAATTTGTTTAAAATGTTATGCAAATATATAAAAATGTCAATCATAAATTTCATTTTCAAAAGCCCACAGCTTCCCCCAAGCACACGCATGCACATGCACACACACACACACACACACACACACACACACACACAAATGAAAAAAGGAGTCTGAAGTGACATGGATTTATATAGAAATGTTTAAGATAATTTCCTTCAATTAGTACTGTCTATACCATAAAGAAATAGAAATCTGTAGAATAAACACAAAGTTAAAAGCCTGTTAAAACTAGTAAGTCAAATCCATTCATCAATAAAGTAAGGGGCAGGGGGGATGTATAAATGAATGAAATCTTCTGTAAGAATAGAGAAATGGAAAGCAATGCTATGTACATGCTACCACTTTCATTGACAGTTGAGTGAGCAGAGAGAGCTTATCCAAACCTGCTGTCTGTCATAGATGAGCTTCCTATAGGTTGGATCCTTCCCCCTTTAATTGGGCACAGAAATCTATAGGGATGTTTCTGGGTAAGGATGAGTAAGATATTTAAGGCTAGTGCTATTTTTCAAGGCAACATGGTGCTGTTCTTACCACAGAAGTCTGAAGATTGAAATGAATTTCTGTTCTATTCAGAAATGATTCAATTGCATTTTAAAGACTTACATTTATGTCTTGCCCTTTGCTTTTATATATTTCGGGGCCAATTTTCATCTTTCATTTAAGCATCCCTGATAGAATATTGTGATATGCTTTGGCTCTAGATAGGAGAATTTGAGAAAAGATTCCTATAAAAGGAATAAGTTAAAAGTCACCTTATTTTTCCACTGTGGTACAATGAGAAGTAAGATTGGTAAGATCCAGAGGAAGGGGAAACTTCTTTCCATACACGTTGGGCCTCTGGGGCCAGCACTGATTTCAAATATGTACCAGGACTTCTCCTGTGGCCCACGGTAATCTTAGAGAACCTAAGTTATTCTGTAACAAAGAGAATGCTATAGCCAGCTTGCTTGCTGTTGATGTTGATTTTGGTCTATTTCCTTCCTCTGAGAAACAGTACAAAATAGAGCTTCTATACTCACTAACCAAGCCCACGAGTCACTCTTCACTAGCAAAATCATCTCCAATCTCTTACTACAGTTCTTCAACACCAGGAACACTAAACTCAAGAGAGTCCACAAAGCAATCTGGAACAGCTATGCCTATCCTTATATTATTGCTTTATTTTTAGTTAGGAACACAAAATGAAGTATGCAGATTTCAAAACTCACAGTATAACAGGATAAAGGGCAACAGCTCCATAATTGTGGAATAATGACAAAGAAAATAAAAAAAAATCTCAGAATGCAATGCAAGCTCACTGGGGAAGTAAATTCAATTGCACTTCCTCAGCAACATTGATCTTGAGCTCCAAGTCCTCTCATGTTGACCACCATGCATGAGTGAGGTCAGAACCTTCTCTGCTGGGATTCCTCTTCATGCCTTGACTCATGCAGACAGAACATGAGGTGCCGGCTTAACTTTATTTAAATCAATTATACCTGAAGCTGATCACAAAGCAACAGAGCACTCTTATTCAAGGAGTGAAGATGTAGAAAAGAAAAACAGGAAAACAATTGACTTCAGCAATGGCTCTCTTTAAAATGACAAGTGATAAGATTCAATAAAACTCTATTTAACTGGATGAGAAAATTAAAACAACGTCCATGCCATGTTCAAACATCAATAGGGCATTTTATCTTTAAATTCTTTCTCTTAGTATTCTATTCAATACTTGTCATCTTGCTCATAAGACTTCACTAAGGAACCATTCAAAGATGACTGCAAGAACACATTAATAGCTGCACTTGGCTTTGAACTTAACCATTGGCTTGATTTGTTGTTGTTGTTGTTGTTGTTGTTTTGCCTGTTAACAGTGCTTTCAGCTAAGTAAAAGAACTCCAAGACTCCAGAACAATCCTTGTTTGCATTGGCAGTGCTGTTTAAGCATGTTTGAAATCAGAAGAAAGAATTCCAACTGCTGTCACAGGGAAAGTGTTGATACATTCATTGTACAGAGCCACTGTTCCCTATCTGTAGTGCATACTCTCCTGTTTCAAACATGCTAATTAATCTATACTATGGCTACAACAGTTTCAGGTGGATCCTATTCAACTGATCTTACAGCAGCAATGTGTTCAAGTATTTGTTTTCCAAAAGTCCGCAGGAAAGGCTAGCTCTGGGTCACTGTAAAGGCAAGAAGTTTCAAGGACACAGGAAAGTTTTGGTACACTCTGTGGTCCAAGGGATGAAGAAAGAAAGCAAAGAGTCAAATGCAAAACTTTCTTGGTTTTCTTGCTGTTTAAGTTCAGTCTTACATCTTCCCCAATACCTCAGAAAACAGATAACACTCCTCAAAAATGAGCCCTTCACATAGCAAGTAACATAAATAATAAAATATCATTTTTTTTGCAAAATGTTATCCATTGGCTAGTTGTTATCTTTCTCAGTGGACAAGCTTCTACTCAAAGAGCTATGGTATCTTGCAGATAGCAGCCATAACATTGCCAAAGATGAACCCAAATGTACTTATCCTGTAAGCCTTGAAATGTTCTGTTCAAGAAGCCAAGACCCTGGTCATTAAAGAATATGTGGGTTAGTCTCACAAAAACAAGAGATCATCTTTAACTTCCTTCATTTTGAAGAGAGGGGGTGGGCAGAAGCAAAGGGAAATACAAATTTACTAAAGTATAGAGATAGGTGATGTGCACAAAGAAACTTCTCATCTGGGAACTTAATGCCATAATCAAAACAAGCAAACAATTTGAATGAGAGCTACTTGGGCCATACAGTGTACTATAGCAGTGCTGATAATCACACAAATAAAATACCCCATTCTTGCTAATCGGCCAAAAATATTACATAAAAAATAAACTATGTCTGTCTTTTGAATTATCATGCAGCCTACCTATTTAAACTCACTTTTTATGGAAACTAACGCTTCCTATTCTTTTCATTAAAATTTCCCTTATTGGTGCAGGTAAACTAGATCATTGATTGCTAAATCTGTGTATTTGCATTTTTAACTCTTACTCAACTTTGCTTTAAGGATTTCAAACAGAGAAAGAGCTGGACCCTAGCTACAAATCAAACAAAAACTGCTTGCACGTCTACGCAAGCACCAAGACCCTGCACATATTTCCCACCTCTCTTCCTTGAGGCTGAGAGTCCTGTCAATAATCATGACTTATTAAACAGGCTGCCATCTCTTCCCTTCTACTGAATGTAGAACAAGATCATGGAGGGGCAGAAATAATTACCTCGGGCTCTTCTTTAAAGACTGCCTCAGAATGGAGGGTAAGGAAATCAATACAGAAAGGACAGGGAAATGCCCCAATGTGTTCCCCACAGCCCAAAGGATGGGAAGTAAATCTACAATTCATTATTCACATAAACTGCTAATGAACAGATGAAAATTCTAAGGTCTTCAAGGTATATAGGAACCTATTTCAGCATGTGTTCACATGAACCACCAATCCTTTATCCCTTTACACCACTCAAGCTAGATTTGTGGACTGGAGACTCTAGCACCCTCCCTCTTCTAGAAAATGGGCTCTCAGAAATCATGCCGAGCAAAGCAAAAAGAAACTGCACAGTGCTGGGCTCTATTGCCATTCTTATTTGTAGAAAGCTTCCTTTTCTTTATCTTTCTATCTTCCCCGACCATCGAGATATAGATGCAATTTTCTAAGGCAGAGTAAAAGCCAAAGTCTTTGTCCCCCACTCCTTACTTACAAGTACAGTAATTTAAAAAGAAAAAGTCACAAAGGTTAAATAACACCCAAGGTAAGATTAGGGAAACAAAAAAATAACACAACTGAAAGCCACCATCTGATTTCTACCAGCACTGAGCAGATGATGAGGAACACTCTTTTGCCCAGATGTTTCAGCTCAAAACATAAATACAAATACAGCATGAAGGCAACATATCCAGACCGTTTCTTTTCTTTGCTTTTTTTTTTTCTTCAAGAATAGCTTTGCTTGGAACTTGAACTGACATAGTAGGGGCTTGTCCTGAATAACCTTCACAGGTTGTACATGTCTTCTCCCATCCTCAGGCACAAACAGAAGGTCCCTGCAATTTCTGTTTACTAAGGGGAGAGGGTGGGGTGGAGGTCAATTAGTTACCTGCAACCTTCATAAAAATAGAAAGCTTCCAGTTCCAAAGAGAAAGTGACCATATTTAGGGGGCACACTAGCCACTATTGGCACCGACTGAGGAAGGTTGAAATGCTATATTCAGAGGGTGACATGTTACAAAGAGCTCGGACATTGTACTAAATCAGGTCCTAGTCTGATCATCTTTCCAGCTGGTAGGAGGAGGAGATTGGGTTTACATCCCTCACCACTCTGGGAAAGGAACAAAAGCAAATGCTTGGCACAGCTGGGGGGGGAAGGAAGAAAAACCCTCCTACTTCTCCAGGACCCTGGGGGCCGCAGCTCTGCAGCGTCCCCTTTGCATTTCCTCGCAGTTAACTCACTCCAGTGGCCACAGAAGCAATTTCCACCAATTTCCACACCTGGCAATGGCCAGGGACAGGTTGAGGGGAGGCGTCCGGCTGGGAGCACCTCCTTTCCCTACCTCTCTGAATGGCTTCTAATTAATCCTTCTTAGTCACTGCCTGGGCAGGGAAGCTGGAATAGTAGCCAGCTCTGTCCTGAGGACATCACTACCAAATACCTGCAACCAATCTTCACACCTCCACACACACTGGTCATAACTTCCCTTTGTGGTTTTTCATAGGCCAGTTTTGGCTGTGCTTAGAAAAGCTTCCCACAGGAGGGCGGGAAGGGTTGGGTGCACCATCTCTCCCCAGGCTGGTAAGGGGAACACAACCTGGGCTGGCTCTCAAGTCTGCAGTGAGGAGGATTTGCACTCTCCTTCACCCTTTGATTGGAGACAGGAGTCTATTCTCATTTGGGACCCACTGAATTAAGAGCCCTGGCTCAGAAATATTCTTGGTTTGCTTGACGACCCTACTCCACACACAGACCCAGTGTAGACCCACACCTTTGGCCCCCTTGAGGCTAGTTTTAACCATAGCCGCACACTCTGCCCCAAACTGGGCATGGAGAAGTGAGAACCAGGAGAAAGGAAAGCCAGAGAGCAGAAAGAAACTCGGCAGTGAATCACAGCTCAGACAAGCATCTACTTACGAAATTTGGGGCTGGTGCTAGTTTCTGGGGTAGTGGTAGTGGAGGAGGTGGAAGAGGGTGAGGAGGAAGAGGCAGCGGCAGCATCCTGAAAGGGTGACAGGGTCCAGGAGGGAGTGGAATCGTGGAGGTAGGAGGAGGTAGCATACGCCGCAGTGGGCCAGGAAGGCATTGCTTGCGTACTGGGGGCTCCTGGCATCGGGGGTCGGGAGCCTGGCGTGGTGCTACTGAAGAAAGGGGCCGTGGTGGACAGGACCGTCGGAGGGGCAGCAGTGTTCCGTGCCGTGGTAGAGCGCGGGCTAGCCCGAATGGGCACCCGATGCCCAGGGAAGCGGGTGGGTGCCCGTGTGATGGTGGTCAAGCGGGTACTAATCCGGTTAGGCGTCCTGGAAGAAGCAGCGCCGCCGGCAGAGGGGGTGGCGGGGGACGTGGTAGAAGTGGTTGTTGTGGTGGTTTCCATAGCCTTGGGGAAAGAGCTGGGCTTGGAGAGGAAGAAGGGGTCCTGGCCCATTCCCTTGGAGTCCACCAGGTCCGTGGGCACGTACTCCTTGACGGAGCCTACCACGATCCATTTAAGCAGCATGAGGCTGAGCCCCAGGCCGATGAAACCGATGAACAGAGGCACCACGCACAACCACGTCTGCTGCCGGTTCCACACGATGCAGTCGCTACAGCGTAACTCCCGGGGGGGTTCGGCCGCCCCTTCTCCGCCGCCGTCCGGGCCCCCGCCCGCCGCTGCCGCCGCCGCCGCAGCCGCCGCGGTGCCCTCCTCGGCTGAGGCGGCGGCTGCCGAAGCGGCACCAGGTGGCGAGGCACCGGCCGCCCCTTCACTCATCCTAGGAGCCGGTCTTCACCTTCGCCCCCCCGAGGGCCGCGCCAGAGGCATGGGGCCGCGCGGGCCGGGCGCGGG
>NW_021620528.1:748366-799984 GCF_004785775.1 Grammomys surdaster | reverse complement strand
CAGGCAGCGGCCGCGGCGGCCGCATGCAAATCGGCTCCCTGCCCCCACGCCCCTCCCCCCGAGAGGCGGGCGGCAGGCGGGGAGGAGAGGACGGGGGAGGGGACGCGGGCCGGGGAGGGGGCGGCGAGGAGCTCGGTAGAGGGGCGAGACCGGCCCCGGCGCCGCCGGCCGGTCAGGGAACGGCGGGGCGAGTCTGCAGCCCGCCTAGGTGCCTCTTGCGCGCCGGGGTCCCTCGGCTGCCGGTGGTGCTGATGCTGCCGCTGATGCTGATGCTGCCGTGGATGCTGATGTTGATACTGCCGCTGGCGCTGATGCCGCCTGCCGCCTGTGTGCGCTCCAGCCTCGCCCGCATCCTCGGTGCGCCGCGCCCGGCCCGCTCCCTGGGGCGCCCGGCCGCACCGCCGCTGCCCCCACCTCAAATCCTCACGTCACCCTCAGGGGCCCCGGCGGGCAGTTGCTGGATGTCCGGCGTCGACAAGCCACATTCCGACACAGGGGGCCAACCTAGCAGCCCCTCGCCCAGCCCTGCACGCCGAGATGCACGGTGGTTGCTCGGCGAGCCCGGGCGATGAGGTGCACCTGTTCTTCAGCCGGCCCGCAGCCAACCCTCGGTCAACGCTCTCCGGGAGAAACCAATCCTAGCACAGCGCGGAGGGCGAACGGCCGGGCTCGCCTCGCTCCCGCCGCCCGCGGCTCTGCGCCGCCACTGCTGCCGCCACCCGTGAGTCAAACTCCAGCAAGCTACGCCGCCGCCCGGGAGCGAGGTACCCGGGGGCGCACCCCGACCAGCACGCAGAGGCTACCAAACAGCCCCGGCGCTGCTGCAAGTCGACCCAGGCTAGCAAAAAAATGGGAGACAGCGACCGGGGTCCCGGACGTCGTGACCGCTGCTCCAAGCTATTTCCCCAACTCAACCAGGCGGCTTCGGGTGTGTGTGTTTGTGTGCGGAGTCGCCGCGGATGGGGTGGGATTCGGACAGAGTAGCACCTCCCACCAACACCTAATGGTGCTGTCTTACTGCGCGCTTGATAAATAAATGATCCAAGCGGACCCCCATTGGAGATGTATAGCACCAGGTGCTCTGGATCAGCCGCGTACAGGTCTCCGGTGCGGATCCTGCGGGGTCAGACACTGAAGCTGCGGGGAGAATGCGCACGGGCGTGTTAGGTGGGAGGGCGCCTCTGAGCTCCCCTGCCCCGCCGCGGTGCGGCTGGACAGAGAACCACCTTTGCTTTGGAGTTGCCGAGAGATGCTCCTGAAGCAGGCGACCTTTCTGTGATCAGATCTCCAAGCCATTAACTTACCTTTTTAAAAGTATTATCTTTAAATGTAGGTACGCCCTGGGAAACAAGGCAAGAGGCAAAAATGAGAAAAGATGCTAGCTACTCTCTTTAATTTCGTAGCCGGTTTCTTCCTTTTGGTAGAGGGAGATCAGAGTATTTCCAATCTCAGGTACACTGTTGTACCTCCCTGAGGACCAGGTGGCACAGACAGGAAACAGGCAAGAGCCGGTGCTAACAAGAAACTCATACGCTGCTGGTGTAAAGCGATGCTTCCCATATTATCCAGATTCCTAAGCTAAGGTGGAAATGAGTCTTTTTTATTTTTATTTTTTACAAGTACCTAGCAAGAATGAGAGGTTGAGAACAGTATCTTCCTTATTATGTACCTCCCAGGTCTGTCCAAGAATGCAGACAGCATTCTCCTGTCCTGTGATGCACTCCACAGAGATGAAGTTTCCTAGGTATCCATTTTATTCACAGGTTAAGAGCAAAAGAGAATGCAACTCTGAGGAGATGGCAGAGTGCAGAGAATATGTTCAAACAGGAAGCCCTTGGGGAATTGTGCCTACCTGAGTTCTTTGCACAGGCATGATTAATAAATTATTTTTTGATGGCAGTAATATGGCTGTCACCTCTCTCAGCTCTAAAACTGAGATTTACCCCATAGGAAAATCTTTGGTTTTTAATTTAACGTAACATGCCCTAACCCAGTAGTGCTGAATGATGCCTTCCAGAATTGCAATTGGGGAAAAAACTAAACAAACAACAACAAAACATTAAATCCATGCTCTTTTGGCTTTCTAATGCAAGACACAAGTAAAAATGTCTTAACCTTCTGTGGGCTGTCAGGCATCTGCTCCTTGCCTTTCTTCTGCAGTAAAATAAAAGCATTTCCACAATATAGTAGGTGCTGCTGTTGACACTTGAGAAAGAAGATTTCTTTTCCACACTTAGTTCATCCTCATTCCTCCTAAATCCCACCCCCAGTATTCTGTGTTCTTTGCCTTCTTCCTCCCCCGCTGGAATAAATCCAAAACACAAAGAGAGGTGCTGCAATGCTTTTGTGGGTAAATGCTCTCTTCCTGAAACCACAATTGGACAGTATCCACATTCTCTTCATTGCTTCCCAAAGCCTTCTTCCCTTCTCTTTCCAATTCCCTCTCCTCCTTTCTACTTGGATTTAAAAGCTTATTCGTGGTTCCCTATTGAGTTCATATTTTCCTGGAACACCAGTCACTGTATATCAGCTGCTCTTACAAGGAAGCATCTCCAGAGGGAGCAGGGCAGCAGAGCCCATTTGATGCTTTTTTATTAATGATCATGTGGTAACAGACCATCCAGAGATGTTTAGTAGATATAACTGTCCTCACTGTAAAGCTGTATTGTAAGGCTTTCTGGTAGTAGGTGATAAGCATTGGACTGAAACCGGGGGACCACTGTACACAGTAGAGTCAATGTCAAGGGCTGGACTTTCTTGCTGCTCAAGACTAGACAGCATTCCATTAACAGGCAGGATTTAGAAGCACCAAGGAAGCAAGCCTCTGGGAATGTCTGTGAGTGATCTTCTAGTTTAGGCTAACTGAGGCAGAAAGACTCACTCAAACTATAGTCTGTGGGCTGATGTCTAGTTCTGCATAAAATGGAAAAAAAGATATTAAGTCTTCCTCTGTTTCCTGTGGCTGCAATATGAGTAGCTGCTGCCACACTCTGCCACCATCCCTGCCTTACCATAGGAACTGCATCCCCAAGCTGTGGACAAGAACCAAGCCTTCCTTCCTTAACTTACCTTAGCCAGCTATTTCATCACAACAGTGAGACCTGTAACTAAGACAAGTCTTACCTACCTGTTAAGAAGCATCCTGGTTCTGATGACTCATACCTTACCGAGACCGCACACTGGGATAGGTTCATATAAACACACAGTTTCAAGTTAGGACTCTGCCCCTGATAATAATGAAATCCTTTTGGAACAGTTTTTCTCAACTATGAAATGGAGGTGCTACTTAATTCTATAAAACTGTATCGCTAAGCAGACTGTTAGCTATGGTGTCTTTGAAGCATCACCACCAGCTACTTTCCTGAAAATATGAGACCATCTCCAAACCTCTACACCAAACCCCAAGTTCAATTAGCTGCTAAGCCATTTACTTTCTATCTTTATAATATGATTTTTAATGATGAGAACCTTATTAAAAATCCTTAATCAAAAACTGCAAGGCAGGGAGTAACTTTATTTGACCAAACCTATCCAATGTGTCATCCATCAGAGTTCTGAAGAAGGTAATCCCTACTTTGAGAAGCTCTCCCAGCCTAGGAATGATATTTAACTATAAAGGAGTTTTAGCTTCAGGGAGAAGTGTTGCCTTTGTTACCTTCCTTTTTTTTTACTTAGCTCATGCATCATGAACATCAGATGTGAGGCTAAGAGGATACAGTAGAGCACAGGTCCCTCCTTTCACCTAGTTTCCAATGTGGGAAGAGTGGTTGACAGTAAAGAAAATAAACTAGAATAACAAAAAATAATGAGTACTCTAGTTTGGGTCTACAAAGATCAGGCATGCTTGGCATGGTTATAGAAGATATTTGAGCAAATATCTCTAGCTGGTTTACCATCACCCTTTCTAAAGCCATGGGAACGTCACAATCATACCGATTAGATGATGGAGTCTCCTTATGAACTGTGGGCTCAATTGATATGACAGTCACTTAGAAGCCAGTATATCTCACAAAACTATAGTAGTCTCCATTTTCCTCCCTTGAATCAAGTTCAGATCCAGTGTGATAACCTGGACACATCTGACAGTATAAACATTGTCTAATTGCTAATGTCCACCTTTTACATGGCTGCAACCTATTTCCTGTATCTGAGTAAACAGGAATATTTACTATTAATTACTATTGCTATTACTATTACTATGACTATGACTATGACTGGAACTAAAGGAGTTCTGTAGAAATTGTAAAGGTCTTCTGAGCAAAATATGCTGCATGTCTTTCATCAAGTCATGAAGTCATCTGTTTCTTTGTGCTCCTCATTGACTCAATGTGTAAGATCAGCCCAAATGGGCAAGAGAAAAATCTGTAGACCAATGTCTTCATAACATCAAGGCTTCAAGGACTCTTGCACTGCAACATATCATGAATAAAATAAACAACAAAATATGTGGGTGATCCAGAATAAATGTAGAAAGGTGAGGAATTCCAGTTGTATCCATATCCTAGTTGGAAAAGATAGTAAGATTATCCAAAGACTCAAGTATTTGGACTGTCAGGTAATTACTGTCAATTATATTGTAAGTTAAATACTGACTACAAAGGGTATAAAACTGGGAGTTTTGAATGAGACGCTAAGGGGAAAATTGATGGTACATTTCATATGGAGTTGTGATAGGACAATCTCTAAATCTCTAAACAGGTTAAAATTTGGGCCTTTTTAAAAAGTCCAGCTGTTTACCAGAGGCTATGTTCTGAGCACAAATACTGAAATGTTTGACTATTAATAAAGAGAAACTGAGAATCAGAAGAATCATAGTTTCATTGAGGTAGGTAAACTATCTTTAGGAAGCTCTACTAAGGGAGCCAGCTAGCGGATTATAGTCACATCAAGGGTAGGTCAAGCATTGTCCATCCTCAATAGGCAGAAGTCCATCCAGCAACAGGCGGGTAGATTGCAGTGTGGGCACAGAGCAGCAGCAGTAGTCAGTGATGTGAAAGAGCATCCCATTCTTTTCCACCAAACAATTGCAACTTTCAGGAACCAACCACTGTTTATTCCTGGCATTCAGAGTTGGCATTGCTGTTTGCTTAGTCAGAGTTTTATTTGCCTTTTCATAGCTGGTATTCTTAACTAAGATTGGTGTGTAATTCACTTTTTTTAGATCACTGTACTGATTCCCCGCCATATTAAAAATCACCATATTCTCATTATATAAGATTGGAAGACTGGTTGATGGAGATTTACCTTGACTGCTGACTAAGCAAGCTCCTCCAGATAAACACTGAAATATCTGAGGACATATCTTCCTAATGCCTTGGAAACAAAGGTAGAAAGCTCAAGTGGTCCTCCTCCTCCAGACCACAGACAGCATCCTACTGAGCCATTTCTGTGTCATCTCACACTTGTAGTTCCAGTCACAGTGAGAGAATCTACAACTATAGAGAAGCTTATGATGTTGCCTCTCAGAAATGCTTTCCTATAACCAAGGAAAAACATCTTTGTCTCAAGCCTCATTATTCCTAAGAAAGGCAGCACAATGCTGTTGCTTTCAGAAAGAGCTGATGTGATTTTTTTTTGTTTGTATAAATAACTCTTTGGCTGCACCTCACCTGTGTTTTCTAGAAACGTGTGTTCTGCTTTCTTAGATTTAGAGGGAAACTTTCATAACACTCCATGTGTTTCTCCATGGGAAAAAGCAAACAGATAATTTTCCATAATTCTCCCATGGCTCACATTATGCCTATAACCAGGCACATATCCTGCTAAACCATTCAGAGAAAATGGAGGAAAAACAGCTTTGTAGTCATCCCCGGAAATCTAGCCCACAATAGCTGATGCCACCAGTATGGTCCTTACTCTTTGGCCTTTTCTAATAGAATATTAATATCTGCATGTGGGTTATAATTTTCTCTCCACTGCCCACTTCCTCTGGAGATTGTCTGTAATTCTAAAGGATTTCAGTTATTGTATAATCTGTCTCTTCCATTGTGTACTATGTCCAAACTTTTATGCTCGATGTGGATCAATCATCAGAGACAAAAGCAGATATCGTGGAGCTCGTCATTGCACAGCTGAACGCTGCCATGTATCATGTGTGTTGTGCTGTGGTTGCCACATGCAGGTAAGATCTGGGATTACTTAAAGAGAATCCTCACTGGCTCTGTGTATCAATAGTCACCAAAATAATGGAGACATAAGTATGGAGAGATTGCCTTACATTTAAAAGTTTGTGTGTAACGAGAGGTCTATAAGTCATTGGAAGATGCACACAGAGGTAACTGCAGAATCCAAGTCTCTCTGATACCTCATGCTCTCAGCTAGATGCATGACCACCAACTTTAACTCACACTGCTGTCACTGCCATTCAGGGTCACCCTGGAGGTCTCAATTCACAAACCTCTTAGATTTTGCCCCTATACTTACAAAATTGTGGAATAAGCAAACCATTTGCAGTTATTACGTGAGTTGTCATGCATAGTTCATTGCAGTGATGCAAAGCAGACAGGCAGCAGTATTACCTAAAGAGCCTTCTGATTATATTACATTTTGAAAGAGAGGTTTGCAAGAAAGTGGGATCTCTGTACTGCCATTTATGCTGCATCTTGGTGTGTGTTTGTGCAATTCAAGATCACAAGGGTAGGACACAGTGGACAAGCTTTGACTCCAGAGTCCTGTGACTAGTATTCAATCTGAATGTGCCATCTCAATTATCAGGAAGACCTTCTCAATGGGAACTCAAAGGATCATTGGGAAGTTTAGTTTTGGTATCTCAGATTGGATTTGGGCCATCTCTTGTCTCTAAGAAAGGGTATTTTAGGGAACCAAAACTTGCTTGGTGCTTTAAATTGGAAAAGAAAAAAAAGCAGAACACCACATACTTTGATTCAAATACCAACTGGAACTAAGAAAACTAGCAAGGCTCACTATTGTAAAGAAGGTTTTACAAGGCATTTTGAAGATATACATAGGCTGTACATTTTCCTGAATTTGAAATCTCTATCTTGAGAAAGAATCGTTTCCCATTTAAAGAAATGGCCAAGAACACAAAATGCGTGTGTGTGTGTATGTGTGTGTGTGTGTGTTTCTGACTCTGGGTGTCTGTGTATGTGCCATCCTAGCAGAGAGACCAGAAGTGAAAGTAGAGAGGAGAGTGAAAAAGACTGCACTGTTGTGTTGGCAAGGTAATTATCAGCAGGATTGAGCATAATACTAAGAATAATCTAAGAAGCTTATTAATTGTTATACTTGCATTCAGCATCACTGAAGCTAGAGACAGAGGAACATGCGAGGGAAATTGATATTTACTCAGGTGATTGCTATATGCAGATTCATCAAGGCTAGTGATAAAAATGTTTCAACATGGCACTGGTTTATCTCTGAACATCCAAGAGGAGGAAGGTAGGATGATTTAACAAGATATTTGACTGTCAGTCACTTAGCAAAAGAGGACTTGTTCATCTGTGGGTCTAGCTGGTTTCAGGGAGGTAAGACATTTCTAATCTCAGATAACATTTTATAAGTTAGAAATTTGTAGTCATTTGGGGTTGGGGGGTAAGAAAGGCTTCGTTGCCAGTGAATAAGGCGTCATTGGTGACCTTGTTTTCATTTGTATCACTGAAAATTAAACCCAGAACTTTGCACATACTAGACCACTCTGTCATTGAATCTCAGTATTTCCATATTGTGTTGTTATTGTTGTTGTTGGTTGTTGGTTTGTTGGTGTGTTGGTTTTTGAGAAATGGTCTCACAAAGTTGCCTGGGCTGAACTGGAGAGTGCTTTGGAGTCTAGACTGGTGTGATGGTTTATATATGCTTGGCACAGGGAGTGACACTATTAAGAGGTATGGCCATGTTGGAATTGGTTTGTCACTGCGAACGTTGGCTTAATACCCTCACCTCAGCTTCCTGGAAGTCAGTCCTCCACTACCAGCTTTAATATGAAGATATAGAACCCTCAACTCTGCCTGCACTATGCCTGCCTGAATTCTTCCATGTTCCTGCCTTGATGATACCAGACTGAACCTCTGAACCTGTAAGCCAGCCACAATTAAATGCTGTCTTTTATACATCTTGGCTTGGTCATGATTTCTGTTCACAGCAGTAAAACCCTAAATATGACAACTGGCCTCAAACTCATGATCCTTCTGTTTTGGTCTCCCAATTGCTGAGATTATAACCAATTACCTTTATAAGAACTAATAGGAAAAATAGCTGAAAAGTCTTACTATATCCCTATAGGGCAAACTAGTTCCTATGCTAACTGCTTTGGGGCTCTGACATGATGAAGAGATTTCTTGAAACGGAAGTCTTGTGGAAAGTTTCACGGGGCATTGTTTAACAGAAGCTTAGATGATGTGCAGCATTAGTGCCTGATTTTATAATTATCTTTTTAACATTATCTAAAGGTTTGTGTCCCACTATTTTCATAAAACTAAGAATGATAATATCTCTTATAAAATTCTTTTAATTTTTCTCAGGTGGGAAGTATAAGGTAAAATTACTCCCCCCCCAAAAAAAATCTGTAATACCTATGAAAATAGAGAATATAAGAATTTCATAGGAACTAGAGAAAAAGCGAAACTGCACAAAAACTAAAATATCCATCCTATTCTAATTAGCTTTGCAGTTAAAAGATATTGTATTTTGTCTACTATACACTTCATTTTTAGTTTACTTTCTCAAAGTCTTATTATCTTCAATGAGTGTCAGAAGAATTAATACAACTTCTCTGAATTTAGCCTTTTTTAAATATTTCAAAGTCATTTAATAGGCAGTTGTATTTTGTGTATGTGTGTGTTTGTGTGTGTATGTGTGTGTTCACACTCAATTGTTGAAATACATAAAGAAGTTGACATGCTGTATAAAGACTTTCTTATTACCTATGGAACTAGGTTAAACAGGAACGCAGTGATAGATGTGAGAATTGGGGGAACGTGGACACTGAACAGTGATGATGTAGATTCCAAACACAAAGGCTGAAACACAGAACTACCAGGGCTAATGTGCCAAATAATGAGCAGAGGCAGGCAGATCCCCTATCTTACTGCACCCTGTACTCTTTAGGAGGAGAGCTGACTGTGTTTCACCAGCAGACACCAGGAATTTAAAGTAGAGGTTTGAGCACTCAGCACTAAGGGTTGTTGAAGAGAGGTCCATTAGAGACTAGAATAAAAATGGCCTTCAACTCTGACCTCCCAAGGATCGCTGAAGATCAAAACACCTTTTAGTCTTCACTACACAAGTAAGATTAAAAAGCAGAAGAGCATTATTTATGGCTTTAGTTTAAATATAAAAATATTGTAAACCAAGTCTCCAAGTTATCATTTTGGGAGTGACATATGATTAAAAAAATACAATCTCCTAGGGAAATATCCAGTTAGCCCAAAGAATCTCCCTAGCAAACCAAACAGACAATGATGTTGATTCGGCTTAAGGGCGATTTGCAAACAATTACACATCCTTTACCACCTCCACCCAGCCCCGCCCTTTGTCTTTTCTCTTTCTATGAGTTTCAAAGAAGTAAGCTATCAACATCAAGGCCTCTAAAGGTCTCCCAGGGACATATCTGATTTCTCTGAGCAACTGTCCCAGCAGAGTCTTCTCTGTGAATCATGGGATTTTTGTTTGTTTGGTTGGTTGGCTCTTTTATTTGTTTGTTTTTGTTTTTTTGAAGTGCTGAGAATGGAACCCACACACATACACATCACACCCCCAAGTGTTAGCACATGCCAGGTGAGTACTTTACCAACTAGATGCATCTCTTGTTTCCTTATGGGCAGTTCAAGATACTCCCAAACTATTAGTTCTCCTGTTACCAACTCTCAGCTTTCCAGGTGTTTACACTACACCTGGAGGGTTTCCAGATTTTTAACCCCAAATACGTTTTCCCATTTTGATTATTTGATTATAAACAGAAAGATTAGATGCTTGTCTAACTCCTAAGGAGAAGTTCAAATTAGAATTGAAGAATGGATGCCTTATACAGGCTTGTACAAGAGAGACCTTGAAATCTCCACATTTGGAAGGTTCTTCAAAAAAATTATTTTTGAAGAATACTAAAAATTGTATCTACCTACAAATGTGCTGAAATCAACCCATGGAGGAAACATCTCCTTCACAGTCATGAGAGAAACTGTTTAGTCACTCTGTCCTGGAAGCCATATTTCAGTGACCCTTTGAAATGGCAAGGCACACTCAGGGTCTGATCATTTCATGAGCTAATGAGTAAGACTTAAATCTTTCATCTTTTATCTGGCAGGCAACCATATCAGCCAGATTCCCCAAACGATTCCCTCTCTGTATAGAAAAATGGGAATTTCTTTTCTCTTTCATTTCTTTTATTTTGTTGAATTCAATTTATTTACCTCTTGTGAGAGACATTATCCTCACAGGGTCATTCTGTATACAGCTTCGTGTCAGAGTACCACCCTGGAGATAGATGTCTTCTTATTGTCCCTATTCGCTGCTTCCATAGAAGCTTTAAACAGCTTGTTTTTGACAGGGCAAGGCTCACTGTCACTTCTAAAAACACAGGAGCCATGTCCTTAATGGAATTTGAAAACACACTTCTACAAGGAAATGAATAGAATTACACCTAGTGATTTCTGATTGTTTGGATTTTTCTTTGTTGTGATTAAGGATGAAGAAAGCAGACAGTGTATACAAAACTCCTAGGCTTAAATCTTTCTTTGTCTTTCAATTTGCAAGGTTCTATAGGACTCAGTTATAGCATCCATAAACTGTACCAGTTATATCCAGAATTAATATTAACAACATAATCTGTGATTACAATGTTTTAAAAGGTTAATGTGTGCATTTTAAAAATGTAAAACACCATATATATTATAAAATAAGAAAGAACTACAAATTGGTGTTAGTGATGAAATTTTTGCGTCCAATTATAATTTTTCTATTAGATGATGTAGAAAATATAGAAATATAAATATTTTAAAATATTAATATTAACACACATACATATGTATGTATATGGTATAAATATATAGCATAAATTATATATATATCAGTCATTTTTCTTTTACTTTCGGTATCTCTCACCTTCAGTAAGCAAATGTCACTAGTGTGCATATACTCAAGGCACAGGCTGGACCATTCCTTCAAAGAGATTCCTTAAGCAAGGAGGCTCTTTCCCTATTATTCGTTGCTCTGTGAGATTAGTGTAAAAGTAAGACGATTAATTTGAAGTCACCCCTTATCTAAGTTGTCTTTTATTTTAAAATAATATATATTGACTATATGAAATTATTATAATGATATTTTCATGTATGTGAATAATAACGTACTTTTTCACATTCACCGTCCAGTTATCCCAATTTGCTCTCTCATTCTCTGGTCACTGACTCCATTTCTCTTCCCACACAGTCATTCTTGTGTTAATAACATGTGTTACATGTGTTTCTGAGTCTGGCTTATTTTATGCAAAATGATGACCTCTATTTCCTGCAGACAACATAATTTTGTTCTTCATTAGAGATGAGCAATATAACCCTATGTGTACCCACCACATTTTCTTAACTCCTTTACCTCTTTATGGACACTTGAACTGAATCCATAATTTGGCTCCATAGTGAACAGTAAACATGAGTGTTCATTATTGTATATTCACCTACTAGATTTCTTCAGGTATTCCCAGGAGTTGTATAGATGCACCATAAAGTACTTGCATGCTTCATGTTTTTAAATTAAATTTATTTATGTGTATTTGTGAATATTTTACCTTGCATCTATGTTTATGTACTCTGTGCATGCCTGGTGCCCAAGGGTGCCAGTGAGGGCATCAGATTCCTTGGGACTACTATTATAGATGGTTGAGAGTCACTGTGTGGGTGTTGGGAATCGAGCTTGGATTCTCTGAAAGAGCAGCCAGTGCTGTTAACTACTAAGTCGTCTCTGCAGCTTATGTATAGTATTTTTGAGGAAGTTCTTTAAAATATGCTAAGTACTTTAGACATTTCTTTCTGATTAGGATAGAAAGGCTTTTCATCTTCTAAGATCTTCCTTAATAGGTTTATTATTGTTATAGATGCTAAAGTTTTTATTATAGAAGACTTTTGCCTTCTTTGTTATTTAATTCAAAGATTATTTTCCTGAGAGTATTCTGATTACGGTTGTTTTCCTGAATTCTTTCATAGTATGTTCACTATACATACATAGAAAAACTATGTTTTTCTGTATTGATCTTGTGTTCTGCACATTTTCAGGAAGAATTTATCAGACTATAGAGTTTTCCAGTGCATTCATTAGGTTCATAATCTTATTGAGTATTTATTTATTTATTTATTTATTTATTTATTTATTTATTCATTTATTTGCTTTGAAACTAGAGTCTTCTCACATATAATACAATCCCTTCCCACCATTCCTTCCAGCTTCTCCCTGCCATCCCCACTCCCCCAGCACAACTTCCCATCTATTTCTCCTCAGAAAAGAACAGGCTTCCGAGAGGCAACAGGAAACACAACAGATCACGAGTCATAAGACAAGACGAAAGGCTCAATATTGATTCTCGACAGGGTGACCCAATAGAAGGAAACAAGTTCCCAGAGCAGGCACATGAATGTTTTGTAGATTTTAAATCCTTTTCTTTATTATTAACTCTTCTCTCATACAATACATCCCAACTGTAGCCTTCCCTTCCTCCACTCATGCAAGTTTACACACATACATACAAACACATGTACACACCCACATACACACACACACTGCTCCTCCATTTCATTTCATAAAAGAATGGGCCTCCCTTTGAGAGCAACCCATAGTTTCCTAAGTATAGTATCTTAAGTATAGTATCATATTATCTACAATGAGGTATATTTTTTACCTCTTTTATTTTGTCTCATATTCTATCACTCTAGCTAAGAAATTGAATACTGTATAGTGAGAGTGGAACTCTTTTTTCCTTCTAAACTTTACTAACTTTATAGGATATGCCATCAGACTTTATGCAATCAGTATAATGAACAACAGTTTTCCAGTATGTTGCAGTAATGTTCCTTCTGTTCCTATTTTCCAGAGCATTTCCTACCTTAGGGTGTATTAGATTTGTTACACTCTTTGTACTGTGTCTTTTAGAATGCTTGTGTGACTTCTGTTCTTGTTGCATTTGTTTACTATGATACACACTGATCTACCTAAGAGGTCGTCCACTGAATGACACAAACTTCAACATGAAACATAATATTTTCACACATTGTGAAGTTTTTATGCACATATATTTTTAGTCTATGTTGACCAAGGATGTCGATTTATAGATTTCTTTTTACATTGCACCCTCCTTTGAATTTGATCTTAGGAAATCACTGATTTAATAGAGTGAGTTAGGCAGGTTGCCTCCCCCTTTCTTCATTCCTGATGCTCTTGTTTTTTTTTTTTTCTCAGAATATAGTAACTGATTTATAACACTAGAACAATAGTGTTTCTCCTTGGCTGAGTCTCTTACAGGTCTCCTCTAGTCTACCATTATTCCTGGGAGCATCTGTCTGGCATTAAACAGTTTTCTTTTGAATAATTTCTCTCTGTCTTCCCTTTCTCCTCCATTAATAGGGAGTTAGTTTTTGACTGGTCAATAAAGTTACCAGTGACCAATGGCTGGGTAGAGTGACAGAAGCAGGACTTTTAATATTCCTGGGAAGGGACCTAGGAAAAAGAAATAGAGAATTTCTACATGAGGAAGGCATAGGAGAAGGATCTGGCTGGAAAGTTACAGGAGGAAGAGACAACCAATATGTAGGTACAGGAGGAAAGCTGCCCCAGGAGGGCTGCCCAGCAGAGTCCATGTCAACAAAGATAAAATATAGATTTATTAGGTATTATCATAGGAATATCAGAGGGGAGTGTGTGTTAGTCACTTGAAATTAGGAGTGGCCCAGCCATAGAGCTGTTTAAGGTACTTAAAATTTAAGGTTGTGTATGTGTGTCTTTCTTTCAGGAACAGAAAACATTGGATGAATGTGACTTTTGCAGCCATGTTTTTAGTTCTTTCTGTATTTTTTGGATGGCAATCTTATCAAGCAGGCTAATACAAAGACATGCAAAGGGTCAAGTGGGTTTTGTAAAGTTTTGGAAGACTGTCGTTACCTAATGGACCATCAGAGAGTTTCTTCACATCATTCACTGATCGAATAGCAAAACAGGTCATAGAATAGCAAAACACAAGATAGGTCACAAGTTAGGAATATTTTCATTAAGTAATACACAGTAATTCCCCTGAATTGTCATAGTATCTATTTTTGGTAAAGACTTTATGTAAAGTCAGCAAGATTGTATGCTAAAAATTTCTAAGGATGCTCTTCTTTGGAATGGCATTTAAAGGAGTCAAAACTTTGCCAGAATAATTTTTATTTTTAGAACATTGGCAATTAACCAAAGAATCATTCTGGAGAGGCTTTATTGAATAAAAAAATGGCTGAATCTCGGTAAGAACATTGAGTTTGTTCTATTTCCATCCTTCTTTCTCCAGCTGCATAGTAGCCTGAAATGAATAGCCATCAACTACCAGGGAATATCAACCAACAGACTAGAAAGAACAAAAAGTCCCTGGAAACTTCTGAAAGACTCATTTCCAAAGATTTTCCATATTTTCAACCATCTACTAAATCCCTGAAACAGCTAGTTAAAAGGCTGATTTTACTTGGTAAAATTCAGAAATTGTCAGTAAAATAAAATAAATCAAAACAAAATGGCATACATATATCTGATATTATATATATTATATACATATATTTATAAAATATGCAGAGAGAGAGAGAGAGAGAGAGAGAGAGAGAGAGAGAGAGAGAGAGAGGTTTGTTTTCTAGCACCATTTTGTTGGGTCATGTCCTCCATAATTCTGGAGGATCTGAACCCCTCTTCTGATTTCTGTGGCCTCCAGGTACACTCATAAATGCACATACATCTGTATAGACAGAACACACATACATATTTTTAAAACATTTTTTATCTTTTCTCATACTAATTATGTTACCCAAAAATCATTTATAATGTCCTGCACATAGGACTAATGGAAGCCTGTTATCAGTTAGATTTTGACTGGTCAATAAAGTTACCAGTGGCCAATGGCTAGGCAGAGTGACAGAAGCAGGACTTTCAAGATTCCTGGGAAGGGACCAAGGAAGAAGAAATAGGGAAGTTCTACATGAGAAAGGCATAGGAGAAGGACCTGGCTGGAAAGTTACAGGAGGAAGAGACAACCAATATGTAGGTACAGGAAGAAAGCTGCCCCAGGAGGGCTGCCCAGCAGAGTCCAGGTCAACAAAGATAAAATATAGATTTATTAGGTATTATCATAGGAATATCAGAGGGGAGTGTGTGTTAGCCACTTGGAATTAGGAGTAGCCCAGCCATAGAGCTGTTTAAGGTACTTAAAATTTAAGGTTATGTATGTGTGTCTTTCTTTCAGGAACCCAAAACATTGGAGTGATAGCAAAAAGCACATGGGCACCCACCCAGAAGTATAGAGAGGATTAATTTAATACCATAACATAAAAAATTTAAACTGTTTTAGTGAACATAAATTCAATGGAGCGGCCCTTGGGCCTGAGGGTGTTCAATGCCCCAGTGTAGGGAAATGCCAGGTCAGGAAGATGGGAGTGGCTGGGTGTGGTAGCACCCTCATAGAGGCAGGGAAGAGGGGATGGGATAGGGGGTTTCCAAAGGGGAGACCTGGAAAGAGGAAAACATTGAAATGTAAATAAAGAAAATATCCAATAAAAACAAAGAGGAAAAAAGTGAAAACAAGCAGTCCTATCAAAAATGAGGGATTTAACTGATATTGAAGGTTCTTAAAAGATGTAATACAAATGTCTACGAAACATTGGGAAATTGTTCAAAATTAGTAACCATAAAGGAAATGCAAATTAAAAAAGAAAGAAAAGAAATCAAAATTCTTCTTTATATTTGTAATAAATTTATGAATTAAAATGAAGAAAACAATTCCAAGGCAAAAGGATAAAAATGAAATGCTTAATAAAATGTTAAAGACCAGAAATACTAATGAGTTTGAAACTGCACTATCTCTGAAGGAAACAAAAAGATTGTTCTATGCTGAAGAATTGAATTCTCTAACAGGAAATATGATGGCTGTACACAATGTAATCGCTCCTAAAGCTTAACCTGCATCCCACACAAAACCATGACAAGGCAATCCCATAATTCACTAGAAACTTCTATGAATAAAAAATAAGCAAACAGATGCAATGACTTCAAAAAATCAGATATAGTATAATCTAAAACAATTCAACATATTGAAGGATACCATCAAGAAGTTTAAGACAACTGTAGAATGGTTCAAAAATTCTGAAAACCATATATCAAATAAATGGATAATATTCAGAAAATGAAGCAATAAAAACACATTTATCAAACAGACAGTGAGTTTGAAACGATGCTTCTGTTTTAAATTAGTTGAAAATACACTGAGCAATGAGTGCATGAAAATGTTCTCAGATGGGTTTAAAAAAATTCAAACAGTAGCAATAGGCTGGTATTTTATTTCCACTGGGATGCAGCAAGAAAAAAGACAATTGTAGCTGCTATACTGATACAATTCAGGTTGTTAGTTACAGAGAACTGACAGGACTAGAGATGTACAATGCTGATGAGTATGTAACTTTATGAACACACAAACTCCATAAATGAGAAGAACATTACAAAGTCAAATAGTATTAGCCAGTTGTAGAATGTATAAAAATTAAGGAAATGTTTAACATTTATTAAATAGTTGTTCTGTAAAGAGACTTAAGTGTATAAATTATGTAGTTTATTTTTTTCAGTATAATTTATTCTCTGACTGATACCTAAATTTTCCTGAGACCCTTCCTAAATAAGAAATGTCAGCTTTGCTTCTCTCCCAGTCAGAATCATCATTTTCACAGTTGCCCTACTTCCTGTATTTGTACAACCTTTTAAGCAGAGAAACAAAGACACAATTATAATAGAGCTGTAATACAACTATAATGAACATGACCACGAAACACAAGCTTTTCTAAACCTAAGCAACTCTAGCAATGACCATTCAAATGGGTCCAAATTGCCCTGTTGCCTCAAACACAACTTCTTCATCCTCCCTGTTTCCAAAGACAGAATGACTACATCTTGTACATTAAAAGCAACAGCTCATGCACTGTAGTTAGATGCCAGTCTTCCATACACATTGAAACTCCAGAATCTTATCATTCCTTTACTGCCAAAGCTGTGGGCACAGATTCCTTCCTTGATAGCTGGAAGGGAGGATAATAGTTCTTCAAAACAGATAAACACTACCTACATTTAACACTGTGTATCCAGGAGTTCCATGGACTTAGATTCAAACAGCTGTGTATTAAACATGTAAAATGACGTGTATTTGTACTAACTAGACACAGTTCTGTTTTTCTTGTCATTATATCCTGAACAGTAATGCTCATGTACTTATGTAGCAGCCTGTATTATATCGAGTATGACTTGTGATCTAGAGCTCATTTAAAGTATGTAGAAGGGCATGAATAGGCTGTGCACCAACAGTGTAGCATCTGCATGTTGAGACTTGGATATCTGCAGATTTTTGAGTCTGTAAAAGAGCGTGGAATCAATGATCCAGGGATACCAAGGGTTAAGTACAATAAATACAACTTTTCTTAAAAGTCTACAAATTGCTGATCTTACAGAGTTTCTCTTTTATCTGCTGCTTTGCGGTTTACCCTCCATGATTGAGTAGAGAACCATCTTATCTTCTTACATTGTTTATGGAAAAACCTACACTTCCATTTTTATTACACAGGAGTTATGACTCCTAGCACTTAGTATTCTTCTTATAATTAATTGGTTGAAAATATAATTGTGATATTGTGTAAGAAGCAATCATACTGATAGCTTATTACAATTTACATTTTACAAACTATAACAGTATAAATGCTTCTGATTCTTACAAAGACTCCATGCTCCAGAAGAGAAAACTGAGGCTTCATATATACCCATTTGGGTGTTATGCTGTTTTCTATATTTATTATTCTTCAAATTTTATCCATAAATAGTAAAATGTCAATAAGCACATTAAGAACTGTGATAAAGAAGTAGAATCACACCTCCTTTGATGATCCTAGGGCATGCATACTGACTCAGTGGAAGCATCTATAACACCAAAAAAGGGCCTGATGGAGCACTACATCTCCAAGGTACTAGAAGCTAAGTGGTTGTATGCAGAGAAATTATTACAAGGCCAATAAGTTTCTCATAAAAGAAAAAAGACAATTAATCTGATATCTTGGCACCAGTATTACAGAGAAGGGCTATGGTGTAACTTATATGTTTGAAGACATCTGTGAATGTAATCATGAACAATTTCTAATCAGAGTCAGTGGATATATCCCACATGCACACTGAAGATGTGGCCCCACAACATCTGACTCAATCTAGTGGGAGTAAGTGTCCTGTATGGCAAATGTTGAGTGGGTGAACAAGAGATTAAAGATAAAAAAGATGATAAATAAAGAAAATAAAATCAGTAATTGAAACCCGAAGGTTGATTTTCCATGCCAAACTAGTTTACTAAGAAATGCAGTGCTTTAAGTACTATTAGCTGGGAAAGGGGTGCAAGATCAGCAGATAGCTAAGCCAGCTAATGTTGACAAAAAGAGCATAGGCTACTCCACACAGAGCTGCCTTAAACCTTATAACCACAGTCTAGAGAGAAGAACACAGTACCCAGAAACCAGAACTTTGACTCTTCCAAGGCCCTAGTTCCTGCTGTAGACCAGTCTCACCAAGTTTATTCTTGGACAAGGACACGGAACTAAAGTTCCCTTGTCCTTTCATAGAGCCTCTGAGAAAGTCTTGGGTCTGCCTGGTTCCCCACAAACACCATTTCAAAATCATGGATGACACAATAACTACGGAATAGAAATCAGCAAGGTTTGCTCTGATGATGCCAAGCCAAATTGAGATTGCTTTAACACTCAAAATATAGTTAAGATGCCAACTAATAAGCCTGGTAAGAGTATCTGATTGCCAGATTCCCATTGTGTGAAACTGCAGCAACAAACTCTGAGAAGAAATTTTAAGTTACAGCCAGAACCATTATTAAAATGTTATTTGAAATACTCAGGAAAGCCAAGCTCCAAAAGTCCCCAACAACAAATTTAGAAGATTTAACTACCATGTAATGTCAGACCATCTAAAGCTTTCATGTTCTGAGGGGAAACATTTCTTGGGAGCTAACTGTTACAGGATTTCATTCTGGAAGAAAGATACTTTTCTCACAAGTAATTCAAAACTCATAAAGCTCAGAAAAAAATGGGGGTACATCTCTTCTCTTACTTTAATGGCAGCACTGACTCAACCTTACAACCAACAATTATTATTAATGCATTTTACATTTTATTAGATTCCTACTTTCTTCCTTAATTTTTGTACAAAAATAATATTTCAGTGGTTGGGTGTGGAACTTTCTGTAGAAGCTCTACTCTACCACATATAGGACCCTATGTTTAATTCCCACCAATGGAGAAAGGGAAGAGGGAGGGGAAGCAGAGAGAGAGGCTATATGAATTTTACATTCATGCTTTGAGCAAACATTTTAATATCAACACAGAATTCAACTTTTTAGAGAGACTAGACACGCCTCTCCAATACTTGCTTTTTTTTCTGCCATGAAAGAGAGAGTTTTTCTTTGTTGAGTTCAAGAAAAAATGCATTATGAGGACAAAAAGTAAGTTATCAAAAAAAAAGTCTTCAGGTATGATTCTGAAACTACTGATTTGGCTAACTGGACGCATGAAATTACCATCTGAGAGAATAGGCAACCTGGAAAGAAAATAGCTTTGTGGAAAAGTTCATGAATTTGTCAGGGGTATATCCAGTTGAAAAAGCCTATTTATCAAGTGATTCAGACAGCAAGCAGTTGAGAACAGAGGTTTGCTGCTTTCTGATAAAGATGTATACAAAGCAAGATGTGCCAACTTGATGTTTTCTTTCAGTTTGTTTATATTTGTCATTGCTCTTATACTCCAAAATGCATCCTCTGAGGAGCAGAGAAGTGGATCTTTTCCACATCTAGGTTCCTGCTGAGCCTCTGAGCTCCACAAGCTCCCCATGAACGATTTCTCCCCTTATAAATTGAATATGAATTGACACTATGGGAAGCTGATAGGCTACAATGGGACAAAGTGTACCTTGAGTTCATGAGGAGCTTGTCCCAGGAGGCAGACTACCTCCCAGTTGGAAATTATATAGCATGGTATTTGTTCACAGGTTTTACCTTCATGTTGAATTCACTGAAAGATTTCTGAAGCATAAGTGAATTTATAGCACACATATCTAGAGTCATGTTGAAAGTGAAAATAAACCTAAAAAGTTTCCATGGATCAAAAATCAAATTTTATTTTGCTTTTTGTTTATTGGGGTAGGTTTTCCTTATGTCACTCCAGGTAGGTTGAACTCACCATTTTTCTGCCTCAGCTGCCCTAGCACTGGGATCAGAGACATGGGCAACCTCACCTAGGATTGTTTCTAACAGTTTAGTATATTATCCTTATAAAAAATATGAGAGCCTTAAAACTTGAATTGTGATTGGTAACTAAAATAGTTTTGAGAACTGACATTATAATTTAAATTAATTTTATTTGTAAGCATTATTTTGACTGAAAGAGAAAGGTGAGCTGCTTTGTAATAGTCAATATATTCATGTTTTTCTAAAACACAACTATTTCAGTCAATTTCACAGCTCTTTACCCTTTTTCTATGTTCATGTCTGCTTACAATCCATGTTGAAACCAAGCTAATCTCTTCCTGATGGACAGGTGCTGTCAACTCAGCCCTCTGTCATTGTCATGTTATTTGTACCAACTGTTTCCTTAGCCAAGTGATTTATAAGCTCAGATTATGCCCGTTTGCAAACCTAGGAACTTTAGTAGCAGGACTCATTGGATTAAATCAAAACGCAGAAGTGCAAGCATTTGCCTAACTGAACAGGGAGTTTGTAAATGCTACCTAATCATAATGCCAAAAGATAAAGATAGATGATGCCCTGCAAGCCAATTGTTATGTTTCCGTTTGTCTTGAATATACATATCTGAGAAAGACAGAAAGATCTCTTGTACATAGTTACAAATATAGGAGTAAGTTTGGATCTCAGCTTTATGTCACTTTAAGAGTGGAGTTACAGGCAAACAGCATGTGTGAACTTAACAATCTTATTAGTAGGGCTGGAGAAATAGTTCAATGGTTAAGCACACTGACTGTTTATCTAGGAGAAACTGGATCAATTTCCAGCACCCAAATGACAGCTTACAATCATCTTAAGTGTAGTTCTAGAGCCTTAAAGGACTTCTGGTAACCAAGGGCACTGCACACATATGATGCATACATTCATCCTGGCAAAAGCACCCGTGCACATAAAATAATAAAAATAAAGAAATCTACAAAAATATTTTCATCTGTAAAGGGCTTGAAGAAGTATGTTCTACACGGCTATGAAAAGACACATTATCATAACGTATGTGCATGGCACACCACCATTAGCCCGCTTTGGGAGACAAAATCTCAACAAATAATAGTTTCAGGAGAGAAAGTGTTTGCTAATTTACAAACATGTTGTTATTCAGGAAGAAATAGAGTTAAGAAAACCTTTATGATCAAGGCCCCTACTCACTGTTTTGAAGATATGTCACTTTATGAAGACACATGTCATCTTAAATGAAACCCTGCTGCCTCTTTAGAGACTGAAGATGAAAAAGACATCCAAGTGGCTTCTTCATCAGGGTAAGCTACTTCTGTGGGCATTCTCTTTATCCATGGACCATTTGCTAATGATTCAAGTCTATATATAATAGGGAGTTCTTACTCTTGTTGCTTTCTATAAGGAGGCTTTACTGTTTCTGGGTGGAATTTGTGTTTCTACCTTGTCTGTGCTGCTGTTCATTGTGAGGCATATGGCCCCTTTAGTAGATGAACAATTCTCATGTTCCACATTATTCATAAAGATTTCCTACAGTGGGTAGAGGGAATTTGTAGAGGCCACCTCCAGCAGAAAGACAGAAAGGGATGGCCTTGCCATCCCATAGTCAAAACTCTAACAATTGTTCCTGTCTGAAAGAACTGTAGGGATGGAAATGGAGAAAAGCCTGAGGAAAGGAAGGTCCAGTGACAGGCCCAAAGTGGGATCCAGCTCAAGTGGAGGCTCCAAGGCCTGACACTATTACTGAGACTATGAAGTGCTCACAAAAAGAGATCGATCATGACTGCCTTCTGAAAGACCCAACAAGCAGCTGAAAGAATCAGATGCAGATATTTTCACCCAACCAATGAATAGAAGCTTTTAACCTCTGTGGCTGAATTAGGGAAAAGCTGGAAGAAGCTGAGGAGGAGGGCGACCCTGTAGGAGGACTAGCAGTCTCAATTAACCTGGACTCCTGAGATCTCTCAGACTCTGGACCCCTAACCGGCAGCATATATCAGATGATATGAGGCCCCCAACACATATACAGCAGAGGACTGCTGGATCTGGGTTCAATCAGAGAAGATGCATATAACTCTCAAGAGACTGGAGGACCTAGGGAGTATAGAAGTGTGTATGGGTGGGGGGGGGGGGGGGGGGGGGGTTGGGGACATCCTCGTGGAGACAGGGAGAGGAGAGGAGGTATGGAATATGGAACAGTTGTAGGGTAGACCGGGAGAGGAATACATTCTGAAGTGTCAAATAATAATAATAGTAATAATAATAATAATAAAGATCTTCAGAGAATGACTTTTAGTTGTCAGGTTATATCCTGACATGTTCAGAGGGCATTCCAATCACAAAGGACATGGTCAATAATACAGTTGTTTTAATGGGTTTGTTATAATTTGCCTTGACAGGAGTATCATCTTTCCTTGGTCACTAATATGATTCTCTATAAAATATATGGCTGATCTGTCCTTATTTTACTTTACAGGGGTGGGGAAGCCTGATTTGTGATTTATCACGCCCATCATTTAGATATCTATCTATCTATCTATCTATCTATCTATCTATCTATCTATCCTTTCTGCACAAGGAAAGAGTCTATTTATATAGAACTTCATTTCCTTTGGTTCTTGAATCTGTTATCCTTTTCTTCATTATGTTTTATCTCTAACTAAAGAAAAATTTCCCAAAGGTTTTATTTTGTGATATCCCGGATGCAGCAGTATTTGGAATTCAGCGGGATCCAAACAGAGGGCCTGCAAATTGAATAATGCTGGAAGAGCTTTTTCTAATCTTTAGTCTGTTGCAGACCAATTCTATACATCAATGGACCCTCGCCTCACCTTAACTTTTTCCTGCATGTTCTTGCATACTGTTGTTAGGGTTGTCTTTTATCTGTTAGGATTGTTTCTTAGTCAGCTCTCTATTTCTTGTCCGCATTGCCCTATCCAAACTGCTTTGTAAAATAGCTTTTAGAAAACATCAGCTGCCAGGTGTCAACTTTCTGGTTTTCAAATTTTAAATGCCATCTTAGGCAGGACCTTTGTTGTGTAACCCAGAACACTATGGATTCTGGCTTTTTTTTCTTGTTTTAATCACCTGTTTTGTCTGTTTTAATTATTATTGTATGTTGGATTCATTTACCTTTTAAGAAACAAATAGGGAATAAATAACAAAACGCTTAAAACATCAAATACTAAGCAAAAATGTCCATCTGAACTCTGAAATAACTGTCTGAAAATCTACAAATCAGCTTACCTGTACAGATAACCCACTCATTTAGAGAAAGAGAAGGCTGAGGAAAGGAACTTTAATGCTACTGCCTCATTCTCTTTACTGGGTTCAAGTGACCATCACACATTTGAATACAATCAGGTCTTTCTTCTCAAACAAAAATATAGTGTGTGGCTGTGGAATTTATTATCACAAGCTAAAGTATCTGGATCATATATTCTGTGCACTTGAATTGGAAATAGTTGAGAGAAGACTCGGTTTGCCTGAATTCTAAAACTTTCACATCATACATGTTTCAATAAACATCATTTTCCTAACTTCAAATAGTTTTAGTAATACAAATTACTGATGAATTGCTGCCAAATTGATTTCTTATTAGACTTTATTTCATACTTACATCATTCTTTGTATGTAAATGTTTCTTTAAGAGGTCCAATAGGACAGGATGTTTCCTTCAAACAACCAATAGCTCAGACAGCAAATATAGAAATTTAAACATGAGATATGTAACAAATAGATAGAAATAGAAACATGTTGCATGTGACAAGCTTGACAAGGACAGGGAAGCAGGGAGTGCTATACGGAGAGTGCTCTGGAGACCCAGCCTACTTTCCTACTCTGCTTACCTTATCATGCACAGAGCTTGACAGTGGATCCTTCATTTCTAAGGCAAATTAGTTCTGGGTAAAGATGCCAGGCAAAGTTTTAGAACAGCCAAAAAGTTCATTAGAAATGCCTAAGGGTTAAAAGTCCTCATTTTACATATGAGAGGAAGTTTGGAAACAGCCTTGGGAATGGAGAAAAGTGGAGGTTGGGGGAAAATGAATTTTTGTTGTTACAATGCTAGGACTCTAACCAGGGACTTCTGTCTCTCAAGCACAAGCTCTAACACTGAACTGCACTCCCATTCTTGAAAGAATTTGAATAGTTCAAAGAACCTAATCATAAATAAAGAAAATAATGACAGGAAATGTTTGTCATTTAGAGAACATTACATGTTTCCTCACCTGCAGCATTTAAATACAAGTTAGGGGATTGCAGAGTCTTTGGAGATGATTCTGTATGTGCATATATGTACGGCATGTGCATGTTATGAATGAAAATTGCCAGAAAGAAGTTGTGTCTATAGAGACTGATTGATGGATTAGAATTACAGTGCTACGGAAAGATTGGAATGCTATGAGTCCAGAGGCTAGTCCTCTTAACCTTGGCTACCTTCAGGCCACCCAGAATAGCCACTCCTCTACCTCTGTAAGAATGAGCATTCTGAACTAGTAGATAAAAAAATCTTTGAAATCTCTTAACTTAGTGGCTTTCTCCGTCCTGCTGCAGCCACTTCTCTGCTGTACCCACCAATGTAGTTTTTAAACTTGCCTTGATTTGTGATTTTTTATTCTTCTGTAAAACTACATAACTTCATGAAACTACTTCTATGTGGGAACGTGGAACTTTGGGTAACTGAAAGCTGTATTCCTGAGCCACGATTACTCAGAAAGTTTTCACAAGAAATTGTCTTCTATTCTGTTTAAGATGAGAGCTGTGGTTTGTGTGTCTACAATATGTGTGTGGTTTGTCAGAGATGAACACTGAGTGTTTTTCTCTATCTGTACATAAAATTTTGTCTAGTTTTGTCCTTTCTCTTTTCTCTCTCCCTCCCCCTCTCTTTTTCTTTCCTTCTATCTTTCCTTCCCTTTGACTGTCCTTTCTTTTCTTTCTTTTTCTTTCTTTTTCTCTCTATCTCTTTCTCCTTCTCCTTCTCCCCCTCCTCCTCCTCGTCCTCCTCGTCCTCCTCCTCCTTCTCCTTCCTCTGTCTCTCTGTCTCTCTGTCTCTCTGTCTCTCTGTCTCCCTGTCTCCCTGTCTCCCTGTCTCCCTGTCTCCCTCCCAACCTCCCTCCCTCCCTCTCCCCCTCCCCCTCCCCCTCTCCCTCCCCCTCCCCCTCTCCCTCTCCCTCACCCCCCAAGACTAGTTCATTCACTAAACTTGGAGATTGACTGGCAGGCTAGCTAAACTAATCCTCAGAATCTACATATTCTTCCTCCCTGATGCTGGGGTTACAGATGTCTGCCACCATGCCTGGATTTTATGTGAGTTGTTGGGATTTACTCACGGGCCCTCGTACTTCTCCAGCAAGCACTTTACCCCACTGAGCTTCTCAGTTACCATCTTCTGTCTTACCATTCATCATCTGTGTTACTGAATGTGGATCATTAGGTAGAGTGAATGATGTATACCATTGCTCATTTTATGTTAAATTGAACTAGCTTAAGGACATGTATTAACTCAACACTGGAGTTCTGATAATTGCCTTAGACCATTATCTTCGGTAGCAAGGGAATGTGAAACATGGTTATAGTCCATACATCACTGGTATTGGTTGGATATGGACTGCAACAATCTAGAAGTGTAGGCTGGAGAATGAAAATCATCATTCAGATCAGCTAATTAGGCATGCACTATGTGGGGGTATTCAGTGAGGTGCTGGGATGAAAACACTCTAAGTTACCATAAGGATAATAACTGGGAAAGAAGCTCTATTACCCTCTCTCCTCCTTTTTTTTTCATATCTTTCTTTCTCTTTTGGCTTCTGGATGAGCCAGCCATTTATCACTACCCCAAATTGTACACTGCAAGCTGCTTCACTCTATTACCAATTTCTTCTTATGCCTCCCCCATCGTCTACCCTTTCAGCTCTGTACTATGTAGATCAATTTGTTCTCTTTTTGTTTGCTTACTTTCCTCTAATTATTACTTATAGCATTCTTTTCTCCTTTATCTTATGGGCTGGGTGTTCTTAAAGTGCTATAATGTAGTTTTGCTGGGAGTATAGTACCTTCAAGATATGGGAGACTGATGTCAAGAAGAGAAGGACACTGTCCAAAGAGCTAAAAGAAACACAGACAAGTCAAAGCATCACTCTTTTAAGGTGAGTGTTGTGTTTTTATATTGACAAACTTAATGATATAATGTGACTCTTAGAATTTATGATATTTGTATAATAGACTGTTTTCTTATAAACAGATGTGTAAATTTCCTTAGGTGCCTTTGAGTCACAAGTGTAGCTCATTTAAGATTTTCTAAATCTCTTTGCTCAGAACATGAATTTGGCAGTGGCTATCTGGCTGGAGAGCAAATACTGCATTACTAGGACTAGCCTGTATTCATGATCAGGAAGACTTATCTCACTGCAGGCCATGTGCTAACTAGATGACAGTCCTCTCAGCTTCCAGATGCCACTAGATGTCCCTCCTACCCAGTACTGAAATGCAGCTGTACTTTTATATATGCTGGGGTCTCTGAGATGCAAAAGAGGTATAACGGGAGAGAGGCTTGGGTGTGATCAGATAGCATTTCTGCAGTATTCACAAAAGATATGGGACTACTTCCATCATGGCTACATGTCTTCTTTTAGTGTATGTGTTTTACTCTAGTAGGGATTAAAGAACGTTTATTCATTTAAATTAGACTTAGCTTCTTGGGAGTGTTTCTTTGAAGAACAGAGTCACAGTTGCCTGGTTGAGCCTTCTCAGGTCCTTACAGTATATAGGACCTGAGTCTCATCACTTACCTCTGCTTTATTAACCATAACTTCTATTTTGTTTGTCTGGCTTGTCGTATTGATGGGAAAACAATAGGGATTCCCCAGAGTATTAATCTTGTCTGGCATAGTATAGTAAATCGTGTAGCAGAGACACCCTATGATGACTTTTCAGGACATACACTGAGGAGTAATCCTCAGTGTATGCTATGACATATCTCTAAACAATATAATACAGCAAAGGCAATGGGAATGTCACTTCCATAGTTATGTGCATTACATGCCAAATATAAGTGATTTTGCAAATAGAATTAAAATTTTTATTTGTTGACCCTTTGTGAATTAATCTCTGTGGACATGATCTGGCCAGATCACCATTTCAAAAAGGATCCAGAGCTTCTAAAAATGAAAGGCTCCAAGGAGAATACACTCACTCTACTCTGTCTATTAAATAAAATGTCAAAGGCGCTTTCTCACAGGAACCTGCCGTGGATGTTCCTTGAGAGATTTTGCCAGCAACGGGTCAATGCAAATGTAGATGCTTGGAGCCAACCATCAGAATGAGCAGAATGACACCCCAGTAGGGAAGCTGCAACCTCATAGGAAGAACAATGTTGGCAGGCAGGACCACCCAGTGCTCCAAGGGACTAGACCACCAACAAAGGAGTGTACAGGGAGGAATCCATGACTCCAAATACATTTGTAGTAGAGGATGACTTTGTCTGACATCAGTGAGAGGGAAGGCCCTTAGTCCTGTGGAGGTTTGATGCCCCAGCATAGGGTGATGCTGAAGCAATGGGGCAGGAGTAGGTGGGTGGATGGGAGAACACACTCACAGAGGCAAAGGGAATGGGGGAGAGGGCAGATGTTGGATGGGGGTATTATGAAGGGGTAACCCGGAAAAGGGATATCATTTGAGATGTAAACAAATGGAATGATTAATAATAAAAATAATAACAAATTTTTAAAATGTCAAGAAGTCACCACTTACATGAACCCGAACTCTGCTGAAAGTCTAACAGGGGTCAGAAGAGTGTATTTCCCAGAAAATCCTCCAACTTCGATCATGGTCTAGGCAACATTTTTAATTGAATTTTGTGAAATGCTGATATCAGTACTTGGTTAACCAGTCTCCAGTCTTCTGATGCACAAAAAGTATGGGGTAGGAAAGAGAAAGTTTTAAGTCAATAGGTTTGTAGAAATTTGTCATTCAGATAGTAGTATAACTAAGGACTTCAGAGCACTCAGCTATATCAGCTACTCCAGAGTAACCAGCAGTCTTAGTTCTGTACCATGCAAGTTTTCTGTGTTCCCTTCCTGACCAGCCTAAGTAGGAAAGTGCATTTGTGCATCTAGGTGATACCATCGAGCTGGGTTTTGGCAACAGAGTTTAACGACTATTTTGTCTTCATTTTATTGTTCCTCAAGGCCTGTTTTCTTCCTCATCTCTTAACTGTGTTTTCATACAATCAATGATATTTCATCATCTCTGAGCCCAGCTGTGATTATCCCATGGATTGGGGTGACTTTGGCTGATTTATTTATAAACATTTTCAACAATGACAACTAATCACTTCAATAAAATTATTAGTTTTCTTAAAGGTTTGTAAGTTTGCTTTTGTGATATTGTCAAAAATTATATTAGGGTCCAATTTTCTTGTCTGGGGATGAACTGGATTGCTGTGTTCTTCTAGAGGTATATACTTGAATGGAGAAGGTAGCAAGAGACCAATAAGTTCCTTTAACACTTCCACTCAATTGGCCCAAGGTCTGTTTCATAAGAGCAAAGACAAGGCTTCACTTCCCAGAGCAAGTATCTGAAAAAATACAATGACAGAAAATGAAGAATTATATTTATTCCCACAGGACTGAGAACAGAGAAGAATATGTTAGGAGTATGATTCATTGTATTGTGGTTTTGGTTCCATGGCCATATTTTAGCCCTTAATGTATCTTTCAGTGGTATCTTACCTTCAAGTTTTTATGTAATGTGTACATTCTCATTCTAGACTTTAACTGGCAGAGTATCTGACCTTGATCACAGAAGTAAAGCAAAAGCCTTATGTTATAAACAAGCAAAAGTACCTTATTTGGAGATCCATATGCTATTAATTGTAGAACTTAGGTGAAAAATAAAAGAAAATGTCGACACTCTCTAATTTAATATTTGCACCTTACAATACAGAAGTTTTTTTCTGAGTTGAGTTTAGATAGCATGAATAGCTTGTGTTTCTTGCTTGGAATTGAAAAGTTGAATACTGTTGGCCAAACTGGGTCTTAGTAGCATATAATCCCTGAGTGAAGTTTTCTATATTATTATGTAATTTCTGACATGATAGATATTTTCTTATTATTTCTGCCACTCCTACAGTAGTGTGGGAGTCTGAAGGAAAATATTATTAATTCACATTAATTATTTTTGTTTCATTTTGTGTGTAAAGGTGTTTTTGCTTACATATATATTTGTATACCACTGAACATCTCTTATCTATGGAAGTCAGAAGAGATTACTGGATTTCCCAGAACTGGAGTTACAGTTGAGTGTGAACTCTCATGTGGATTCTGGAAATTGAACCTAGGATCTCTGCAAAAGAAACCAGTGCTCTTAAAAGCTGAGCCCTTAATTACATTTTTTTAATGGAAGCATTCATCTTGTCTAATAGCTGAGAGATAAAGCAGAAATTTTTATTTTGTTTTATTTTATTATTTAACTGCATAGGTAAGTGTGTGTTTGTATATCATGTGCATGCAGAAACCCCTAGAGGCCAGAAGAGGTTTCTGCATGTGTCCTGACAATGGAATTATATAGGGTAGTAAGTCATATGCTAGAACTGAACCCAGGACTCTGCAAGAACACAAAGTACTCTTAACTAAAGAGCTATTTCTTTAGTCTAAAGCTACAATCCTGCAGAATAGTACTCAAATTTATTACTTCAGAAAACCAAAAGAGTGATACATGCCCAAGATGACTTGATTTTGAAGAAACACTAATTCATCCAAATATATTTTTAAAAGCATCCATGTTTTTTTATTTGTTTCTCAAAGGACTTCTGTGGGGTTTTCCTTATATGAATTAACTTTGGTTTCAAAAGCTTTACAAAATAGTTTTCTCGTGTATACACTCAGGTGATCGTTTTCAGTTTACTTCAGCCTGCAGTGACCTGAATTGTGCTCCAAGCTCACCTCCTCTTCTTTTGTGCACTTGAATTGTATTCTCTTCTAAGAAAAACTCTTAGAAATAGGCAAGTACCCTTGTTCTAAACAGGAAGCCAAGAGTGCTATGGATACCTAACACTTTCAGTTGACTCAGAAATGGGTAATGTCTCTGAACATGTTGATGTTCATAGCTTTTCATCTTTACCAAACAGTTTGAGACTTAGTTGAAAATTTCTCAAAATCACAGGCACCAAACTAGGAAGAGAACATAAAAAACTCTATTAGAACCAGATATGTGAGTATATGGTAGTACACAGGGTCATTTCAGCACCTGGGATGCTGAAGGAGAATGCATGGTTGATCTTCTGGTCCACACCTCAACCTGCAATACTGGATCTGCACTCTACTTACCTGGCCAAAGCTCTGCCTGCCTCCCAGGAAGTCTGCTTCCATTCAGGACAACCAGCTCTGCCTGCTTTCCTGGAAGCCTGATGGCACCAAAGACAACTAGAGGACTACTGCCATTAGGCCTGCTACCACCAGGGACTACTAGGAACACTAACACCAAAATTGACTATATGATTGAAGACCAGAGCAAGAATATAATCAACAAAAGCTAAGGCAATATTGGCACCATCAGTACCCAGCTCTCCTACTACAGCAAGCTCTGAATATCCTAATAAACCCGAAGAGCAAGGCAAAAGACATTACATCTCATCTTATGAAGATTATAGAGGCATTTAAAAAGGAAATGAATAAATCCCTTAAGGAAAGACAATCAAACAAAAGCCTTTAAATAAATATATAGATATAGATATGAAAATATATTTAAAAATCGGGTGAAGGAAGTGAATAAAGCTGTTTAAGACCTGAAAATAGAAATAGAAACAATGAAGAAAATACAAACATAGACAACACTGGAAATGAAAAATCGAGGAAAGAGAACAGGAACTACAGACAAAGACATCACATCACCAAAATAATACAAGAAATGGAAGAGATAATCTCAGGAGTAGAAAATACTATAAATTGATACATTGGTCACATAAAATACCAAACATAAAAACTTTCTAATGCAAAATATCCAGGGGACTTGAGACACTATGAAAAAGACCAACCTTACTAATAATAGGAATAAAAGAGAAGGAGAGGATTCCCAGATCAAATGCCAAGAGAATATCTTCAACAAAATCATAAAAGAAAATTTCCCCAACCCAAGGAAAGAGATGGCTATAAACATACAAAAAGCTAACAGAACACCAAAGAAATTGGACAAGAAAAGAATTTTCTTCTGCCACATAATAATCAAAACACTAAATGTACACAACAAAGAATGAATATTAAGAGCTGCAAGGGGGAATAGGACAAGTAACATAAAAAGGCAAACCTATTATAATTACATATGACTTCTCATCAGAAACTCTAAACGTCATAAGGATCTGGACAAATGTCTTGAAGACTCTAAGAGACCACAGGTGTCAGCCCAGACAACTATACACAGCAAATTTTTCAATTATCATATGTGGAAACCATTACAAAACCAAATGTAAGCAATATCATTCAACAAATCTGGCACTACAGTGGATACTAGAAGGAAAATTCCAACACAAGAAAGGAAACTACATGCAAGTAGACACAAGAAATTAATAATTTAAAAGCAAAACTAAAAAAGGAGAATAACACACACATATCACAACACATACACACACACACACACACAGAGTACCATCACCAACATCAAAATAACAGGAACTAACAATTATTGATAATTAATATACCTCAATATCCATGAATTCAATTCACCAAGAAAAAGATATAGGCTAACAGCATGGATGCATAAACAGGAACCATCATTCAGCTGTATACAAGAAACACAGCTCAGCAACAAAAATAGACACTATTTCATACTAAAGGGCTGGGAAAAAAAGTTTTCTAAGGAAACAGACAAAATAAACAAGCTGAAGTAGCCATTCTAGTATCTAATAAAATAGATTTTCAACCAAAAGTAATCAAAAGAGAGAGGAAAGAACACTTCATATTCATCAAAGGAAAAACCCACCAAGATGACTTCTCAATTCTGAATATCTATGTCCCAAAAGCAAGGGAACCCACAATAGGAAAAGAAACAATTCAAATGTGTAAATCATACATTGAACCCCACACATTAATAGTGGGAGACTTCAACGCTCCATTCTCCAATGGACAGGTAATTGAAACAGAAAATAAAGACAGAAATAGTGAAACTAAGAGAGATTATGTATCAAATGGATCTAACAGATATCTACAGAATATTTTATTCAAACACAAAATAATTTACTTTTTTCTCAGCACCTCAGGGAACCTTCTCCAAAATTGGCCATTTACTCAGTCACAAAGCAAGCCTCAACAGATAAAAGAAGATTAATATAACCCCTTACATCTTATGAGATCACCATGTATTAAAGCTGGACTTTAACACAACAGAAACCACAGAAATCCTACAGTCTCATGGAAACTGAACAACTGTCCACTCAATGTCCACTGGTTCAAAGAAGAAAGAAGAAATCAAAGACTTTCTATAATTCAATGAAAGTAAAGGCACATCATACCCAAACTTATGGGACACAATGTAAACGGTGCAAAGAGGAAAGGCCATAGCACTAAGTTAAGTACCTTCATAAAGAAATTAAAGAGTTCTAATATGTATGATTTAAAAGTACACCTGACATACCCAATAGGAGTAGATGATACTAAATAATCAAACTTACAGCTGAAATTAATCAACTAAAGATAAAGACAACAATACAAAGAATTAACAAAACCGAGATTGGGTCTTTGTGAAAATCAACAAGATATTCAAATCCTTAGTCAATCTAACTAAAAAGCAGAGAGACAGTATCCAAATTAACAAAATCAGAAAGGAAAAGGGAGAGAACAATGTACACTGAAGAAAGTTAAAAACAAAACAAAACAAAAACATTAGGTCTTACTTCAAAACCCTGTACCTAACAAAACTGGAAAATCTAAATGTAATTAATTATTCTCTAAATAGATAGCACCAAAGTTCAATCAAAATGAGGTAAACTATTTAAACAGTTCTTTAACTCCTAAGGTAATAGAATAAGTCATTAAGTCTCCCAACCATAAAAGGCCCAAGGCCAGATGGTTTTATCACAATCAAACTTTCAAAACAGTGCTAATCCTAATACTCTTCGAACTATTCCACACAACAGAAACAGAAGGAATATTGCCAAACTTATTCTATGGGGCCACAGTCACACTGATACATAAACAAAGAGAATTTCAGACCTATCTCTCTCGTGAACACTGATACAAAAATACCTAATAAAATATTCACAAACTGAATCCAAAAACACACCAAGAACATCATCCAAGATGATTAAGTAGACTTTATTCCATGGGTGAAAGGGTGGTTCGATAACTGATAATCCATCAATGTAATCTACCAAATAAACAAACTGAAAGAAATAAAACCACATAATCATCTTATTAGATGCTAAAAAAGTCTTTGACAAAATCCAATGCACTTTCATGTTAAAATTCTTGGAGAAATCAGCAATACAAGGCACATACATAAACGAAATGAAGGCAATATAAAGAAAGCCAATAGCTAACATGAAATTAAATGGACAGAAACTTGAGGAAATTCTTCTAAGTGAGGAACAAGACAGGCTGTCAACTCTCTTCATATTTCTTCAATACTGTTCCTGAAGTTCTAACTATAGGAATATGATAATTAAAGGAGATCAAGGGGATAAAAATTTGAAAGGAAGAAGTTCAAGTATTGCTATTTCTGAATGGCATGATAGTATATATGTCACCCAAAAAAACTCTACTCAAAACTTCTACAGCTGATAAACACCTTCAGAAAAGTGACTGCATACAAAATTGATGAAAAAAATTTAGTAACCCTTCTTTGTATAAGCAAAAAAATTTTCTGAGAAAGAAATCAGGAAAATAACCTACTTCACAATAACCACAAATAATATAAAATGTCTTGTTGTAACTATAGCCAAGCAAATAAAAACTTGTATGACATGAACTTCAAGTTCCTGAAGAAAGAAATTGATGAAGATATCTGAAAATGGAAAAATCTTCCAAGCTCATGTATCAGTAGGATTAACATGGGATAAATAGTCATCTTACAAGAAGCAATCTACAGATTCAATGCAATTCCCATCAAAATTCCAACACAATTCTTTACAGACCATGAAAGAACAATTCTTAACTTCATATTGAAAAGCAAAAAGCCAGGATAGCTAGAACAATATTGTACAATAAAAGAATCTCTGGAAGTATCACCATCCATGATTTCAAGCTGTACTATAGAGCAATAGTAATAAAAACTTCATGGTATTGGAATAGAAACAAACAGGTTGTTCAATGGAATCAAATCAAAGCCTCAGAAATAAACCTACACACCTACAGACAGTTGATTTTTGACAAATAAGGTAAAGCATACAGTGGAAGAAAGAGAACATCTTTAAAAAATGTTGCTGGTCTAATAGGGTGTTTGCATGTAGACAAATTCAAATAGATCTATGTTCATCTCCCTGCATGAAACTGAATTCCAAGTGGATCAAAGACCTCAATATAAAACTGGATACACTAAATCTAACAGGAAAAAAAATTGGTACATAGCCCTGAACTCATTTGTATAGGAGACAACTTTCTGAACAGAACACCAATGGCTCAGGCACTAAGATCAGCAATTAATTCATGAAATTTCATAAAACTGAAAAGCTTCTGTAAGACAAAGGATACTGTCAATGGGTCAAAATGAAAACTGATGCAAATTGGGAAGAGTTCTCCACCAGTCTACATATCACAGAAGCCTAATATCCAAAATACATACATAGCTAAAGAATTTTAGACACCATAAAACCACATAGCCCAATTTACAAATGGGATAGAGAGCTAAACAGATATTTCTTTTTTTTTTTTTTTAGAGGGTCCCAACTGATTCATTTATTTATTCAACAGAGTAAATATTTAGACGATGGAATTAAATTGGAAAATGTTTATCAAGTTTGGAACCACCTTTTCTCCAATATATAAAACATAAACCAAGAAGCCTAGGCATAAGACATTTCATTTGCCAATGTGTCCTCAGAAGGGCACATTTAAATGTCCTTGTAGGATTTTTCTTGGCCACTAGTTCATTTTAAACACTTCTGAGATTATTTCTACACAACAGTAATAAAATAAGACTTTAGAAACTATAATTTTCAGAAAACTACTTTGTATTAATCATGTTGCCTAATCTTATAGTACCAGTAAGAGAGGAATCTCAGATGGCCAAGAAGCAGTTACAGAAATGTGCAACATCCTTAGTCATCAGGATTTCATCTTACACCCATCAGATTGGCTAACAGAAAAAAAAATCAAATATTCAGCACATGCTAGCAAAGATTTGGAGCAAGGGGGACACTCCTGCATGCTGGTGAGAGTGCTCTATATTAGGCTGTTAACAACTGATTCCATCCCCTGCAACTCCCTTATCCAACTCTCTGTGACCAGGGACTATGCTCATTCCTGTTTTCTATACAAACAAAAGGAAAATTACTGCAAAATGTAGTCAGAAACCAAAAAATGTTACCCGTATTGGTCCTGAAAATATCATGAGACAAATTGGTCTAATCCAGTTGCACGCCAAATTATAGATGCCAGCCCAGACTACTATACCCAGCAAAACCTTAATCACCATAGAGAAAGAAAACAAGCTATTTCATGACAAAACAAAATTTAAACAATGTCTTTCCACTTATGTAGCCCTAGAGAGGATACTGGAAGGAAGATTCCAACACAAGGAGAATCATGACACCCGAGAAAACACACACACAGTACCACCACCAATGGTCTTAATTCTCCAATAAAAAGGCACACGCTAACCAAGTGGACACATAAACAGGATTCATCATTCTGCTGCATACAAGAAACACAGCTCAACAACAAAGATATACATTACCTCAGAGTAAAGGGCTGGGAAAATTTTTCAAGCAAATGCACCCTACAAACAAGCTGGAATAGACATTATAATATCTAATAAAATAGGCTTTCAACCAAAAGTAATCAAAAGAGATGATGAAGGGTATTTCATACTCATCAAAGGAAAAACCCACCAAGACCATGTCCCAAATCTGACCTTCTATAACCCAAATGCAAGAGCACCCACATTCATCAAAGATCTTTACCTTCTTGTTTCTTAAATCATTTTACATGAAGCAAGACCTCAATGACGCTTACAGATCAATTCCCCATTGATGTTTATAAGGCAGGAGATTAAGTCATATATATATATATATATATATATATATATATATATATATATATATATATCATTAACAATAAACAACTGCCACTAACCAGATCTTGTTAAGTAAAATATGTAAATATGTAAGAAAAAATGTTCATTTTTCTGTGGTCTTTCTTTTCCATGAACAAGCCACCCTCTTGAATATGATCTACTCTGATGAGTTACCACTAATTCTTCTCACTTAGCAGATTGTAGTACAAGTGTTAGCAAGAAGACAGGACTTGTATCAATACTCATTTAAAGCTGAATTTTTTTTTATTTCTAATGAAAGAATTAAAATGACAAAGACTACAATAAAGCAGACAATCAATAGTGATAAATGTAAGAATGAAGCATTCTTTAAAACAGCTATTTTGTTTTCTTTCTTTTACAATGCAAAAGTCCCTGCTAACTCTGTAAATATTTTTGCTTCTACTCATAAAATATTTGAAGCTACAATCTTTGTCATCTCCCTTTCACCCTGAGACATCTGAGCCAAAGAGACTCCTTGCTGGCTTTCTGCATTCTCAGAATACACTCAGCCTAATTCCTCTGCAGTATAGCTTCCATTCTCTCTCTCATTAAAACCACTAGCTCTTTTCTTGGTCACAAAAGGCCCCTTTAGACCAAAGGCTATGATCTATTTTCTATTCTCTTTCTCTTTGATCTGAGCAGAGTTCTAATTTATTTTCCACTATTTCTTCTTTAGAATTCTCTACTCCCTAGGCTTTCTCCCACTACACACTCTTCTTATAGTCTTTCTGGCTTTTGATGTACTCCTTCCAGGCCCTTAGGCTGCCAGGCTAGGCCCTACCTCTCAGATTTCACTAGATTTCACTAGAAATCAATGTTCAGTTTTTTTGCTTAAAAGTCTGTAATCTTTCCTTCAAGACTCCAGTCATCTGTTTGTTTTTGTCACTAGGCAGTCACTTCTTGTACCTTAGAAATAATTCAAGAAATGTGTTTCAGACGAGGGGGCAATGGGTATAGTCACCATAAAAGGTCTTTCTTTATCACATTGCCATCCACCTGATACATCAGCCTAAGTATATTGCTGGTGCTTTTTGTCTAAGAACCAACTTACTGTCTTACTGGGTATTAGTACTACAACTTCACACACAAAATGAGCCTAAAGTGAGCCAGTGCTTCCTCTTGCTCAGTCTTCTGAAATCCTCTCTTCTTTGTGGCATATCCATATTCTCACACTCGATTGCAGTGCCAAAGAGTCTATTTGGTCTTTTTCTCTCATACTACCAGAGTACAAGTTAGCATATCTTGGTTACTTCCAAAATATGCCTGTTTTCTATCCTCCAGTCTATAGTCTATATTCTTAATGTTTTGCTTTTAACCTGCTCAGTTTGCATTAAGCCACAATGGTTATACTGAAACCCTGCCTATCCTTTACTGCTAGTGTATTTGATGTTTTGACTGCTAGAATTATCTAAACACATGTTCATTAGTATGAATTTTCACAAGTTATCACACTTGAGAGAGCACTAACGATCAGAGGTCTTTACAAGCTATGAGCAGGCCACTTTCCCAACCTCATCTTCAACAGTTTCTTCCTTAACATAAAGAATGCACCTGAGAGATTTATATATTCTATGCAAATGATCTAAAATGGAGTTACATGCCCAGCCTCTGCAATTCTTGAAAAAGATGTTCTGCCTGGTGTGATGAAAATTTGAATCTCAGGTCCTGCTTATTCCTGAGCCCACAAGAATATGACTTTCTCCTTTGATTTCCTGGTGATAATATTCTCTCATGAAAGACCAACTTACCTGTAGCTACCAGTAATGGACACCTAGTACTAAGTAGATACTGTGGTATAGAGTTATGTCACTTCGTCCATTACACAGTTCATATTTTAAATTTAGGCCTTAACTGGTGTCACTCATCACTCATTAGCACTATTTTTTGGCATTGACTCATGAAATTTCTTATATTTTAACCACAGCACAAGAATAATTGAAAATACTTAACACTTCATAAAAGCAAAACAAAAAACAAACAAACAAACAAAACAAACAACAAAAACAAATCATCAACAACAAAACCCAGAAGAATGACACATCACTTGTCCAATTTCCCTCATGCATGCAGGAAGGTCTGCATTTGTTTGTGCTGTGAGCCCATTGCTCTTAAAACAACATGTTTACAAGTCCATCTCTAACTGGTTCTTAAAACTCTTTCTTATAAGCTTGCTTGTTTTATTGCTTTTCTCTTTTTAGAAATAGACTCTTAGAAAAAACGAAAAATGTAAATAATGTTGCTATGAAAGGACAATTGAAATTATTTTCTGTGTGTGTGAGGGAAATATGTTTGTTCATGAATGTAACTACACATGTACTTGAAGATGACAGAGGTTAATATTGGGTATCTTTCTCTACTGGTTTACAACTTACTTTTAAGTGTTTGATTTGTATGTATATTTAATTTTTATTATCTTTATTTATTATGTGTATGTATGTGTGCATACACATGTCATAATACATGTGTGAATGCCACAGGACAGTTGTAGAAGTTGATTCTCTCTTTTCACCATGTGGGCACTGAGAATTAAACTCAAGTAAGTTGTGTTTTGAAGCATGTGCTTTTACTGCTGAGTCATGTCTGGCCCCTATGCTTTGAGACAGGGTATCTCATTGAAACTGGACCTCACTGGTTGATTAGACTTCTCAGCCATCAAGCTCCTGAGATCCTTCTTTCTTCACCTGTAGCATGAGATTTTCAAGCAAGTTTTGGGGATCCATACTTTTTTATTGGATATTTTCTCTACATTTCAGATGTTGTCCCCTTACCTAATTCCCCCCACCCCCACCCAGGAACCCCCATCCCATACCCCTCCTCCTGCTTCTATGATGATGTGCCCCCACCTACCTCCCCCCACTCCTACCTCCTTACCTCGAATTCACCCACACATAGCATCCAGCCTTCATGGGACCAAGGATCTCCTCTCCCACCTTTGCCCAACAGGGCCATTCTTCTTTACATATATAGCTGGAGCCATGGATCCCTTCCTAAGTGCTCCGAGGCAGGTGGTTTAGACCCTGGGAGCTCTGGTTGGTTGGTATTGTTGGTCTCCTCATGAGGCCACAAACCCTTTCAGCTCCTTCAATCTTCTCTCTAACTCTTCCATTGGGAACCCCTTGGTCAGTTCAATGGTTAGCTGTGAGCATCCACCTCTGAATATGTCAGATTCTGGCAGACCTCTAAGGACACAGCTATATCAGGCTCCTATCAGCATGCACTTCCTGACATCCACATCAGCATCTACCTTTGGTGACTGCATATGGGATGTATACTCAGGTTGAATGGTCTCGAGATGGCCCCTCCTTCAGTTTCTGTCCCACACCTTGTCTCCATATTTGCTCCCTTGAGTATTTAGTTACTCCTTCTAAGAAGGACTGAAGCACCCACACTTTGTCTTCCTTCTCCATGAGCTTCATGTGGTCTGTGAGTTGAATCTTGGCTATTTCAAGCTTTTGTACTAATATCTACTTATCAGTGAGTGAATACCATGTATGTTCTTTTGTGATTGGGTTACCTCACTCGGGATAATATTTTCTAGTTCCATTCATTTAGCTAAGAATTTCTCGAATTCATTGTTTTTAATAGCTGTGTTGATGTACCACATTTTTTTGTATCCATTGCTCTGTTGAAGGACATCTGGGTTCTTTCCAGGTTCTGGCTATTATAAATAAAGTGGCTATGAACATAGTGGAGCATATGTCCTTGTTATATGTTGGAGTATCTTCTGAGTATATGCCCAGGAGTGGTATAACTAGGTCCTCAGATAATGCTGTGTCCAATTTTCTGAGGAACTGCCAGAATGATTTCCAAAGTGGTTGTATCAGCTTGCAATCCCACCAACAATGGAGGAGTGTTCCTCTTTCTCCATATCCTTGCCAGCACCTACAATCACCTGAGTTTTTGATCTTAGCCATTCTGACTGGTGTGAGGTGGACTCTCAGGGTTGCTTTGATTTGCATTTCCCTGATGACTAAAGATGCTGAACATTTCTTTAGGTGCTTCTTGGACATTCGAGTTTCCTCAGTTGGGAATTCTTTGTTAAGCTCTGTACCCCATTTTTAATAGGATTATTTGGTTGTCTGGAGTCTAATTTCTTGAGTTCTTTGTATATATTGGATATATTAGCCCTCTATCAGATGTGGGATTGGTAAAGATCTTTTCCCAATCTGTTGGTTGCTGTTTTGTCCTATTGACAGTGTCCTTTGCCTTACAGAAACTTTACAGTTTTATGAAGTCTCATTTGTCAATTCTTGATCTTAGAGCATAAGCCATTGGTGTTCTGTTCAGGAACTTTTCCCCTGTGCCCAAGTATTCGAGGCTCTTCCCCACCTTCTCTTCTATTAGTTTCAGTGTATCTGGTTTTATGTAGAGGTCCTTTATCCACTTGGACTTCAGCTTTGCACAAGGAGATAAGAATGGATTGATTTGCATTCTTCTACATGTTGTCCTCCAGTTGAACCAGCACCATTTGTTGAAAATTGCTGTCCTTTTTACACTGGATGCTTTTAGCTCCTTTGTCAAAGATCAAATGACCATAGGTGTGTGGGTTCATTTCCGGGTCTTCAATTCTATTCTATTCTATTGATCTTCTTGCCTTTCTCTGTACCAATACCATGCAGTTTTTATCACTATTACTCTGTAGTAAAGCTTGAAGTCAGGGATGGTGATTCCTCCAGAAGTTCTTTTATTGTTGAGAATAGTTTTCGCTATCCTGAGTATTTGTTATTCCAAATAAATTTAAGAATTTCTCTTTCTAACTCTGTGAAGAATTGAGTTGGTATTTTAATGGGGATTGCATTGAATCTGTAGATTGCTTTTGGCAAGATGGCTATTTTTACTATATTAATCCTGCCGATCCATGTGCATGAGAAATCTTCCTATTTTCTGAGATCTTCTTTCATTTCTTACTTCAGAGACTTGAAGTTCTTGTAATACAGATCTTTTACTTGCTTGGTTAGATTAGGAAAGGAAGAAGTCAAATATCACTATTTGCAGATGATATGATAATATACTTAAGTGACCCCAAAACTTCCACCAGAGAACTCCTAAACCTGTTTAAAAAAAAAAAAAACTTCAGCAAAGTGGCTGGTTATAAAATCAACTCAAACAAATCCGTAGCCTTCCTCTATGTGAAAGATAAACAAGCTGAAAAAGAAATTAGGGAAATGACACCCTTCACAACAGTCACAAATAATATAAAATATCTTCGGGATCCAAACTTTTGTCCTCATGGCTCAGTAGCAAGCTCTTCACCATCTCCTCAGCTCCTAAATTACATATGTATTGAACTATATCATAGCAGTGGCCAGTAAAATTATAATGTGTGAAAATGGCATAAATAGATCAACTTTGTTCACTAGCACCTAAAACAAAACAAATGTATTTAATAAATGACAATGTTAAAATAGAGTGCACAGCAAGCATAATGAAGAATTTGTACAGAAAACTCTTTATCTTCCATTTAAATATGATTGCCTCTGTGTCACTGAGTTTTCTATCCCTACAGTCAAACACCCAAGATAAATAAGGAAAATGTTTTCCTTCTGGTTCATGATGGGTGGAGTTCCAGTATAGCTTGTTATTGCTGTGTCTTGGGGTCTGATGATACTGCATACAGTACAAGTACCTGCTGTAACACAGTCACTAACTTCATGGCCCAAAAGCAAAAGCAGAAATGGAAGTGGACAGATCTCACTGTTCTCATCAAAAACTGACCCTAGGGACCAAAGGAACAACGTATCAGGTTTCATTTCTTTAATAATACAGTATTTTCTGACAGCATTACCCTGAGAAGAAGGCTGGTAACACATGTGTCTTAAAGTGACTTCAAGATCCAAAGGATAACCATCTTGAAATAAATAAATTTAAGTAGCTGCTTATGTGTGTAACAAAAATTTCAATGTGATGGTAAATGTAGATACTGTCAATATTCTGATCAGAAGAAGAAGCAACTCAAGAAACGAACTAAAAATCTCTGTTTGGGTACCTCCAAATTACATGGCAAATCTATCAAAGAGATGAATTAGTGATTTAAGTACTGAGGGGATCAGGAATGCATGATTTATTCCTGTGTGTACTTGTGTCTATGTGTGTGTATGTGTGTGTGTGTGTGTGTGTGTGTGATTAATGGATATGTTGCAAGAAAAGTAAATATTTAACTTCAATCTAGTTCAAAATACTAGGAATAATGATGAAACACAAGACATGATTTGTAGCAAAAACATAACTCACACCTATTAATAAGTTCTCCTGTGCTATTTGTTTTCCTGGGCTTGGCACTGGGAATATAGCACAAACACACTTTACATTTGACAGCTCACAAGAGAATGACTGTAACTCAGCAACAGGTAGCCACCCAGTCTCAAAGACCAAGTTAGTGCTCCATGAACAGGTTTTGCTTTCCCTTTGTCAATCATTTAAGTATTCAACTGCTGACCATCTCTTGGAACTGTTGGTTTAAATTCTCTACTTTTTTGTTGGTGAGAATAGAGGAAAGATCCTGCTTAGCTTTCATTTAGAGCCTGAAGCCTGCTCACACTAAATGAAATGTGAATGTGGTCAGAACGGTAATCTGGACTGTTAGGAGAGATTCTGGGTTAAAAGGCCAAGCTAGCACTCCAATTGATCAGACATCGTTCCTCACTGTGTACTTTCTTCTGGCCATCTTTGGTCTTTTTACCTTTCCTTGCAGTAGTGAGCTTAAACTGTTTGTAGGTTGATGTTTGTAGGTTGATTTGAGTTTTCTTATTCTCAATAACTCACCATTTTTCAGTCTCTGTTAGAGAACAGACAATCACGAAGCTCTAGTAGGATAGGAATAGCATGTGTGGGAAAATAGATGTCTAACTTCATCAGGCTTATTCATGTGGGTGTCTGGGTGCACGTAATTGCACCTGTCAAAGAAGCTTGAAAACTGCCTATTATTTGATGCACATACCTCAGAACAGTGAAGATCAGCAAGGAATATTTGCTTTCCCAGAATGATAGCAGCAGCAACAATAGCACAAAACCAAGCTTCCACAGTACCAAATGGTTGTGAAGCTCTCTTCATTCACTACAAGACAGTGATTATGTATTTATATGAAACTGATGAGAACTTTTGCTGTGGCCACTTTCTAAATATAGCTATAGACACAGGATGTCTACAAGCAAAAAGACAGTCAAAAAAGGATAAAACAAAAAAAACCAAAACAAAAATAAATCCCTAAAAATGCTACTTCTTAAGCATGGATAAGAAGCAGGTGAGACTCTCAGGGTAAAGGAAAGAACTTATGTCACACACTAAGAGTCACAATCTGTACCCAAAGCCTTTATGTGTGTGTCTAATGTACATAAATGTTTGTATGTGCATATGTGTGTGTGCAGGAGTATATACCTGTGTACACGTCAAAAGTCAACTTTAGATGTCTGCCTTTTATGCTCTCCAGTTAGTATTTTGAGACCTGGCTTCTGTCTTAGCATTGTTCTATTGCTGTGATAAAATGCCATGACCAAGGAAGCCTAGTTTTAGAGAAGCATTATGTTGGTATCTTACTTACAGTTTCAGAGAATCCTCTGAATCCACAAGCATCAAGGAAGCAGGCAAAAGTGGTGTTGGAGTAGTTGTTGAGAGATTATGCCCTCAAAGACATGCAGGAATCAGAAAGAGGGAGTCTGGGCCTAGCCACCTATCTGTTCCAACAAGTTTGTACCTCCTGATCCTTACTAAACATCAACAGTAACCCAAATATTCAAATATATGAGTCTATATGATCAATTATAATGTAAACCACCACTGAAACTGACTGGAATGATGGTTCAATGATATCCCAGAATCTTCCCCATCTCTGTCTCCTTCCACCCTGTGATAGGTTTAGAGCCATATGCTATCACAGGAGTATTGTTGGGTTTTGAGATCTGTATTCAGGTCCTCATACTTGTTTGGCAGTTGCTGGGCTATGTGCTTGTCTTTCACAAAATATCTTTTATCCTCTTGCAAACTACTCCAAATACTAATCTCTTTCATATTTAAATGATGCAAGGATTTAGGGACATAGCAAAACTGCTTAGTGTGGTTTGGGTTGCATGATGCACAAACTCTCAGAACACATTTAGTATTTTATTTCCTGTTTACTTTTGTGTCTTAAATGCATATACAAAGTAGCTCAGAAACAAAGGTATTAACCTTCTCATTATTAAAAATATATTTCTCCTTCTCCAACACTGTTTCTCCTCCACTTTGTTGATTAAAAATAATCCATATTCTAATTTTCCAGGTCACAAAATATTTGTCTATAGCCTCCTAAATTCTTTTCTATGAACTTCCTGTGGTGGAATATTACTCAAGTTTTCAGTATGGATATAATTCAGATACAGCCAAAGCTTGGTTGTACGAGCACCATTCAATTGGAGTAATGTGTAAATCGGCTATGTCTGTGAAATCTGGCAGTAAGTTCTGGGATAAAGTGAGAACAGGTGAGATCCCCATTGCTTGCCTTTGCTAGGGTGACAGAGTTTGCATTCCTAAATTACATTCCACTGTGTTAGAGCTCAAGGCTAATTGTGGACTTGCTTCTGCTAAGAGCTAGCTTGAGAAGCAATTTATGTTAAATGGGAGGCCAAGGAAAGGAGCTAAGAGGTGGGGGCTCTGAGGGTAGGATGGTCAACTGATGAGGAGTTTCATGTCTCCACTGTGCTAAATATCTCCTTCTCTATCTTAACAAAGCCTTGGCACAGTGGCTTTCGACATCTCTTATGGATTTGGTTCTCATAAAGTTCTTACAATTGGCACGCACAGGTGTGTGTGTGTGTGTGTGTGTGTGTGTGTGTGTGTGTGTGTGTGTATGCATGCATGCTTGTAATATGTTTATGTGCTAATATGTGTATTTGTGTTTGATTGTGCACAGTATCCTAGAAATTCATGGGAAGATGGCTTCCTAGATCTCCCTTATCCATGAAAGCAAAAACATTTACAAATGATGGAAAGTACATGGAACGAGGCTCTGACTCCATATACCAGGAAATAAAAAGCTTCTTTGGGGAGGATCTAGGGGAAAGTTGCAGCTAGAATTTGACACTTTTTAAATTTCTTACTTTTAAACATTTATTTAGTGATGTGTGTGTGTGTGTGTGTATATATATATATATATATATATATATATATATATATATATGTGTGTGTGTGTGTGTGTGTGCCCCAACATGCATATAGATTTCAGGAGTTGGTTTTCTTTCCTAACACTTTGGTTCTGTAGACTGAAATTGGGACATTATTGGGACATTAGGTTTGGGAGCAAGCAATTTTTACCACAGCACCATTTCACTGTCTCCACAATTTGATATTCTTTTATACTACTAATTCAATTTTACTTCTCTGCCTTCATTAATCAGGTTTATTTACAGTATCTTGAACATTAGTTTTAAAATTGCTTTAATTGATAAGTTACATTTTAAATTTGCAACTGACAAATATGCAGGGTGCAGACTGTGGTATGTAAATACAGAATTCTAGATTGGCTGAGCAGAGTTTATAAACACTTAACCTAACACTGAATTTTGTATGTGTGCTGAGAACACCTGACCTCTTCAATCTTAGCATTCTTCAAGCATTCTTTATCTTGTTATTAACAATGTTCTCCACAATTTTCAACACATCTTCTAAATTTATTTCTCCTACCTAGTGAAAATTTGTATCTTGACCAAGATTTCTGTAAGATCCAAAAGGATAACTGTTATCTGAGGTGCTTAATAGCATGCCAAAGTCCATCCAGTTGCTCTTCTCACCCAGCCCCCACTCTAAATCTTTTAGTTCATGGATTGTCTTCTTCCAATTTCCCATCCCCATAAAATCCTGCTTTGACCATGTGTGTTCTTGGCTCTTGGTTCTCTTTCTTGGTCCTCTTCATGCTCTCCCCCGTTCCCTTTTCCTTTCTTGCTGTCTCTCTTTTTCTCCTCTTATGTCACAGTTCATCATATTGGTCATGGTTTGTCTTTCTTTCTCTACTGTGGGCAATTCCGTATGCATCCAGCTGTACTCTGCCTCATACCTACAGTAAAACCTGTCTCCTCAATCATACCTTGAAGCAACCATGTCCTCACTTTGGACATCTGAAATCTTCACTTTGAAATCTCCACTTTAAAATTTTCTCAACACTTCCACTCCCAGCCCTCGTAACCACCACATTTCATAGTTTTAAAAATCCACAAAAAGCTAAAACCATTTGGGTGATGTCTGTGCCTGGCTTATTTATTTCATATAACAGACTGTCTTCTATGTCCACTACTGCAAATTATAATCTTTAAGCGTGAAATGCTGAGATGATTCCTTTGTGTTCATGGACCACATTTAATTTATTCACACATCTGTTGATAGACACTTGGTGTGATTCCATAGCTTGATTCTTTTGAATAATGCTGCAATGAACATGGGAGCCTCAGTTTCTTCCTGAGAGGCTGTTTTGGTTTTATTTGTTTTGTGTATTCTATATGCCCAGCAGAAGGAATGCTGTTTCAAGAGGTATTGATATTCTGTAAGTTCTTTGAAGACTGTTCATAATGTCTTCCATGGTGGCTATACTAATTTACATCCTTAAGTCCTCTCTGATATTGATTATCTTTCAACAATTTAATAGCAGTCATCTACCAGGCATGATGTGATACATCATTGTAATTTTAGCTTCCATTTTCTTGATGACTGCTAATTTGACATGATGTTAATTAAGCATTTTGTAACATACCTCTTGGATATTAGTATATCTTCTTTTGAGAAATGTCTGTTCAAGGCTTTGGCTTAAGAATGAATCAAGTGATTTGTTCCTTGCTGATGACCTGTGTATGTTCAGTATATATTTTCAATATGAACACCTTGTCAGATGAATAGATTGAACTGTTTTTCTCATTTTATATGTCTATTGTCTCATTGATTCTTACCCTTGGTGAGCAGAATAGTTTCAGTTTGATATATGGTTGTCTAGTTTTGCTTTTCTAATCAGTGATTTTGAACTCATATCTTAACAATCATTTGAGCATGGCTAATAGTAGAACGGCAGCTTCCAAAATTCAACAAAACACTTCAATAAACCACTGAGCTCACAGCTTATTGTGATGAAGAGGGTTGGTGGATACTTAGAGTTATATAGTTCTTCACGGAGAACAGTGAATTCACTTTTAAAGGTGGGGGTTACTTGAAATTAATTTGTCTGTTGAAGGAACTTATTTAGAATTGGAAAACAACTGCAATACTATAATTGAGGGTTGTTGAGGATAGAAAGAAATGTTGAGGTTAGACTATCAAGTCTAGCCAACTATCCAGGGCACTTGAATATGTGGATTTTGAAGAACCTAAAACCACCACTTTACTAAGCCATCATAATCTGTAACAACATTTGTCCTTATACCCACAGATCACTGCAATCATCATAGCCACTAAAAATGAAATTTTTCTTTGCAACAGATGGAGACAATTATATAAATCCACAACCTAACAAAATACAGAGCTTGGGAACCCCATTCTGATGAATGCAAATCCCTACTGCATCAAAGACTCAGGGAATAATGCAGAAAAGGAGTTGAAATACTGAAAATGCAGAGGATCAGGGAGTTTTTAATAACACCATGTCTCTTAGTAAGGTCAAAAACTAACTCCATAGAATCTTACTAAAGTGTCTTCCAAAATATGAGCTTACTTAGGGCAAAAGAAATGGACATGCCAAAGTGGATGTGGGAAATCTCAAGAGGCCCTGATTGTACACAAAATACTATATGCAACTTAGGAAGGTTGGGAAAGTGAGATGAAGAAAAGGTTCTTCATGGAAAAGATCACAGATTCATTTCTAATACCAAATGATCACCCCTGAAATCATACAATAATACTTACAATAACATTGTATAGACAAATAGGTTATATTTAAAAATATACATACATATATATGTATATATATATATAAATATATGTATATATTATATTTAAATTATTTATATGTATATACATATATATGTATATATCATATTGAACAACAGTTAATGACAAAAAGAGGCTAGGCATTTGAATGAAGAGTATAGGAGCTTTGGGAGGGAGGGACAGGAAATGGGCAGAGGAATAATATGATTTTATTACAACCTTTAAAAAAAGAGTACTGAGAGCTCTGCACCCAACCCACCCCCCCCCAAAAAAAAACCAGAGGAGGCTGGACTTCCAGGAGTTCTAACATGCCCAGGATTGTAGGATGCTGAAGGAGTATGGTGACCACCAGAGCAATGGGTGAGACATGCTGTTGCCAGGACAAAGAATGATGCCGACCTGTCAGCTTGCTGAGTGCACTGACAATGGTGACTTGGATGCTGTATTGGAAATATGTTGCCGTCCCATCATTGCTTACCTATACCCTGATGGGACAAGCTCCCTTGCCTCAAGTTTTTAGACCTTGTAGAACAGAGAATCAACAAGAGAAGTTACAATGACTCTTGTATTGTTCTTAAATGTGACCAGTTATTCAGACTCAATTATGGACTGGTCTAGAAATCAATCCAATAATGAAAATAACAGTCTTGGAAGTATGGCTCTGGACATTTTCAGAGACATATATGGAAATTAGCTGCAGTTCTCTATGATGTTATGGTAGCAAGAGATAAAATTGGGGCAGAATCTGGATTTCAAACAGGTGTTAGCACATGTGTTAAGGCTCTTTTAATTGTCAAGTTAAAAATACTTTTGTTTCTTCTACAGTATTTTATGTAAGTTACATTAATAGTACACCTTCTAATTATGTTTGTGCTTTGAAATCTTGCATGTCAGTTACAGAGGTCCATCAACTAGCTTTTGTTTTAGTGCCCTGGGTATCACAGAACCTTGGTATTCTAAAAACAGCTTGCAAGCACTGGAAGAAATGAGTCAGACTTTAAGCAGAAGCAAGAGGGTAGTGAGCTTGATTATCCCTGGTAGAACAGCTTTAATTACATTAATTGCTAGCACCACTGCTTCTGCAATTGCTTTGACACAAGAAGTTAAGACAGCTACATTTCCTAATCATTTAGCAAACAATGTTACTAATGTGTTGAATATATAAGAGGATTTAGATAGGCATTTAGAAGAATGGATGGATGTTCTTTATCCTATTCAAATTATTGAAAGGAGGTTCAGAATTTAAGGGTAAGGAGCCATCTCAAATGTCATGCCAAATTGGATTCATGTTAGTTCTAAGATTTACGATGGTAGTCATTATAATTAGGAAGAAGTTTAAAGACACTTGCAATGTATTTAGCATAATTCTAACACTTCTCTAGATGTTTTAACATTACATAGTGACATTATGAATTTCAAGAATACTGCTCTGCTGAGCAATGATGCAGTAGATACTGCTGATAAAATTGCCCATGGCCTGAGGTCAGTATTTCTATTTAGGTCAAGCTTCAAGAATGGCATATATAGCTTGATCATGCTAGCCCTTTTTGTTCTGGGAATGCTTTTATTCCTCCCCATCATGTTAAAGCATGTGTTTAACAATGTCAACATGTTGGCAGCCAAAGTACATGGCTTGATCCTGAAAATGGACCCCCAGACAAAGTTATTAAATTAACAGGCTGGCAAGCCAAGGACAGGTAGATTCTGCACAGAGCCTTACCAACCTAAGACAGAAATTCATTGCTTTGGATAACACATATTCCATGATGTGTAAGGAAGGCATTATAGTCAGAACAACCTAAGACAGGCTCAGTCTTGTTAATGAAATAAAAAAACAGGGAGAGGCACAAAGCCTTTGGGGCTGCTTGACAAGAATCTGACCTGGGCCAAGTACAAGAAAATGGGTTGCTTTGCAGAAATATGACATTGGCCTGGAATAAGGAAGTAGGCTTCAGGCAGGAAACTGACATTAGGCTAGAACAAGGAAGTAATTTCATGTAGGAATCTAAGTATTAGGCTAGAACAAAGAAGTAATTTCAGACAGGAATCTACATTTTAGTCTAGAACAAGGAAGTAGGCTTCAGACATGGAAATGATTTTGGGCTAGGGCAGGGAAGTAGGCTCAAATATTCTGGTCATTCTGATAAGCCTTTAGAAATGGTGATCATGGGAGTGTTCATGTAATTGGGTTTGATGCCTTGCTTATTCTTTGACTATTTGTGTTTATTGTCTTGCTTGTTCCTTGACTATTTGCATCTACTGTATTGTTAGACCCTCAACCTAGAATTGGCCTTAATACATGCATGTAATAAAAATGGTATAAAAGCAAAAGGGAGGAGGGGGAATGAGATAGGAGGGTCTAGGGAGGAGAAATGGGGAAAGGGGATGGCGTCTGAAATGTAAATTTATAAAATATCCAATAAAAAAAAGAAAAGCTAGACAGTAGGAAACAAAAAGAATAATGAGACAAAGTCTGAAGTACTGAGATACCTGTTGCTTCCATGTATAGTGGTACATGCCTGTATTCTCAGTATTTAGAACCCTGGAGCATAGGATTGTGAGTTTCAGGACAGCTTCTGTTACATCATGAGAATTTGTATAACGAAATAGTAACTGTTACTACTTCCTATTGATGAACTAATAAAAACCCATTCTTCTGAGAATGTTCTGAAATAATGAGTAATAAAATAATTCGTCTTGACAAAAGGTTTTCTAAATGTTAGCTTTATGTCTAATGAAGGCAATAGGAGCAAGAGTGTTTAGTAGGCAAAAACACTATCCATGCAAGTCTGACCACCTGAGTTGTTCCTAAGAGTCATGTCAAAACCAGATGTGTGGTGCACATCTATAATTCTAACACTCATATGTAGAGAAAAGGCATGAGGGCAAGAGGACTGAGTGGGAACCTGCAAACTCTTAGCCAGGAATGTTCAATGCAGTGATAAAACAAATGATACCCCAACTCAACAGAAACATAGAAAGCAAATATCAACTCAAACATTTCTTCTCTCTCTCTCTCTCTCTCTCTCTCTCTCTCTCTCTCTCTCTCTCT
>NW_021620528.1:609959-748356 GCF_004785775.1 Grammomys surdaster | reverse complement strand
TCTCTCTCTCTCTCTCTCTCTCTCTCTCTCTCTCTCTCTCTCTCTCTCACACACACACACACACACACACACACACACACACACACACATTGTGAAGTGTGTGCATATGCACCCATCACATTACACACACCATAACCACTTCCTGAATGAATTAAGAAATTTATGTACAAAATGATGGTAAAGAACACTTGGACAGTGTGCAGCAATTGTAGAAGGAGCGATGGCTCAGCAGTGGAGAGTGTTTGCTGTTCTTGCAGAGGACTGAGTTTGCCTTCAACTCGTACATCATCTGTATCTGTAACTCCAGTGGATATTAATATCTCCTGGCTTCCAGGGATGTTTACACTCACATGTACACAACCAGCATACAAATGCAAACATGTAACCATAATTAGAATTTAAAGTATATTTTAATAATAAAAGTATCTTTCTGTCATGATTGATATTTAAAAAGATTTCCTTTGAGTGGTTACCTTTACTTAAGGGGAAAGATCCAGGTTCTTTGCATACTTACTCCTTGGGCATTACATTGTTGATCCGAAATGTCTTTTGTATATTTACACAAAGGCAAACACTATTATGTGTTGCCTCTTCCTGGTTGCATTTACATAAGTAATGAGCCGTGTGGTGTGCCAAGAAGTGACACCACATCCCTTCTCCCAGCCTCTCAAGATCTTTCTCTATTTTTATTTTCACTTAAGTCAGTGACTCTCAATCTTGCTAACACTTTGACCTTTTAATACAGTTCATGATGTTGCAGTGACTAACAACCATAAAATTATTTCATTGCTACTTCATAACTGTAATTTTGTTGCAATTATGAATCATAATGTAAATATCTGATATGTGAGCCCCCAAAGTTGTCATGACCAGTAAGTTGAGAGCAGTTGATTTAGGTAGAGGCTTAAGTAGACACAGCATCAGTACCATAAAAACTTCAAAGATTACTTGCTGATATTATGGTGAAAGTAAAAATAATTATTTACTTCTTGAGCCTAAACCTATTTGTTTATGTTTTTAAATGCAAAATTCATGGTACCTAAAGCATAGTTCTACTAGGAATGAAAATTTCAGATTGTAGGAAAATCCATCCAAGCTATCCTTTCCTCCCTTTTCCTTTAAGCACCACTGCTTCAGTAAGGCGCCTTTGTATATCTTGGTATAAGTTGATATTTCAAACAATGGAAATTGATTTTTAGGTTCTCAGTAAGATTAATTGGATAACCCATCATCTTCAGGGAGAAGACACTGATTAAGGAGCAATACTTATGAAGACTTCATCTGATTAGGCAAACTTAGGGACAAACAAGTTATGGGATAAAATTAGAAATAAAAATAAAGAAATTTTACTTGGAGACAATATTTATTCTCTATCCAAGTTAATTTAATTCTGAGAGAGGACAAAATTGAAGCAAGGCACATGTTCTAAGGGCATGCCATTTCAGAGGATTTGAAAACTTATTTATTTCTTCATTTATTCAACATTCAATACCAATGGCTTAGGGCTGAAGAAAGCATTGGATCCTGCTGTGTTGCACAAATAAAAAGAAGCTAGCTTGAGCTTGAGGTTTCAAGAATGCAAGACCATGAAATTGCTTGGAGCTTTGCCTATTATAAGTGTAGTGTAAGAAAGTAGGCTGTATCTTTGGACATAGTCCACTCAGTTTAAAATTGGGATGATATGAATGCAAGAAACCAAAATAGTGTTTTGGGACATGGCTGAAAATAGTTTGAGCAAGTGATATTCAACATATGGATTGAATGTGAATGAGAATAAGGGAGGTTCAGAGATTGCCTGGGAGTTGAGCTACCATCCCTGTAAAGTTTTGTTGATTTAATTTGTTATTCACGAAGAGCTTGTGTTGATTTGTAGCAACAGAAGAAAAAAAGTGGTTTTATTCTATGGCAATCACAGGGCTACAATGTTCTTTTGTTGTAGTTTGTGGAAGACTCTGCTGTCATTAGCTGCTTTCTACCTGTGTGGGTATAATGGCCCTTATCACGAAAACTGGAACATGATGCTTCCAGTGCATTCCTCTTAGACCTGGGGCATTCTCATGATCTTGTTGGTTGATTGTAATTGGAGAAAGTAGAGTCATTTTATTCCCTAGGTGATACCATAAAGGACTGTGTGACCTATTCCTAAGGTCTCTTATTTTTCTTTTTTAAAGATTTATTTATTTTATTGTGAGTACACTGTAGCTGTCGTCAGACACACCAGAAGAGGGCATCAGATCACATTACAGATAGTTGTGAGCCACCATGTGGTTGCTGGGAATTGAACTCAGGACCTCTGGAAGAGCAGTCAGTGCTCTTAACCACTGAGCCATCTCTCCAGCCCCCTTAAGGTCTCTTATAATGCTTGATTTGGAGCCATTTCCACCACCCCTTACAGTCCAACTGGTATGTGGTGAGAAATCTAAGCGTCATACAAGAATCATATGTGGTTCCCAGGGTCAAAAATACTTTGAGACTCCAGAAAAGAGCCATCATCATATCAACCCTTGCTCTGTGAGCAGGACATCTCTTTCCTTAACCCTAGCCATCTTTGTTCTAAATTTCCCTTATACAAACATGTGAGAGTTGCTAACTGAGCCAGTCTACCCATAGCCTTATACAAACATGTGAGAGTTGCTAACTGAGCCAGTCTACCCATAGAACCCCAAGAGAAAGAAAATTATAAGATATTACTAAAACATCTTCTTTTGTTTTGGGGGTGTTCTTTAAAAACCTAGAAATAAATAACTAGAGAGCATGTTAGCGTGTTTTTTACATAAATTCCTGTCACTTGGCAGTAGGTGGACTCTAGACAGAGTGAATGAATAGATGCTGGTGATACACAAAACTGAACACACAAAAACTTACTATTGTTCTTTTCTCTTCCTTCTGCCCACCATGTTTCCCCAGATAACATGCTGTTCTGTGGAAGGCTGCAATGAATTCAGAACTAGCAATTTCATGCTTTATTCTGCTGATAGTCTCACATAATGATGGAATTTACTTTGAAGAGTCTAAGCTGCTTCAACCAACATGTTTTATTTTAGGATCCTCCTTGCATTGTCTAAACAATGCTGGTATTTTGGTATTCTAAACTTCTCTACAGTTCCAAGCAATTTATAAAGAGATAAGTCAGGTATGCAAGGGTGTATAATCCACATTTACAGGTGCTAAAGGACATCCTTAGTTACTGAGACATACCAGATAGAAAATGATTGGGAAAAGTTTCAACCAGAAATAAGTTCTCACGCTAAAAATCTGAAAAGTAGGGGGAAGGAAAGGAAGGTGGACAGCTTACATATCTGAAGAATGATATAGACCTTTTCTTTTTAACAAAATTTTAAAATAAGTTTTTCAGAAGTTTTCTTACTTTGTGTAGACAAATAACTGAATAGTTGATCATTCAAAATTTGTTTTATAGAGTGATGGGAAAATCATTGTTACCTCTGACATCATCAGCTATCCTCTAAACTTATACTGTCTGTCTCATGGACTTAGCATGATGTGCTATTAGAAAAGAGAAAAGCTCAGTTCATTAACTGCTTACTGAGGCTCACACACATATACTACTGCTACCAATTCAGGTAATGTACTGGTGTTATGAAGTCCTGTGGGGAGCTGTTACTGGGCTTTCTGGAATTCTATTTCTTGTGTTGTTTTTCCAGACGGCCAATTAAGAGACAATTAAATAAAACAAGAAAGATTCTTTGCTGTTGCTTTCCATGTTCTGATAGTGGGTTATTCTGTTGAAGGATACTGCTGTTTCTGAGCCTCGGGACCAAGGAGGGAAAAAAGCTTAGAGAATCATCTGCACACACCAGCCTCTAGGGGGAGCGCAAGATCTTCTCTTACCCGGCTTCCCTCTATGCCCCAAAGGGCTCTTGTGATTTTCACACCAACTTTCACACCATGCTACTGAATATCACTACTATGTTTACGTAATTATTACGTAAAGACGTAATTATTTTCAAAGGCAAGATGGAGCTATTTAAGTATCCCCCATGAGGCAAACTCCTTGTGCCTGACTTCTTAACTGCGCATAAATGTGTGCGCGTCAAAACAGTTTGCACCCCACAATCACTGTTCTACTTCTGGGGAATCAGTTTACTATGAGTAGAACATATTTGTAAACAAAATGCTTCATTTTTTATTCAAAGGTGTGCACGCTTCTCCCCTCCTTCCAATAATTTATTAATAGTGCTTTCTAACAAATATTGACACAGTGCTCTGATTCAATTAGGGATCTTATGGATGAATCCAGAGACAATTTATAGTACAAGGCATGAAAATTCTATGCCATTATATAGAAGAGATGTGAACAAACAAGGGCTTTGTTATCTTAAGATAATTCTGGAACCATTTTCCTGTAAACAAAAAGGGGCGGCTACATGCCCACACATACTTAACTCTACAGCTGTGTGTATCTATTACAAGCGTATGCATGCATGAGTGCGTATGTGTATCTCTCACTCGTGCACATACATGAATGGGTGCCTTCATTACATATAAACTCTCAAGAAAGATGGATTTTCTTCTGTAATTTAAAAATGAAGTAGTTTACTACCAACTGAACTTCAGCTGGAATGTAAGTTCTTTTTTATAAGAGGCCATTGAAACAATTGGAGTCATGCTTGGTAGGGGCTGAATAATTCAGTGGTTCACGAACACTCATGGCAGTTGTTGTCTGACCCACAAATAGTTTTAAGAAATGATATAGTCTGATGGCTTTGTTTTTCCTCCATGGCAAATAACAGAGTGCTGTGTTTCTTTACTAAAATATGTTAGCACCTCAACCAAACCCATGATTTGGAGAAACTTGGATGGATATGTATGTATGTATGTATGTATGTATGTATGTATGTATGTATGTATATATACACAAACATTTATGAGTTTATATTTCAGAAGCTAGGCACAAGAGTCTTTAAGTAAAGCTAGACAATATTTTATTTATCTGGATTAGATTCTTGAATACTTATTAGTCTGGACTGGACAGAGGTGTCAAACCCTGATATAGGGAGTTTAGAATAAAGATTTGTCTTATGTGATTTTGGAAAACATCAAACTTCAAATTTCCCATGGAACTCCCTGAAAATAAGAAAATTGTCATAGAATTCATACTTTCATTTACAACTAGAAGAACTGTATTTTTAAAAATTTGATGCTGTTATATGTATGGCTAAAGTTTAGGGTTTTATAATGCATGCATATAATGTGTTTTGAGCCTCTCTGGTTTCTCCCCAATTTCTCTACAATCATTTCCTTACAAATTTATCTACATTTTTTAAAACCCTCTGACTTCACCTATTGAGCATGGATAAAGGACAATCTAATGAAGCTTGAGCAGCCTCTCAGAAGACATATCTGTAAAGAAAACTGGATGTCCCTTTCCTAGAAGACATCAATGACAATAGACACTCAGCTAGGATAAGACTGCATTAGTCTCTCCCCCGTCCATTTTGGCCCTCTGGATCTTGTGCAGGCACTGTATGTGTAGCATTATGTCTGTCAAAAACTGCTTTCCTGCTGGGCAGTGGTGGCGCACACCTTTAATCCCAGCACTTGGGAGTCAGAGGCAGGCAGATTTCTGAGTTCGAGGCCAGCCTGGTCTACAGAGTGAGTTCCAGGACAGCCAGAGATATACAGAGAAACCCTGTCTCGAAAAACAAAACAAAAAAAACCAACAACAACAAAAACAACAACAACAAAACAACAACAAACCTGATTTATTCCTCTTCCTCATACAATTTTTCTTAAGCCCCTACTGTGATGATTCCTGAAGACAGGGGGCAGTATTGATTACAGTTGAATACTACACAGTCTCTTGTCTGCACTTTGACCAGTCTCTATGTTAATTGTACTTTACTATGAAAAGAAACTTCTCTGATGAGTGTTGAGAGATGCACTAATCTGTGGGTATAAAAATAAGAAGTTCGGGGTCAGTTTATTACCATATCCATTTAGTAGAATAATATTAGTTCTTTTCCTAGGTCTTATGTCTTGGAATCAATGAGAGGAAAGGCCCTTAGTCCTGTGTAGGCTTGATGCCCCACCATAGAGTGAATGCCAGGGTGGTGAGGCAGGAATGAGCAGGTAGGTAGGGGAGCACCCTCATAGAAGTGGGGGAGAGGGATGGGAAAAGGGGTTTCCAGAAGGGAAATCTGGAGAGGTGATAACATCTGAAATGTAAATAAATAAAATAACAATTTTTTAAAAATTAATAATGAATCTAAACAACCTCTGAGCATGTAATCACGTTTACCATGTGATCCACTTAAATTGTGAACTTTAAATATTTGGAAATAAGACCATCACTTATGGTAAGTTATAGCCTTAGACTGTACTGTAGAATAAAAACTCAGTATATCTCTGGAAGGAAAGTTTCTTCTTCACAACTACAAAGGCATATTCACAGAAGGCAATAAAAAGCAGAAAGAGAATATCTCACAATAAAAAGATAAAAATTAATGTTTCAAAAATTGAGAGTTAGGAGGCTTATTTAATAGCAATGTAAAAATAAGAAATGCTTACAATAATAAAGTAATTAAAAGAAGAGCACTAACCAATCAAATATTTTAAAAGAAATTAAAATCTTACAAAAATGCAGAGTCTATAAAGATGATTAAGTGGATCCCCCAAAAGAAACACAATCAACATCAAAATAAAATAAAAAGTCCAATCAATATTTTAAAGAATAAATCAAATACACATGAAGAAGACTAGTAAACTCAAGTAAATACACTCACAATTAGTAACAAGACAGAACAAAGAGGAAAGCCAAAAGCTGCAGGAACACGAGAGCCTAACAAGGTTTACAACCTTTAACTGATGCTAATTTAATGGAAAATTTTTGTTATGACCTGTACTGGAAGTGATGCAACAGAATTAAGATTCTGTGTTAATGGTGGGTTAGGTAAATCTGTCAGGAAAAATAATTGCATTATATACAACTGCGAACTAAACTTATTAATAGGGAGAAGTTATTTCTAAAAATATTGAAAAGTTAGTAGGTAGTATGTTGATAATGGAGTTCTGACGAGAACTCTAGGATGAAAGGATTTGGACAAGAAATCTGGTTGTTCAACCCAATAGACAATGGACACTGGTTAGCTGAAAGAAACTGCTGAGAGTCTTAGAGAGTAAGAATTTATTTGAATAGTTGAGGCTGGGTATCCATTATCTGAAATGCTTGGAGTCAGAATTGCTTCAAGTTTAAAACTATTTGTATAGATATGTTGCAGATGGAACCAAATTTAAGTGTGAAAGCCACTGGTGTTTTATAAATATTTTAACACAGTCTGAAGGTAACATCATAAATTACTTTTACTGTATCTGCATTTTGGTTGCAACAAGTGATATAACAACACCAGGGATGGATTTTTTCCCCTGTAGTGTCTTTTCAGTATTTGTTTTCTCCCCAGAATTTAGTATTATGGTAATATATTTACTTGTATTCACTTATGCATATTTAACATATCAATTTTACTTTAACCTCTCCATGTTTTAGGTAATTACTTTTATACACTTTATTCTACAAATGTATGTGCAAGTAGCATATATAATATATTTATATAAAACCTAAATGGTACATCCTTAATGCCACATTATTGTTAAGAACATTTTTTTAATCTTTTATATAATATTTTATTTATTTATAATACAGATATCATCCCTTTCCACCTTTCACCTCCTTAGACTGCCCTATCACACCCCCTTCCTCCTTTATGCTTTTATACCATTTTAATTACATGCATGTATTAAGGTCAGGTCTAGGTTGAGGGCAATACAACAGATGCAAATAGTCAAGGAACAAGCAAGACAATAAACACAAATAGTCAAAGAACATGAAAGGCATTAAACTCTATTCTGTGAACACTCCCATGATCACTGTTTCTAAGGGCTTATCAGTATGACCAAAGTATCTGACCCTACTTTCCTGTCCTAGCCCAACGTCATTTTCATGTCTGAGGCCTACTTCCTTGTTCTAGCCTAAAATGTAGATTCCTGTCTGAATTTACTTCTTTGTTCTAGCCTAATACTTAGATTCCTACCTGAAATTACTCCTTTGTTCTAGCCTAATGTCAAATTCCTGCCTGAAGCCTACTTCCTTGTCTTTGGCCAATGTCATATTCATGACAAGTAGCCCATTTCCTTGTCCTTGGCCCATTTCAGATTCTTGCCAAGCAGCTCCAAAGGCTCTCTGCCTCTCCCCCTTTTTTATTTCATTAACAAGACTGAGCCTGTTTTGGGTTGTTCTGACAAGAATGCCTTCCTTACCCATCATGGAATATGCATTACCAAAAGCAATGCACTTCTGTTGTTAAGAACATTTTTATTTAATAATTGTTTAAAGAGAAATGAGTAACAAAAACTTTTTATACTATATGCACAATTACATATGAGCTATTATGTATGTTCAATGGTTTCATCACTTAGGCATTACCAAGCCCATTATCATGAGCTTTCTTTATTCTCAGATGGGCTTCTGATATGTTTCCCAGGCTAACTCACACTTTCAAACCTCTAGAATCAAGACATCATCCTTCCTGAGCACAAGGAGCATAACCACACATGTTAATCACCATTATTATTATTATTATTCCACCAAAATTATTCTTCACTCTCTAGTGTGGTTTACAGCTGTTATCCTATATATTGGTAACACTTTGGATTCTTTGCTCTTAAATTCATTAAACTTTCTCCTTCCCACCTGTTTGTATTTCCACTCAATTTATTTTTTTCCCCTAACGCTGATCATAGATTCTTTTGTCTAAATGAACTAAGCAAGCCTTGTATGAGACCACAGAGACTGAAGAAGAAATCACAGGACTTACATAAGCCTATACCAGCTCCTCTGTATATATATATATATATATATATATATATATATGTATATATATATATATATATGAATGAGACTCTTGTGCCTGCTCTTGGGACTCATTACACTGTTGTGTTGCTGTGTCCAACTTCAATAGGATAAGTTTTGTTTCATCCTATTGTATTTTTTTCCCGTTGCAAAACTAGTTATGCAAGTAAGCCTCCATCACTGTCAGTTGGATCCTATTTATACTCCTTGCAAACATCACATGTCCTTCACATGTCTTGATTCACCACATGTTGTTCTTCAGCAGGTGAGTCTGTCTCAGCAAAAGTTCATGTGAGTCAGTATCACCTGACATCACTCTCCCAATCAGCCTGAGGCCAAGTCTCTAGAAGTGGCAAGAATCCTCAGGAACCTAATGAGAAGGTTTTGTTTGTTTGGTTGGTTTGGTTTTATTGTTTGTTAGTTTGTTTTTTGTGCTTATCTCTCTATGGAGTCACAGCAAATCAAGCTCAACAATGCAATGTAAGGCAATCCAATACATGCATGTCATTAGCAAAGAATCTCTCATCATGTGTCCTTTCACATGGTTGCTTTCACAGAACGTCTTTTCACTTGTGTCTGCTTCAGCAAAATATTCCTTCAGGTGTCTCCTTTAGCAAAACATCCATTCACCTGTGTCCATTTCAGGAAAATACTCTTTCATGTATTTGCCCTAACGAAATACATCTGACACAACTGACTTTCCATAGAGCCCTTAAGTTTCCATGTTAGAGCTGACTGCCTGGAACTGAATAACTGGTGTGTTCCTCTCTGACTTCTGCACCAAGATTTACTCAGTTCCATGTAGTTCTTTGCTTAGTGTTGAAGCCTTATAGGCCACATCAACTTTCCCATGTCCACTGATGTTTTCTTTCTTCATTTTATGTTTGAGAAATCATGTTGGTAAGACTTTATGGGTGTAGCTTCTGACATTCCTAGGTAACATAATCCCCAAGCATACTCCCTGATGCTTTGGCTTTTAGAATGTATCTGCTCCACTTCTACTGTGGTTCCTGAGCCTTAGATTCCTCTACAACTGTCATGGTTTGTATATGTTCTGCCCAGAGAGTGACACTATTAGAAGATTTGACCCTGTTAGAGTAGGTGTGTCACTGTGGGTGTGGGCATAAAACCCACATCCTAGCTACCTGGAAGTCAATCTTCAAATAGCAGCCTTCATATGAAGATGTAGAATTCTCAGCTCTGCCTGAACCATGCCTGCCTAGATGCTGCCATGCTCTCACATTGATGATAATAGACTGAATCTCTGAACCTGTAAGCCAGCCCCAATTAAATATTTTCCTTTATAATACTTGCATTGGTCAAGATGTCTGTTCCCAGCAGTAAAACCCTAACTAAGACAACAACTGTGAATTTTTGTCTATCATAGATTTGACTAGTGGTCTCTATCTTTTGCAAAGAAAATTTTCTTTGATAAGGGATAGTGTCAACTGTGTGAGTATAAGGACAAAAGTTCATAGATTGTTACGGATTGTAATTATTTGCAATTTTAACCTCCTCTAGTTTCCTTCTGGGCATTGTTTTTTTATCTCAGGGCTCTGTCTCTTCTTGGAGATGCCCTCTACCTCCCCCAGCCTCTGTCAGTTGCATACTTCCAATTATTCTCATAGCCACCTGGCTATCCTCATTGCCCCTCCCAATATCTGGTCCCAAACCCCTCCACTTCCCTGCCAATCCCCTCTACCACCCAATTTCCTCCCTCCATTTGCCTTCTATTACCATTCCATACCCCTTCCAAGTGAAGCTCAAGCAACCTTGCTTGTTCCCTTCTTCCATTTCAGCTTTCTTGGGTCTGTGGTAGGATGGACGTCCTGTATTTTATGGCCAATATCCACTTATACGTGAATACATACTGTGCATGTCCTTTTGGGGTTACGTCACTCGTCACTCAAGATGATATTCTCAAGATGCTTCCATTTGCCCGAAAAATTCATGATGTCTTTCTTTTTCATAGCTGAATAGTATTCCATTGTGTAGATATACCATATTTTCTTTATCCATTCTTCAGTTGAGGGACTAAGTTGTTTCTAGTTTCTGGCTATTACAAATAAAGCTGCTATGAATATTGTTGAGCAAGTGTTTTTGTGGAATGGTGGCTCATCTTTTGGTTATATGTTCAGGAGTGGGATAGCTGAGTCTTAAGTTAGACCTATTCCCAATTTTTTTCAAAAACAGCCAGATTGATTTCATAAGTGGTTGAACAAGTTTGGGCTCCCACCAACAATGAAGAAGTGTTCCCTTGCTAGACATCTGCACCAGCATGTATTATCGCTTGAATTTTTTTATCTTAGCCATTCTGAATGGTGTAAGATAGGATCTCAGAGTTGTTTTGATTTGTATTTCCCTGATGAGTAAGGACTTTGACCATTTCTTTAAGTGTTTCTCAGCCATGTGAGATTCCTTTGTTGGGATTTCTTTTTGTTTTTCTTTTTTTTTTTAAGCTCTGTGTAAAAATTTTTTAATTGGATTCTTTGGGTTTTTTATTTCCATTTGAAGTTGAGAATTGTTCTTTCAAGGTGTATAAAAAATTGTGTTGGTATTTTGATGGGGACTGCGTTGAATCTATAGATTGCATTTGGTAAGATGGCCATTTTCACTATGTTAATCCTACCTACCCATGTGCATGGGACATCTTTACATCTTCTGATATCTTCTTCAATTTCTTTCTTCAGGGACTTGAAGTTCTTGTCATTCAGATATTTCACTTGCTTGGTTTGAGCTACACCACAATATTTTATATTATTTACAGCTATTGTAAAGGGTGTTGTTTATCTAATTACTTTCTCAGTCAATTTATCATTTATATAAAGGGAGGCCTACTCTGGTTTCTTTCTTGGTTTCATTTGCTTGGAAAACTTTTTTTCCAGACCATTACTTTGAAGCAATGTTTACCTTTATTGCTCAGATACATTTCTTGTATGATAGATCCTGTTTTGACATCCATTTTGTAAGCCTATGTATTTTTATTAAGTTGAATCCATTGGTATGTTAAGAGATATTAATTACCAGTTATTTTCTATTATTTTGATATTGGTAGGTTGTGTGTGTGTGTGTGTGTGTGTGTGTGTGCCTCCCTTGTTTTTGCTGGTACAGGGTTACTTATTTCCTGTGTTTTCTCAGGTGTCGTTTTCATCCTTGGGTTAAAGTTTTCCTTCTAGTATTTTATGTAGGGCTGGATTTGTGGTTAGATATTGTCTGAATGTGGAAATGTCTTTAAATATCTTTTTTTCTCCACATATGGTGATTGAGTGTTTTGCTGGGTATAGTAGTTTAGTTTGTCATCTATGTTTTTTTCAAAAGTTGCAACATATCTGTCCAGGCCCTTCTAGCTTTTAGAGTCTATGTTGAGAAGTCAGGTGTAATTCTCACAGGTCTGCCTTTGTATGTTCCTACCCTTTTTACGCTTGCTGCTTTTAAGGTTTTTTTTCTTCTGTATCTTTTGTGTATTGATTATTATATGCCAGGAGGATTTCCTGCTCTTGTCCAGTCTAATTGGTGTTCTATAAGCTTCCTTGGGGGGGGTACATTTTAGATGTGATCCCCTTTTCCCATTTCCCTCCCACCCAGGAACCCCCTATCCCATCCCCCCTCCTCCTGCTTCTATGAGGATGTGCCCCCACCCACCCACCCACCCACTCCCACATCCCCACCTCCTAATTCCCCCACACTGGGGCATCCAGCCTTCACTGGACCACGGACTTCTTCTCCCACCTATGCCTGACAATGCCATCCTCCCCTATGTATACAGCTGGAGCCATGGGTCCCTCCCTATGAGCTCCCAGGCTGGTGGTTTAGACCCTGGGAGCTCTGGTTGGTTGATATTGTTGCTCTCCCCATGAGGCTGCAAACCCTTTCAGCTCCTTCAGTCTTCTCTCTAACTCCTCCATTGGGACCCACATGATCAGCTCAGTGGTTAGCTGTGAGCATCCACCTCTGTATATGTCAGACTCTGGCAGACCTCTAAGGACACAGCTATATCAAGCTCCTGTCAGTATGCACCTCCTGGCATCCACATCAGTGTCTACTTTTAGTGACTGCACATGGGATGGATACCCAGGTGTAACAGTCTCCAGATGACCCCTCCTTCAGTTTCTGTCCCTCGGTTTGTCTCCATATTTGCTCCCATGAGTATTTTGCTACTCCTTCTAAGAAGGACCTAATCACCCCCACTAGGTCTTCCTTCTTCAAGAGCTTCATGTGGTCTGTGAGTTGAATCTTGGGTACTTCAAGGTTCTGGGCTAATATCCAATAATCAGTGGTGAATACCATGTGTGTTCTTTTGTGATTGGGTTACCTCACTCAGGATATTTTCTAGTTCTATCCATTCTCTTAAGAATTTCTCGAATTCATTGTTTTTAATAGCTGAATAAAATTCCATTGTATAAATGTACCACATTTTTTGTATCCATTCCTTTGTTGAAGGACTTCTGGGTTCTTTCCAGCTTCTGGCTATTATAAATAAGTCTGCTATGAACATAGTGGAGCATATGTCCTTGTTATATCTTCTGCATATATGCCCAGGAGTGATATAGCTGGGTCCTCAGGTAATGCTATGTCTAATTTTCTGAGGACCCGCCAGACTGATTTCCAATGTTTGTACCAGCTTGCAATTCCACCAACAATGGAGGAATGTTTCTCTACATCCTCATTTCTATAAGCTTCCTGTGTGTTTATAGGTATCTCTTTCTTTAGGTTGGGAAAATTTTCTTCTATGACTTTGTTAAGAATATTTTGGGGGCCTTGGAGATTGAACTCTTCACTTTCTTCTATTCCTATTATTCTTAGGTTAGGTATTTTCATGGTAACCCATATCTCCGGAATGCTTTGTGAAATTTTTTAGATTTAAAATTTTCTTTGACTGATGTATCAATTTCTTCCATTGCATCTTCTATGCCTGAGACTCTCTCTTCCACCTCATGTATTCTGTTGGTGATACTTGTATCTGTTGATCTTGTTCTCTTCCCTAGGTTTTTCATCTCCAGAATTTCTTCAGTTTGTTCCTTGTTCTTATTTATTTCCTTCACCTGTTTAATATTATTTTCCTGTATTTTTTTGAGGGATTTATTTGTTTCCTCTCTAAAGACCTCTATTTGTTTGTATTTTCCTGCATGTCTTTAAGGGATTTATACATTTTCTCTTTAAATTCCTCTATAATCTTTACAAGAGTCAATTTAAGGTCATTTTCTTGTGCTTTGGTTGTGTTAGGATACCCTGGGCTTAGTGAAGAAAGGTAGTTGTGCTCAGAAGGTGTCATATTGCCCTGGCTTTTGTTGACTATGTTCTTAAAGGACCTTAAGCCATCTGGATAGCTTTTGTCCCTGAATGTTCCATTTGTAGTATTTATTGGGCCATGGGTTAATCTTGATGGTCTCATTATGGTAGGCCTCTTATGGATATTTTGGGGTTGCATTGTTCAGTATCTGCACATTTGTATGGTTCAGGATCTGCAAATCTGAATGGTTAAGGAGCTGTAGATCTGATGAAGGTGGGCAGAAAGGTTGCAGGAGAATGGAGTTTTACCCACTGAGCTATCAGACTGCTCAGGGCAGCTTGGTTTGCTGCAGAGAACTCAGTGAGCAGAGAAGATGAGTTGGGGAAGGGAGGCCTACCAGTATGGCTCAGGCTCAGCATGACTTATGAAGGTGGTTAGAGGAGAGGTGGGGGAGATGGAAGTCCCTCTAGAATAGCAGACTGCTCAGGGTAGCTCTGCTTGCTTCAGAGGATTCCCAGTTGTCTGCTTCTTTTTATTTTTAAACTTAATTTTTTTCCTTTAGTGTCTTTAAAAATCATTCATGTCTCTGAAATTTTCTTTCACAATTTCTATTCAAACATCTCTCTATCCTACTCTCCAGTTGAATTTTTCTGAGATCAGTGTTTTATGCAACCATCTAGCCAACTGTTACACAATTAATTCGCTATTTCTTTAGTTAAAGAAAACAATTTTTTTATTTTTATAATGGTATTTGGTTATTTTGAAACTTTTACTGTTCTAGTGCTTTTTTTCTTTTCTATATTAGCTTTTTGACAATTTGAATGAGGAATACCTTCCTTCAGCTCATATATTTGAATAATTGATCACCAGCCAATAGCAATATTTGGGGAAATTATATAACATTTAGAAGATTGAGTCGTGCTGATGCAAGAACTTCACTGGGGTTAGTGTTGAGGTTTTGGAACCACTCTTCATTTTCTTTTCTTTCTACTTCCTGCAACGATAAAATATGATCAGTTAGCTTCCTGTTTTCCTGCTGTGCTGTGACTTTGTGGCTGTGATGAACTCTATTCCTGAGGAAATGTAACTCACAATAAACTCTTTGCTTCATTTTTGGTCAAATATTTCATACCAGCAACAGAAAAGTAACTAATATAGCATTATTTTTGCAATTATGTCTCTTTTTTTCTTTGTTAGACTTAGTTCTTAAAACATTTATATTGTTTGGAGATAGTTGATACAAAAAAATCTACTTCTTAGGCTTCGCATTTGTAAATTGGTAGTAATTTTATGACTCTCTTTAGTTTGAGACAGGATCTCCCTATATAGCTCTAGGTTGCTATATAGACCAGTGTAGCCTCAAACTCACAGAAATCCACTGTGATAACACTGGGGTTAAAGTATGTGTCATCAAGTTTAGCACTAATGACTCTTTTATATAAATAAATTTCATATCATTTGTTATATTTGATAAAATATCATCTTTTGTTGGTATGTTTGGCATCCCAGTGCCTTCAGTTATAGAGAGATCTCTGAGGAATAGACAACTACCTTTTGTTAAGATCTATTCCTTGCTTTGGTGCTGGACATGTTGATTTATATATCTGGTTGCTATTATAATTTTAGTCAGCATCTTCATCATTAGCACAGATGAAGTTTCAACATTTTGCAGGGTCGTTATCAACATTCAAGTTGATGGCAAACATCTTTGTTTCTTTCCATTTTCACATAGCATTTCCTATTTCCTAGAGAATAACCTTTGATTGAGTGCCCAAATTTATATAGAAAAGTAAGTTCCAACTTTCTGCTTCTTTCACCTGAGGCGTTATGAATAATCATAGAGAGAGCATTGAAAATCACATCCAGTCCTCTGAGTACATCTGATTTAATGTTTCTTGTTGCAAAACATTAACTGTTCTGGCTTTGAGAACTCTCCATGAAAGGATAACAAAACACTCAAGAATGTCTTTAGTCATCAAAGAGAAAAATCAAATTAAATTGAATATTACTAAGTTACAACTGCACTGTCCATTAATGTGAACCCAAGCCTAGTAAAATTATGGCTTTTAGTAGCAAAGGTGATATAAATATGGCATTTTTAAAAAGTAGTTAGAAAAGTACTTATGTAAAAAGACCTTTATCACATCTAATATTTTGTAAACATGCTTTTAACTAATAGGTTAAACCTCTTCACGTGCTTATGCTGGATTTCTACCTCTGTTGTATGCAAGGACAACCTGTATCTAATGTAGTTAAGGACTCATATCAAAGGTGTTTAGAGCAGCAGATCAGTGAGAATAATCCTTAGGAGTGTAGGTCACAAATGTCTGTGTGCATAAAACTTACCTTCATTCAGATGATACCAGCTTTCAATTAATTGGTGATTTTGAACAACACATTGAACTCATAGGAAGCACTGGATACATTGAAATAAATGTTTCAGAGGATGAATAGGGCACCTTAAGCAATAATAGTTATAGTAAAAACAACAACAACAGCAACTAGTTTTCAGAATTATGGTCATGTAGTATCTTACCAGGGACTTAGAGGAGGAAAACTACATTTGAAAATTTTAATGTAGATTTATTTCTAATTATATTTTATGATACTAATCTGAGAATCTAACAACACAATGATAACACAAATGATGAGATACTTTGCAAAATATAACTTATTGTTGAAGAACTGGAATAACATCTACTAAAATTAAAATGAGAAAACTGTACCTACTGTTACTTTATTACTTATTTTTCTTGAGGTCATACCTAAGTTATGATAGAAAAAAATAAAAATTTGAACTTCTGAAAATGGAAGAAAGTTCTTTCTAGCTACTTTAACTTGCCTAGAGAACTATTAGAATAAAACAAAATTTTATTTTAAATTATAAATATTGGGGGTTGTGGTAGACTGGAGAATCACCTCAAAGATACTGAAATTCTAGTTTTAGTTAATAATTAGTACGTTCTGTGACAAAAAGGATTTTTTTTATGTGAGATGAATTAAAGTGTTACTGAGTCTCAAAATGTCCTTATAAAAAGCATAAGAAAATGGCCCTGGAGTGGTACCACATTCCTTTAATTCCATCACTCTGGGGACAGAGACAGGAGGATCTCGAGAGGTTGAGGTCAGCCTGATCTACATAGCAAATTCGTGGACAGACTGGACTAAATACAGACAGCCCGTTTTTAAAATTTAAAAAGTGGAAAAAGAAATTATACTTCTGAAAAAGTTGCTGTGTAAAGGAAAAAGATGTAGATGAAAAATTGATTGTTCTCAAGTTAAAGAACGAAAGCAGTCAGTGTCCAAGTGGAAAGGATGACAGACAGCCTCCACAACTGGAAGGGGTCATTAGGGGATTTTCACTGGATCCTGATGAGCAAGCATGACTGATCCTTCTTGAAACATCTGGTCTCTGAAACAATAAAACAACGAATGTATGTTGTTGCTACATTTCTGGTAATTTCTCACAGCAAGGGTAGGATATTGATACAAGAGGTAAAGAGCCATCTTCGATAAGATACTATCCTATATTTTGGATAAACATTATCACGAATGCTGCTTAATATTGTTTAAAAAATTATCTAGTCTTATATTTGGAAACTTATTCAGAAGTGAGATTTGTTACTTTTGTGATGCTTGAAGACATAGATTTATTCCAATAGATACTTTTGGTTGTCAGTATTTTGACTTTCTTAATTATATTTCACATGGAAAAGCAAATCTGAGAGCACATATAAATATAACTTGAAAAAGAAGAGTAAACTAAAGTGAGAAGGTAGACACAGGAATGGGACTTACATGGCAACTATAAAAATGTCTTATAAGATAAAATAATATTTTAATCCAAAATTCTTATGATGTTGTGTATAGGCAAGAGTATATCATTTTCCCCTAATGGACCCAGATTTTGATATCCAACAATGACCGTGTGTGTGTGTGTGTGTGTGTGTGTGTGTGTGCAATATCTGACAAATATGACATTTCAGATGAGAGAGAAATTATGAATTATTCAATACCTCCTGTGGAGACAATTAGCTATCTTTGTGGTGAAAATATAGGCTCTCTACCAAAATAAATTCCAGAAAGATTAGAAAACTTAACTCTAAAAGTGCAACAATTAATAAATAAGAAAATCTTTCATAAATGAATTCAGCAGTGGAGATCACATTAAAATTTGATGAGGAACAGTCAGAAATATTTGTATCTCAAAATCTAGGCAAAGATAAACAAGAGAAAATGATATAAAGAAAGCTTTGGATAGATATTTACAAATTCAATATAAAAATGTACTTGTTTTTATTGTCCAAAGAAATTTTATTAATAATTAGAAGATTGAACACTCTCGTAAAATATAAAAAGAGTAAAAGTAGTTGACTCAATAAAAAGCACAAACGTAGCTGATTTCATAAAAGCATATAGATGTTCATTAATCCTGGAAGAAAAAACAACTCTCATTTATAATAAAAATGCACATTTAAACAATAAGATTTTATTTCACCTTTCTAGTTGGCAAAGTCAGAAAACAATCCCCACTCAGTGAGGGCATGCATATTGTTATTTAAAATATGCAGAGCGAAATCTAGTACCGACCAAACAATACCAAGCAATTGCTGCTGTTTATGGTCTGGGGTTTGTTCATTTATCCACTTACTATTTATTGGGTAATTACTAAGTAAATTTTAAGGACTATTTTACAAATCAAATAGCTCAATCCATTCCATGAATGTGGATCTGTATATGGCTACATGATGATAAATGGCAGGGAAGTGGCAGAGAATGTCATTTTGTAGCCCAGTGCAGTAGATACTAGGGGTTGCACAGGGAACATGATTTATGGATACAGAAAATTCCAATAATGAAATGCTCAGAGAAGGGGAAAAAGCGTTCTGGGACTCTCCACAAATGAAAACAAACTCACTTGATAAGAAAGGAGGGGAAAGGTAAGGGAGGGCTTCCTGAGGTGAAAAATAAGAGGGAATGAAGACAGCATGATGTAGGAATGGCATCAAATGGTTTTGGCTTGCTCTGACAACAGCCATTATGAGCCATAATCTACTTGACTGGCCCTAAGTAAGCCTGACTAAGGTGTCCAGCATTATTCTCAGAGTATTATGAACAGACAAAAACAATAAAAGTGGATGTGTTGAGTTTAATGACCACAAATCCAGGAACATGTCTGATTCTTAGACTGAGAAAAATCAAGTATGTTCTACCCTGAATAAAATTGCTTTTATTCCCACCACTCCGTAAGCCTTTACCATTTGATGCAAGGTACAAGCATCTACTTGGTAGATCGCTAGCACTCAAGACATCAGCTCTCTAGGCAAGTCCCCAGTAAGTAGATCTCTATGGTTTACATTTGTCTACATGTTTTCTTTGACACATAGCAATTTTGGCTTGGATCTAAAATAGTGGACAAGGTGACTCCATAATTGAAATTGGAATTGTCTCAAAAGATTGAAGGACAAATTTATAGGCAGGGCATCAGAGTACTGATAATGTTGAATTTTGGTGAAAGCGACATGGCATTCATGCTTGACAAGTTTAAGAGATGAGTCTTTTGTTCTATAATTTGGGGTTTCTCAGAACACTTTCAGGATAATAAAAGTAACATTTTGCAATATGTTGGGTATGGTGGTACATGCATGTAATCATAACATTTAGAAAACTGAAGCAGAGTGACTATGAACTCAAGGCTGGCTTGAACTTAGAAAAGACTTAAAAAGCCCTCTTCTCATTTAAAAAAAAAAAGGTTCTTTTAACATAAATATAAGAGCTGAAATAAAATGAACATTTTATATGATTCTATTTACAGTGAAAAATTCAAAACAATCAGAAGAATGAGGCTGTTCTTATTGATTATTGATTATCAATGTGCTTATTGATTAACTGTTTATTAAGTAAGCAAGTATTGCTAAATGCTTACTGACCCCATTAATCTATGAGCAAGGATCAAGAATAGCCATTTCCTTGATGAGCTTAGATCTAAAAATGAACAAGTAAACAGACTGCAGAGAAGAATGGCATGCACCATAACATATGTACCTGATTGGGAAGGACATACTAGGCATGGATTTGTGGGAAGGTGACAGCATTATTGTACATGTTTTTATCTGCTCACTCAATGTGTACCAAAGAGTACATGGAGAACAAGAACTATGTAGATTTTTGTATTCTCACTCCCCGACAACTCTGGTTCCTGAAATCTTTTGAGTGTGGAGTGAAAGGGGACATTTTCTCTGGTTCCAGATATCTCAATCTTAGGGATTAAGCAACTCACGATTAAGTAGAGTTGATTAAATATTTTAAATTTTATTGTGGAAATAGTTGTTTACATCTTTCAATATCTCATTGAAAATGATACAGCTTTTGAGGACCATGCATGGTACAGTGTGTAGAATGATTGTAATTTCTCTCCCATCTACCAGATAGGAATACGGGGGGGGGGGGGAAGGGATAGAAAGAGGAGTGAATTGCAAATGCAACGAAATGAAGAGAGCAAAAATATGTGAGAGCTGGCTGGAAACAGAGGTAGAACGTGCCTGTGAACAAGGCTGTCCTCTGAATAGTTTTTTCAAATGTCTACTTGTTGTCTCCTCTACAGTTAGAACTTAATATCATTCAGCTACTGAATGAGTTCTCAGTTGTCTTCCTAGTTATGATGCTTATGATTTACCAAGAATGGCATGCTAATCCTTAGGTAACAGTGGTATCTCTCATGCCTTTGTGGTATCTAATAGCTATATGATTGGATTTGAGACATCCATAGCAAGAAAGAAATCACGTCAGATATTGGAAACCAATCCAACCACTCCCAGACAATAACATGGATTTTGGAGGTGAAGTTACAACCACTATTTTATTAAACCTGCATGATACCTAATTACATTCCAAATATTTGTCTTTATACCCACAGGCAAATTCTTATTCTAACCCTTTTCAAAGAACCTGTATTGGCAGATGGAGACCATCACAAAAACATAACCAATCAGAATGCAGAGTTGTGGTGCCATCCCAACTGATTCCTTTATATCACATATCCTGCACCTATGGCTTGGGGATCATTGTGGAAATGTTTAAGAGTTAGAGAAACAGAGTTTGCTGTGAGATTGTATCTCCTAGTAATATCAAAACTTCATACATGAGGTCTCACCAACATGGCTTCTACACATGAGCTGAACATGGATGGCACAAGTAGACATGCTCAAGTGAATGTTTCTCTCATTCAGAGACAAAAACATGAGGCCTCAACCCTACATGAAGAACTATAGACAACTAAGGAATTCTGAGAGTGGTAGAAATAGTCTTCCCTAGGGGAAAAAAACATATCAATGGGTTACTCAATACCAAATGGGTAACCAAATGGGTTTTCATCCCCCAAAAACATACATATCAGTAACATTATATAGACTAGGTAGATTATAGTTATGTGTGTGTCTGTGTATTCATAGAAGTTAAAATTTTTATATTACCGAATAAGACCTTGGTTTTCTACCCAGCTATGATGTTTATAATGACCAGTAAGGCATCCTAAAACTAAAGGTACAATAGAGTCTCAAATACCTTCAGATATCTAATACTCTAGTTGGACTTATATCCACTTCAACAAGGGGTTATTTATATTATTCATATATATATTATATGTACATACACACAGATGTGTGTTTATGTGTGGATATTTATACACCATATACATATACATCATACACATATACATACACATAAAGCAACAATTAATGGTAAATGAATCTGGACAAATGCATAGAAAGGTCTATGGGAGGTTTTATAGGGCGACAAAGGGAAGGAGAAAATGGTGAAATTATGTTATCATCTCAAAAAATAAAAGAAGCTAAGAAATCAATGAAAGAGGACTACCTAGTGGCTCATGTACTCACTTCTGTGATGCAATTCCTATTTCTTACTATGCTAACTCTTTTCATTAGGAGCAGAATGTCTTGGTTAATCTGGGAAGATGGCTCTATGTGTAAGAAACTTGTTACATAAACTATGAGGAACTGGAGTCAAGAGCATTTGATTCAAATGTATGAAGACCTGAATTCACATCCTTAGTATCCATCTAAAAAGATGGTCAATTGTGAGTAGGGGCTTATGTCTTTAACACCAGAACTCAGGATATAAAGACATGTGTATCTGTATTAATTCAAGGTCAGCCTGATCTACATGGTGCATTCCCTGTTAGCCAATGCTATGTGGTAAGACCCCTATCTCAGAAACCTAAATTAACCAGTTAATAACTGGGCATGACTACTTGCCTATGATCCTAGAAATGTTGGAAACAGGGAGGGATAATTGGTGAGGCTCACTGGCCATCAAGTTAGGTTAAAATGATGACCTTCAGGTTTAAGAGATCCTGTCTCAAGAAGGTAAACAGAACATGATTGAAGAGATCACTGGACATCTTCCACTAGCCTCTATATTATCATTTACAGGCACATACTAGCATGTACACACACACATACACACATATGTGCATACATCACACACAAGCACACACAAGCACATACATACACAAAGTTCTGAACTGTAGAAAAGATACTGTCCCCAAAACAAATCTCCATCTTTAACACAATATTTCAACAAGCTACTTGCTAAGTTGTTTTTATGAGGACTAGATGAAGTGCCCGAAGAGAAACAGGGACAGAGATTATGGGGAAAAGGGGATAGATCTGCTTTTGCATTCCAGTCAACATGGCTGTGGTGGTTGCTGCAGCATGGCTGGCTTGCCAGTTGAGTCTGTGTCCTTGCACTCTGTAAGTATGACTGGCCTCCTGACATTTCATCAGTAGCATTCTGATTAGCCTCTCATTGAGTTCCTGACATTTTGTGTGCTCATCAGAAAGAGGGACTCCTTAACACTTCTTTGTTCTTAGTAGGATTAATATTCTATTAATTATTTCCCCAAATTACACAAATCTGAAAGGAAAAAGAAATAATATTTCTGACTAGAAAGATGACAAGCTAACTTTCGCCTCTCTTGCTGGCATTCTGTCAACAACCTTTCTCTAATCAGCTAGCAGAAAGGGATGTCTTACCTCACTGGGCGCTAGCAACCTCCTAACCCATCCACTATCACTTTTCAATTTATATTACAGGTGTAATCCCAGGTTTACTAACCTGTCCTGCCAGACAAAAACGAAGTACATGTAGCTGTGATTTTGAGGACAAGATGCAAGAGCTATTGCATAAGCACAGATAAGATGTGCCAGGGTGGGGGGATACCTAAGGGGCCCCCACATTCTCAGGAGGGAAGGGAAAGTGGGGGAAGGATTATGGGAAGAGGTGACCAAGAAGAAGGAAATGGCCATGAAAAGTGAATAAATAAAATAAAATAATGAAAACAAACCAATGATGCTGAGTTGTCCAGGGACTCACCAGACTTCAAAGTCATAATCAGCCAACACATGAAGGGCAAGTACAGGAAACGAGTTATTGTACATGGAAGGAGCACCAATGGAAAAGAAGGCCTAGCCACAGGTGTATTCAGAGTATTAGCAATTTCTGGAGATTCTGTGCTTGGGTAATGAGGAAAATGTCTGTGTCTGTGTGAGTATCTGTGTGAGTGTCTGTGTGAGTGTCTGTGTGTGTCTGTGTGTGGTATATCTATGTGTTTGTGGTGTATGTCTGTATGGTTGTGTATATATATATATATATATATATATATGTGTGTGTGTGTGTGTGTGTGTGTGTGTGTGTGTGTGGTGTATGTCTCTGTGCATTTATGTGTATGGTATATTGTCCTGTCCAGCAGGACATTAAACAGGGGCCCAGGGAGGTCACCTGAAAGAGATGTCCTGTCCAGCAGGACATTAAACAGGGGCCTGGGGAGGTCACCTGAAAGAGAGCGGGGGTGGGAGGCAAAGATGAAAGGAATGACGACCTGTCTATAATCTGATCAGATCATAATTTTTACTTTTCTACACACAGGTTTTATACACAAAAAGGCAGGATGTGGGGAAAGGGATGACAAAGGAGTGTGGGTGTTCAGGGGGAGAACAGTTATCTTCCAGAACAGAGTGTCAGCTGGGTGAAGGTTCAGGAGACAGACCACTATGACTCTGCCTATGATTCACTTGTCTTTATCTAAGTTGGTACTATCCACCAAGGTTACCCATCTACAAGGCCTTATGACTAGGCTTGGCAGCCTTCCACCAAAACTGTCTGTTTACAATAACTCCCAGCTATCTGTTTCAGTGTTTTTCCACAGAGACCCAAGACTTGGTGCTTGCAGGCATGTATGTCAGGCCTATAGCTGACTTTAGGCCTATGGCTGATTTTAGGCCTTTAGCATATAAGCAGGGCTGCTCCCGACAGTATATGTGTGTATATGGTGTATTGTGTCTGTGTGTGTGTGTGTGTGTGTGTGTGTGTGTGTATGTATGTGAAAGAAAGAATAAATATCCTGAAGTTTTTCTCTTCTTGGGCTATGACCTTTTTCGATGTTTCTCTTGACTTCTGCTTATTAATACAAAGTAGAGGTAAAAAGAATGTAGCACAGCAAGACCAAGGTCAGATCAAAGTCAGTCCCAGGGGACAAGGTAGTAAACAAAGATAGGTAGAGTAAGAACCAGGCATGGGGACTAGCAGACAGAATTAAAAATCATCATGTATATTCTCATAATGCATGAAGCTGGTTAAGAAAAGCCTTTGATTAACATTTTTTTAAAGTTACTAATTAAAAAAATGGTTGAGGAGGGAGGGTAATGGAATACATGTGACAGGAAATCAGATGAGGTAACTAGCTGGACGAAAAAAGGGAAGGGGCAGAGGGAAACAAATCAGAACTCTAATGACACATGTATGAGGATGCTGTAATAAAACCTAGTACTTTGTATGTTAACTTAAAATACTAATAAAGAAAAAAAAGCAAGAAAGCAGAGAGGGGATAGGATAGGGGGTTTCTGGGGGAGGAATGGAGAAAGGGGATGGCATTTGAAATGTAAATAAAATATCCAATAAAAAACTGAAAAAAAAGAAAAATTTATCAGCAATTTTTCTCTTCTGTTAATCTTTCAAGTACACTGTGCAGTCTACAGTGCACAGTCCAGGAATATGGGCAAATCATGAGTATATGCTTTTACACAGCTCTTAAAAACTATATTTCTATTCTTATAGTTGTACACTTATATTAGTATAAATACTAATAAACCCTGTGTTGATGGAGGAAGGCATCCTTTCTTGATTGTTTTTAATTTTTTTCCTACCATCCTATCTCCTACTATGGCCTTGGTCAGGCCAGGTGCTTTAGAATATTTTTAAAAGGCACTTATGGAGAAAAAGCAGCCTAATTTAGTATCAGTAAAAGCTTCCATTACAAATACATCCCCTTGGAAATATTTCTCTAGTTCAATGTCATGTGCCAATAAAATCTTGTAGGAACATTTTGATGATATATCCATCCTTGTTAAAACAAACTCTCAAGGACACTTGAATCCTTGTAAGTGTGAAGGTATTTTCCATCCGACTAGAACATAATACATGTGAAGTTAGGAGAATAATAAATAGGCAACTTGTTACTACTCAACAGCATATACAGGAAATTCAGATCTCCCTTTTTATCAAGAGAACAGACCCTACATGACTATCAGAGAAACAACTCTACTAATAGCATAATAAAAGAAGTTTCAAAACACTTTCAGAGAGAAATGTTTGTTTCAAAAAGTTAATGTAGTTTAGTATCATGAGTAGTTGGGAATAACTCTATTTTTACTCTCATTTAGGTGAAAAGCTCATTAATCAATTTCAAACAGAAGACAGAAAGAGATAAAGACACTAATATTGGGTTGGAGTTCTTTCTCAGTTATGTAATGCAGAAATGTGGTCTCAAAGCAGGTCTCTGGCAAGGATATAGTTATTACAAATAGTAAAGGATTAGAGACACTAATGTTGACACACAAATAAATGCGTAGAGACAATGTGCCTTGTGGTAGAGACCCCTTGAGGCTATAGAAATGATGCTGGGGAACACAAGGATCTTCCCATACTTGCTGCTACCAGTTCCCAAAGAGTGAGATCTCATGGACCATCTCCTTAAAGAAAGCATTTGTTCACTATCTGCTTTGATCCATGTATCTACATCAGTAAAAATGGAAAGACTCTGTAATAAAAGGTGCATCAGGGGAGATAAAACAGAACTTCCTAATGTCTAAAATTCCTGTCTTAAAAAACAAAACAAAAAAAAGCAAAAAAATGCAAAACCAAAACAAAATAAAACAAAAACTCCCATTCAACATGTTGGGTGCTTGGAATGCGAAATAGAAAAGGCAAAAAACCGTAAAATGTACCTCCATCTTTTGTATTCTCTCTGAAATATTTAAGGAGCCTGCTTTCTCTATGTTTCAAGAGAGTCCTAAAGAGATCATTATTGATAAAGAGAGACTTGAGAAACTGGCCACTGCTATGAGCTTTAGCAGTGAGCAAGAGCAGAAACAATTTTTTTTTCTTTCAAGACAGGTTCTCATGTAACAGCTCAAACTGGCCTCCAACTACTGATGTAGTGGAAGGTGACCTTGACTTCAGCCTTCCCCGCTAAAGTACTAGAAATCACAGGCATGCCACCAAACCAGGCTTATTCAGTGTTGAGAGCTGAACTCAGGGCTTCCTGAATACTAGGTACTCTACCACATGAGCTACATCCAAAGCACTTAGAGAAGGATAAATGTTTAAGAATTACTTTTTATATTGAAGAAATCATAAGTCAGAACTTATCATAAAAATTAGTAGAGAAATGTCATGTGTATGTTAGTCAGCTTCTCTGATGGCTGTGTTTTATTGACTATTGTTATCATGTTATTTATATAATACACTTAATCTTCTCTAGGCACTACAATTTTATTTGTACATATTTGTGTGTTAATATGTTTAGTTTTATATACTACAATTTCAACACATATCAAGATACAGCACAATTTTACCATTAAATGTATCTCTCCTATTTCTATTTTATGACCAAACTCTCCTGCATTTTCTCCCATCCTCACCTTAATATTTAACTAATTTGAAGTAGCCAAGTTATGTTAAACATCATCACAAGGAAGCATTATGTACATATCTTCCTCCTGTATATCTCAGAAGTTAATGTACCCATGACTATGGATATCACAACAGTCACAGACTGCCATTGAGAGTTGACTATATTATGATCGTTTAGAGCCATATGAACAGTTGTGAGTACTTAATCAAGTTCTGATTAAATGCTAAAACATGACATTTTTAAAGGAAGCTTTAGTTGTATTTTAGAAGAAACCTTTACCTCCTTTTGAAGCTACCAATAAAAGCACTATGATCCTTTTAATTGACATCTCTGCAAATACACACCATTAAATCCTAACAAACTTCAGTGTGACCCTGTGGAAGCTGAGATACTGGGTTACATTAGACTTTGGTAGTATTTCTTTCTGGTGTATTTGGCTTACTTGATTCTCTTGTGTTCCCTGGAAGGAAGAATAAAGAATAAGGAATTCTAATTTGGCCTTTCTGCAACTGGCATTCAGTACTCTCACCTTTACTTTATAGATATCGAGTTTAAGGTACTTTCTGATATCCTAGCAGGGATCCTATATCACTTTACATATTAACCCAAGAGTTTGAATATTTTCCTAATGCAGAGACCCACAGAATACACTTTTATTAATTTGTAAGTGATTGAACCACAAATCAAACTAGGCTAAGAGCAAACTGGATGCCAGCCCTTGGAATTTGGAGAATAACTGAAATAGTTATCCTAATTTAATAATCCAGATTGAATCTCATAGAGCAGAACAAAGGGTCCTGTTCTTTTATCTCCATTTCTTTCTTTCTTTCTTTCTTTTTTGCTTTACAATTCTATTTTATGTGTATGAATATTTTGACTACATATATATTTGAATATCATATCCATGCATGGTGTCCATGTAGTCCAGAAGAGGGAATCAAAGCACTTGGGACTGACACTACAGATGATTGTTTTTAGGTTGCATGTCCATTTCTTTTTCTGCATTAATATTACTTTTATTTCTATTGAATAAAAAGATTTTTTATTGGGTGGAAATGAGATGGAGTATTTAAATTTAGAAGTGCTATGATGTTATAAGTGGAAGAAAGTTTATTCCATAGTAGTTACAGAAGAAAATCCCTGAAAAGAATTTTATCAACTGGACTTACATACTGAGAAGGTCTCTTAACCTATATGTCATAGAAGATAAGAATGGAGAATTCTGATAGGGATGTGGAACTATTGAGATGAGCATGACAGACATTATAGACTGAATCACAGTGTAAATGGAAGCTATTTTAGCCACTTCAGCATTCATTTTCTTAAAACTAAAAATTATTCTTAAGAGTAACTTCTCTGCTGTAGAATAGGAAGCTTTACCTTATGAAAACATATTCCAAGTACTTTTATGATTTTGGCTGCCTCTTGAAACATTCTATGGTGACAATATAGCTCACCAAACAAAAAATGGCTTACATCTCCTGATCAAACCACTTCAATGGAAGGTCAATAGCCCACCACTCATAGTTTAAAAGAAATTGGCCTCAAGACACAGGGGAGACAGAAAGAACCTATTTGACAGATACACTTGCTAGAAGTGACAGCAGCTGTCACAGTGACCTTTAGATCTTCTCTGTAGTGCTGGACCTTATTGTTATATTGTTTTTCAACGTGGAATGCATTATACCTGCACACATTTCCATACTTTCATACACACACACACACACACACACACACACACAGAGGGAGAGAGAGAGAGAGAGAGAGAGAGAGAGAGAGAGAGAGAGAGAGAGAGAGAGAACTCCTCAACAAAAGCACAGATCACTGTTCCCCACTGTGTTCAGTCTATTGACCCTGCAGAGCTGTCATTCTCAATTTCAGAGTCTTTTATTCTCTTCTTTCACTGCAGCACATTACACCATGTCATAGAAAAGCACAGACACACACACACACAGAGACACAGGCACATGTACCCTGCGCTGTTCTACTATCAAAGTTCAGCTCACTTTGTTATTTTATGTATTAAGGGTGCAAAATTGTCCCTCTGAATTCTGGAGGTACAATTTCTACTCTTTCACTTTTCATTGTTGTAATTTTAACTCTCATTTCTCAAAGAAGCTCTCTCTGTCTCTCTATATCTCTGTGTCTCTGTGTCTCTGTCTCTCTCTGTCTCTCTCTCTCTCTCTCTCTCTCTCTCTCTCTCTCTCTCTGTGTGTGTGTGTGTGTGTGTGTGTGTGTGTCTCAACATTTGCATTGTGCTCCTTCCAGCACATAGAACACAGTAAATAAAGTCTTGAGGAGGAATACCTGGATTCTAGTTTACCCTCATGCTTTTAGGAATTTTGTGTACATTTGCATCTGCATGGCCCACTTAATATGTGGCCCTAAGGATGACATATGCCTAGGAGGATTCTTCCAGCTTGGTCATGAAGAACATTTTATTTTCTTGGTATATTCTGTTCTACACAGTATTTCCCCAGAAGCTGTAATTCATGATCACTGTAGAAGTCATTGCTTCAGAAATAAAGCACCACTGCAGATGTTTGTCTAACCTTGGATGATTGTTTTCTCCAGACTGACAAAGGCCAAGTGAGTCAGGAAGATTCTCCAGTCCTTAAACCACTTCTGCCAGGTCAGATGCTTGGAAGTCCAGAGATGATAGAGCTAGTGGTGTTTCATACTTCTCTTTTTCAGAATTGACTGTTTGAAACACACACGTATTCCAGGGTATTAGGGAAGTTGATCAGAACCTTACCACAATTATGCAACCTGTGAAGGCACAGTGGACAGCTATATTTGTCACTGTTTGTCTGGATACACAGGTATCCTGTGTGAGAAAGGAAGAACATACAAAAATGAAGCAACTCCTGCCAGTGTTAGGAGGAATGTGCTCAACTGTCTTCAGAAGATCAATATGGACACATTGCAGGACTACCTTCCTCCTTCAACTGCCTTGGATCCTCAGAATATGTTTGCGTTTATCAGCTTAGATTCACAGACAGGAGCCTAGTATAACTGTCCTCTGAAAGGCTCCACCCAGCAGCTAACTGAAAGAGACGCAGAGACCCACAGCCAAACGTTAGACTGAGCTTGAAAAGTCTTGTGGAAGAGTTGGAGAAAGATTAAGGAATCCAGAGAAAGTAGGGACTCCACAAGAAGACCCAGACTCAAGTAACCTTGATTCTTGGGGGCTTGCAGAGACTGAATCACCAAACAAAGTGTATAAATGGATTGGACCTAGGCATCCTTGCACATATGTAGTAGATATAAAACTTGGTTTTCATGTGGGTCCCACAAAAACTGGAAAGTGGGAGCTTACCCTGCCTCTGTTGCCTGACTCTGAATCCTACTTCCCTAACTGGGTTTTCTTGCCTGGATTCAGTGGGAGAATATGTATCTAGTCCTGCAGTGACTTGAGATGCCAGGAAGGTTTGGTATCCAGGGTGGGGGGGACGATCTCCCTTTTCTCAGAGATGAATGACAAATGGGTTTGATGCAGGTACAGAGAGGAGAGGAGGGGGCTCAATATGGATTTAATGTGAATAAATTAATTAATTAATGGAAAAACATCATTTATCTATTTGGTTTGATTCCATTTAAACCTGAAACAGAAAGTATGTCTGGGCTGCATCGTAATATAATAACTTATATTTCTGCTAAGATTACAGGTGTTTGTCTAGGGAAAGAAAATTTGATCCTTTTACTCACTCTTACTATCAACCCTTGCCCCAAGCAGTGTGGTCTGGGCTATGTAGATTTGCTGTGCAAAGATGTCTCCTTAGCATCTTTCTTTGCACAGAGGCTTAAACTTCTTTGGTTTATGAGACCCTCAAATTAGTAAAATTAGGTTCATATATTTTGAAGCACTGGATTTAGGAAGAAAATCTACATCTCTTCAAAATATATGAAATTTCAAAATGTATGATGGCTATTTACCCAATTGTAACCATCTAGACTGACCAGGAGCGTTTTGTTAGAAGTGTTTAAGATATGACATATATTTAGAAAAATGTCAACTATTAAAAACTGTATTTATTTCCTTTTTGAGTAAGCTATTCTTTACTTTTTACTTTCTCTGTGCTAGGTATCAAACCTAAACATTACAAGAACTCTACCACTACATAAGGTATCCATCCTCCCACCTCTAAGACAACATGAAGCCAATCTTCTGAACACTTATAAATGATATTTCTCAGTGTGATTCAGCATGTTTGCTTTGACTGATTTAAAAAACAATGCTGTGGCTCCTTTCCTTGCCACTACATCTATGCCCACTCCTTTGGTAGAAACATCCTTCCCCACCAGAAGCCAGGCCAGAAGACCGAATCCCAGATGATGCTACCCCACCCCACCTACCCTGACAATTTCTCAACATAACTCCAACTTCCCCTCTTCTCCATATCATCATATACCCACCTACACCTCTGGAGGAAGCTTCCTACCCCATCAGAAGCCAGGCCATAAAACTAAAAGCCAACTGAAGCCTCTTACCTCAACAGAGGCCAAGCCAGATCTCTGAAAACTAGGTAAGCTACTCCCTCTACCATGTCTGTAGGCACAGGTTCAACAGAACGTCAACATTGCAGTGACCCCTCCTCTCATGATATCATATTTGGGCCTACATTCTGGTGGAAACCTTCTTCTCCATCAGAGGCTAGGCTAACTACCTGAAATTACCTAAGTCACCACCATCACTATCACTACTACCACCACTATCACCCCTACCCTTACTCCCACCCCCAGCACTACCACAATCACCACTTCCATCTCCTTCCCATGCTCACATCCTCCCAGAATAACCCCAACTGCCCCACTACTCATGACCATATCCCAGCCCACAGCTCTGTTAGAAGCTATCTACACCAACTGAGGCTAGGACAGCATCCTAAAATCACAGTGAGACTGTCCTTCCTACCCCATCCTTGACTGACTGAAAAAAGCCAACTCCCCTTCCTCTCCTCATCACAGAATCCTAACATACACATACAATGGATGGATCTTACCCCACCAGAGGGTAGATCAGTTCTCTGACAACCAGGTAAGTCCCCATACACAGCCCCAAAGCCCCAGCCATGCCCAACCATCATTAACCCCAACAATCCTTCCTCTCCCCTCCTCATCACCACTTCCTGGTCCGAAACTCTGGTGGAAGCCTTCTAACCTATCAGGGTCCAGGTAAGTTTTAGGAAAATCAGGTAGAAGTCTCCTACCTGACCAGAAACCAGGCCAACATCCTAAACCCTAGAGGAAACCCAGCAAGAACAGAAGCCATACACGTCACCAAACCACTGGCCTCTAACATTGATGACAATACCCTGCTAGATCAGAATCTCAGATGTTGAAGACATGATAGAATAGTTGCATCATTTCAAAAAAAATGTTAAATCTAAAAAATTTCTGACATAAAACCTCCAGGAAATTGGAATACTATAAAAAGACTAACTTTAAAAATAATGAGAATAGAAGAAGAATCCCACAACTAAGTTCCAGAAAATATTTTTTAACAAAATCATACTTTCCTAACCAAAATAGGACTTTTCTATAAAAGTATAAGAAGCATATAGAACTCCAAATAGATTAGATTAGAAAAGAAAGTCCTCTTACCATATAATAATCATCTAACAACCATTAGTCATTGGTATCTGTGGATCAATTGACTTAATTCCCCAATAAAAAAGACACTGGCTAACAGAATCTATACAAAGCAGGATCCATTCTTCTACTGCATCCAAGAAACACACCTCAACATCAAAGATAGATAATACCTCAGAGTAAAATGTAGCACAAACATTTTCCAGGCAAATGATCCTAAGAGGCAAGCTGGTATAGCTATTCTAATATCTAACAAAATAGATTTCAAAGCAAAAAAGATGGGGAAGGCCACATCATACTCATCATTCTAGCAATGGGGAACGAAGAACCTGAACTAGTAATTTCCTGTATTCAAGCAAGGATTTAAGTGGAGAAATTTGGACAACAACACAGCCACAAAACCTATGACCTACAGTATTACATGCCTGAATGATGTATTGGGACCAGAACTTGCACAATCATCATCAGAAAGACTAGGGATACTTCATCCAGAAACTGATAACAAGATATGCAGACTCTCACAGCCAAATATTAGACATCTCTCAGGGAGTCCTGCAGAGGACAGGGAGGAAGGATTGAGTAGCAGAAGGATCTAGAACACCACAAGGATACTGTCCACAGAGATTAGGGAGCCTGTATTGGTCTGACTCTAGGACATGATTGTTTAAATTGGTGTTCTTGTGGTACTCCAAGCAGTGGAAATTGGGGCTTTCTCTGACCCTTCTGCCTGCTTTTGGAACTCTTTTCCTCATACTGGATTGCTTTATCCAGCCTTGACATGAGAATATGTTCCTGGTGTTTCTATAGCTTGCTATGCTGTATTTGGTTGATGTCCCTGGAAAGCTTGTTCCTTTCTTAGGGTCTGTGAAGGGGGGGGGGCAGTGAATCTTGGGGAAAAAGGAGGTAGGGGAGAGAGACTGGGCGAGGGGTAGGAAGAAACTGCTGTTGGGATGCAACATATAAGAGAAGAATAAAGAGAGAGAGAGAGAGAGAGAGAGAGAGAGAGAGAGAGAGAGAGAGAGAGAGAGAGAGAGGCAGAGAGAGAAGAAGCCAAGCTAGTATGATATTAATTAGTAGTTGGAGAACTAAAATGAAGCAGACAAAAAATTCTGGTGCAAGAATAGGGAGTGTGATAACACTTCACTGTAAAGATGAACAACTGTAAACTTCCATCATTTTATAAAACAGCATTTGTTGACTGTCAAAAGAAAATAAGGCTATGTGGTTTATAAACAAGAGTGATAGAATGTCTTAGCCGGGGAGGAAGAGTAAATGTTGGTGTTTTATGATAGTGTAGGGTAATTGTGTGATGACTTGACACATAAAGAAATTGTCATGTAAACATGAGGCCTGAGTATAAATCCCTATTACCCATATAAAATCTTGCCATGACCACACATATCTGTAACAGTGCTGGGGTTAGAGACAGAATGACTCACTTGCCAGGCAAACTAGCTAAAACAGCAAATTCCAAGTTCCAGGTTCAGTGGCAGATCCTGTCTCAAAGAATAAGGTGAAGAACTAATTGAGTGAGACATTTGAATGTTAATTTCTGATCATTATATGCTTTGACCTGGCAAGCATACACCAATCCACAACCCAGTGCAAACACACACACACACACACACACACACACACACAGGCACACACACTCATGAATATACATATATGCACAAACACATATAGACAGAATAAAAAAGAAAAAATGTGATTATATAGTCTTGGATATATAATTCAAAATAACTAAAAGAGATTCTAGATTTTCCTATCACAATGCTATATAACAATTTCCTCTCGATCAAAATTTGTCCTCCTAAGAGAGAGAAGGAAGGCTTTTGACTCTCAGAAAAATAAAAAATGTACATGTCTTAGTAAGTCCCTGAACATGACAAGTATCACAACACATCTCATCAAAGTTTTAAAATCAATGAGGGTGGAGGAGACTTTCTGACATATTAATACAGCTTTTGTGACTCATCATCTGAGCTGAGGTGATGAACTTTTTTGGTGATGTAGCTACCTTTGAGTTGTCCACAACCTCAACAAACTCATTGACTAGCCAAGAAGGATTTTGGTTGTGATATCATTTTGGATTGTCATTGGTTTTCTATATGGGGTAAGCTAAAATTTTTTCATGTTTTCTCGTAAAAAGTAACAAAGAACACAAAGAATTAATAACTGCATGGTTGTGGGTCCCATGTCTGCTCTGCCACCCCATATGGCTGGGGGCAGGGGTAGACTGTATGGAAGCACCAGAACACTGCTCTGGGAGAGAGGAAGCACATTCTGAGACATGAGGAAGCACAGTATGAATCATGGGAAAGTTGGAGCTGGCTCGGGGGTCTCTGGGCCTGAGATGAGGCCAGGGCTGTGGGGTTCTCAGGCTCTTGGACATCCAGGCACTGCGGAAGAGCTGAGAATGGAGTCTGGGCCTGAGGATTGGGTCTAGCCCGGGGCCAGGGGGAAAAGAAGAGCTCTGGCTAGTCCCATAGTGATTGTCCCTGGATTGGTGGCAGTTATGACTGGGAGTGCAAAAAGGTCTTCTATGGGAGATTAGACTGTGACTCTGTAGGTGAAGGTCTTCTCCATGACTCCCCACATTGGATTTCAGTGAAAAAGAGGCAGTCTATGATTTTAAGACATTTGTTGTCATGGCAGAAAGTGGCTGTGTAAAACCATACCCCACTTCTCAGGGTGGGCCTGAGATTAAATACTTTTTGCAAGGAGTAGTGTCTAAGAAGGGAGTCTTATTGGCAATACCCTTCAGGCCTCTAGGTACCTCATTAGCTTGGAGATCTTTGTCTGGAGCCTATGTGACCAAAAGAAATATCTCTTTTCCTATTGTCTTCACCTAAAACATTAGGGATGCCTCATCTACATCTAGAAGGGCTTGGGGCAGAAAGGCTTGCTTGGTAAGGCCTGGTGCCTGGGGGCAGGCAAAGGTCCTCCTGTCCATTCAGGGTCTCTGGAGCTTAAGAACATTTAGCTTGGGGGCTTGTGGAGGGAAAACTGGGAATGGAGATAACATTTGAGTTGTAAATAGATAAAATAAACAATAAAAAATGAACAAAAATACCCAAACAAACCCCTTAGTTCAACTGAGGACCAGGCTACCTCTCACAGTCCACTGTGCCACAAATAACTATTTGAGGCAATTAATATCTTAAATATTCTTGAACTGAACATTATGCAACTACAGATATAAGAAAATGTCCCATTGTTCCCTGTAAAGGTGATTATTTGTCAGTTAAAAAAATAAATAATAAGCGATATTTATTTTTCCTGGCTCCAGAGGCTAGAAAAAATTCTTTAATCAAGTGACAAAAAATGTAAAGTTCTTAGATCTTAAAACTTAATGTCCATTGAAGTCTTGCCCCTGGCCTTTTAGAGCTGTCCTCATATAATCAAAGGGTCAAGAGAAATCTTTGAGAGAACATTTACAAAATCTCAGACACTAATATACAGTGCTCAGTTATATTTTGTTATCTATTTTAATTTAAAATAATCATATCTGACTTTCATTGTTTAGCCTAAGCCATTTCAAGGTTGTGAAATACTTCTGTTTTAACATTGATGAAGAAGGGCTAATTGACTAAATTGGACTCTGTTGTTGTACACAAACTTTTTATCTTGACTGCATCTCAATTGTGTATTTTTGCTCTAGTTTTCTGAAGGTTTGGATTTAGAAAAGAAAAAAAGAAAACTTAACCTAAAAAATTTACATATTTCCCAAAGTTTCTACAAGTTCACTTTAATTTTCTTCCATACCTCATTTCACCTTTTTCTGGAACTAGAAAACCACTACTAAAATCCCCAGTGTCCCAAATCTCTAAGAGAATCGGGAGTGAAGACAATAGACTTGAATAAATCACGCTATGTAATATCAAACTATTTACTAAATTATAGTCATTAGAACTGCATGGTATTATCATTTAAAAGGTCCACAAAGTATAACGGAGTAGAAAGCCTAGAAATGTGTTTGTGTTCAGCTGATTTTTAACAATGACCCACAATGCACAGTGTGGAAAAGAAAATCTTTTCAATGAACAGGTTTCGGTAACTGGATATTCCCATGTGGGAGAATAAATCTGGACTATACTCTCATACCATGCATATAATCAAATCAAAGTGAATAAAAGATAAAAATGTGATCAGAAAATATGAAACTAATAGTAAAAGGAAAAGGAAAAAAGGAAAAAAATTAAGTTACCATATCTCCTGTTAAAGTGTGTCTTCTACCACACTTTTTATGTTTTTTAAATTATTATTGAAACTGAATATGAGAGATGGCATGCGTTTCTATTGATGTTCAACCTTCTGAAGTATTAGTCCCAGATATCAAAAAATAGAAACTTAAAAGACATCTAGCATTATTACTTTGATATTTACTATTTCAAATAATTGCTGTAGTTGTCTAGCACTGGAGCTCTATATGACCTTGAATATTTTGGATAATCTTCAATATAAGTCATTACGTTGATTACCTAATATTTTAGAACTTTAAAAAGAACTTTTAAGAGAGGTTACAAGTGCAATAAATTATATCACTACCTCCCATTCCTTTCCTCACTCCAGTTCCTTCCAGCTACTTTGCATAAAACTCTTCCTATGCCTCCCTACTCTCAAGTTGAACTAAATAAATGAAAACAGAAGAAAATGAAGAAACAGAAACCATTGTGGAAAAGAAAAAATAAACAAGACATAGCAGGAAGATGGATTACAGGCTGTTTTAAGACAAAAATCAGATATTTACAAAACAATGAACACTGCCAAAATTTCTTAGAATTCTTGGATAAATCCATGAAAAGTCTAAGAATTCAAGAAGTTTTAGAAGAAGATAAAGTTTAAAGACATTGAACATTTAATCATTGAAATATGTATTTTTTCTAAAATTAGTGAGAGACACTGGCATCCTAACATAAATGGCATTAAAATTACAAATAAACATTATCATAGAAGGACCTATAAAGACCTATAATAATCATGATGTCAAAAGTGAAAGAAAATAAACAAATCAAAAGCTGTAAGTAAAATACACCAACTAATTCATACAGGCAGAAAGATCAGAAAATACTAAATCTTTTATTAGCATCTTTCAAAAACAGGAATATACGAGTAATATTCTGAAAATATATGCTCATCAAAGTATTATACACATGGACTAAGATGCCAGGGTGAGGCTCATTACTTTGCATTAATCTTAAAATTCAATTTGAAATGGAATAAAAATAACATTTCAAACATAGATGAATTAATACAATTTATACCAAGCTAGTATTGCAAAAACCACCTAAATGAATATTATTTGCAGAGAAAGAAGAGAAGCTTTGACCCAATGAATTGGATTGCATATTATTTGTCTCTACTTTCTACTCTTACTTCCTTGGTATGTATGTATGTATGCACTTATTCTTTCATTATATATTTGTTTATAATTGTGTGTACAACTGTGCAGATATATTGTGCTGGCACATGTCACAGTGCATATGAGAGTTCAGAGGACATTATTGTGGAGTTGTTTCTCTGTTTTCACCTATCCACAGACTCTAGTAATTAAATTCAGGTCATGCAGCTTGGACTGCAAGTGTCTTTATACATCAAGGCATTTCATTGATTCACTGATAACAAATTTTAATAAATATCAATTTATATGATTCTTGTAAAAGAGGCAAGAAGCTACGGAAAGAACAGAAAGAGTGAAGGTTTTAGAGATACATCCCAGTGCCTTTCTGAATAATATGTTTAAGAGGACATAGCTTTTGAGAATGTATGAAGGGAGCCAATGACATATACCACTGTGAGTTCATTCATCACTGTATAATAAACTGATAGGGAAAGTTCTTGAGATTTCTTCCTTGGAAACAGCAGATAGTTCAAGTTAGTGATGATATTCTATATCAGATATCAAAGATGCACTATAAAATCATGTTTTATTTCATTCATTTTTCTAACTCAAATTGATATCTTGAATATTAATATATTTATTTTAAGATTAGTTACAATAGTTTGGCTTTCTGGAATGTGGTTGTGCTTATTAGTCATATCTCAAAAAATTACCAAGAACAGTTAGGCAAGGAATTAGAAGAAGTTGGCTACTGAGTCTTATAGTTCCCAAGAATACAAGAAGCCAACCACATACATAAAATGACAATGTGATGCTTTACTGGGACATTGGAAAAGTGTCTGTTTTATCAATCTATTATCCAATGATTAAGGAGCTGGAAAAATATTCCATAATACTTCTTTGACAGGAGTTTTTGGAGAACAGGTTACTTCTTGAATTCTTCTTCTGGGAAATAAATTAATCATGATATTGCTTTCCAGAATGTTCAACAAGAAATGGAAAATTGAACATAATTGAATAAACAGAAAATATTCAAACCAGAGTATCATTAAACTGAAGAGTTGGCAGTACATATAAATAAATACCTTGGACATTGGATGGCTAATCAATACTTAGACACAGAGTATATCATTTTTTAAGACAAAAAAGATGCTATTTATTCCAATGTTCCTTCTACTCAACGAGTTAATTTACCATCTTTTTGGAATCCATCAATAGCTGGGACCTCATAACCTATCACATCTACTTCCTAATCTGGGTGGTTCTGACTGCTAAACATTCTTTCTGTATATTAAGATAGATTACATGTCTTTGTCAGTTTCAACACTTCATCATTGTTCTGTTGATTGAGAGTCTGCATTAGTACTTGTCTATATCATGATTTAATGTGAAGTTTTATTCTAGAGACAGAGAAGATAGTGTAATCTTTAACAACAGTGGCATGAGCAGTGTACAAATATGCCATTTCCTGACATTAGCACCTGTAGCAATTTGTTCTTAGCCTGAAAATCTATAGCATTAATTTTATGGAGCCATGTGAATATTGAACAACATGGGATACACAAAATATTTCAAGTGAATAACATTCATAAGGTCTCATAAAATAATGCACATAACTACAGTATTGCTTCCAGTTCCAGACAGCAATTCATAGTACTATCATACCATCCACTTTTCACACTTTTTTCTACAACAAATAAATATTATAATGTTTGAAAATGCTACTATAAGATTATTTTCTTTATAAATTGTTTTCCTTTTTGGTAATGTTACACATGAGAGCTGTATTTTATTCTTTTTAATCATCCTCTCCTCTCTCAGTTCATCCTTTGTCAGTAACCACTACTGTCTCTGAAACTCTTTAATATTAATTTACATCTAACATTTACTTATCTATCATCTGTCTATCTATCTATTTTAAGCTTAATGTCATAATTTGGGCAAAAGATGTCTAGTTTCTGTGATTATTTTGTTTATTTTTGTTTTTGTTTTTTAGAAATGAGGTATTTCTAGTTCTTCAGCTTTCCTTTAGAGATAAAGAGGAAGGGGACAGGAGTAGGAGAGAATCTCTGCTTCTCAGCCTATTTCTGAAGCCTTATATTTGCAGTGTTCTTTACTGTGCCTCAATGTTAGATTGTCAGAATAAGGTTGGTGGTTGGTAATTGGGAAAGTTCAGGTAAAAGACTGAAAGCAACAGGCACCATTATTGGTAAAGAAAAGTCATCTTACTTTAAGACTTTCATATCTTGACATCTGTTACAGGGCCTGAATTTCTTAGATTTCATATATAAGGAAGAAAAAGGAGTTTCATTTCTTTAGCTACAAGAACTGTGGACCCAAGGAAGAACATATTAACTGCCTGCTGATATTTTAGCCATAGGAACTTGGAAGAGTCTGAAAACAAAACAGAAGTGAAATTTCAAGTTAACATCCTACAGAAATGTGTGATGCTGGGTAGGACAGTTTGCCTGAAAGTTGTGTCCACTATCGAGGACAGGATCAGATAATTCTGGATTTCAGAGCAGACATAACTATCATTGCATTCATCATGATGGCAAAATGGTTTTGTCTTTAGTTTTTGTTGAGATCTTTCTAGAATTGATTTTATCAAGCAGCAGAAAGAAATATTGTTAGTTACTTTTCTGTTCCTCTGATTATATACTCTGAACAAAAAACAAAAAATGACTTAAGAAAGAATCAATCTATTTTGGCTTGTGAGTCCATAGAAAGAGAGTCCATCATGTCAAAGAAGACATGGCTATAAGAGCAGGATTCTGAGTGACCACAATTCTATCTCTACTCAGGAAACAGAGAGAGAAAACACCAAGTTAGCCAGATCATAAACCTTAAACATTTATCTCTATTGATATACTTCCTCTGGCAAAATTTTATGTTCTAAGACTTAATACTTTCCCTAGAGGTATCACCAGTTGGTGAACCAAGTGTTTACACACATGAACCTCCAGGAAGATCATTTCATGTTCCAACTAACAGAAACCAAATTTAGTAAACCACTGTCACCCAGAACTTATAATCACACATGCTCCCTTGTAGTAACTTTCAGATGACATAATCTACCACTGTTTAGAAAATAACTGCTTCTAGTAGTTTTATACCAATTTTTGTGGCTGACAATTTTTATTTGATGTAGGATAGGCAAGAAGTATAATCATGTTGTTATATTTTGGTGTCTGAGTGCCTACATTATTGAGTTAAAACTTTACATGCACAAGTAAAGTCCTCTCTACAGAGACTCACCTTGGATTTAGATTTTACTCAGATATTATATTATTTACAGGAGCCAATCTAGATATTTTATTCCTCTTCTATAATTGAGAAGTTTAGTCAGCAACAGCAACTACAGAAAGTGATTTAAAGGCTTGGTTTAGCTATTTCCTCCTGGCTATACATGATGATCTTGAAGCAGAGCAACTGTGATAACCTGTAGAATATCATCACAAAATCATGCATATTTGCATTTGATAATGGAAGAAGAAAGATGCCATGTGACTCAAGAAACCTTCCATGCAAAATACTTCTTTTAGGAGGTAATGTCTCCTAGTCACGCATGGTTCATCAAGTAATGCTAGTAAACTCATACTTCACCAATCTGTACATGGATGGATCTGTTCACTCTTCGAATAGTCCTGTCTCTGTCTCTCTCTGTCTCTCTGTCTCTCTCTGTCTCTCCGTCTCTGTCTCTGTCTCTGTCTCTCTCTCTCTCTCTCTCTCTCTCTTTTTCTCTCTCAAGTTTAACAAGCTTTATATCACTCCTGAAAAATATCATTCAATGAAATGTTTCACACAAAATGAAAAGTTAGCTAGGGCCAAATTTTATTTCAAATCTCACTATTTTCATATTATTGCTCAATTTTAAGGTTAAATTTCTCTTTCATTAGTTTTTATACTCACCTGAATTAAATCTCTAGATTGTATTCTTCTAATGTGAAAATTATGAATGAATATAACTACAAATGCTTCTCTGGCCTTTCAGTGACTGCTACCTCTTCTCTCACATTGTTTAGTTTATGGATCAAGTAACAGAATTATATCTTTACATACTCGGTCCAACAGACAAATCCTTTTCCTAGTTTCTGAGGGGTAACCAATGTAAATAAACTTTGTCTACCATTTGTGAGGGAACATCTAAGTCTATGGGATTCCTTGAGTGACAAAAATTGTCTTTGAGAACTAATGGACGAGTCCAATTGAGTGTATGTCAAAAGAAGTTTCATAATGAGTCCTGTGTGTTCCTAATTACTATGTAGCTATAAGATCAGAGTTCTATACCAGTTGATATTAGTCTGGTTTTTGTTAAAGAAAGAATAATAATTCTTATTAATTATTTTATTTATTTACATTTCAAATGTTGTCCCATTCCCAGTTTTCCCTCTGCAAACTCCCTTCCTCTCCCCCTCCCCACTGCCTCCAAAAGGGTACTCCCACACACACCAACCCCCTCACACCTCACCTCTTCATCCTCCACAGGATCAAAGGCCTCCCCTACCACTGATGCCAGATAGGATAATCTTCTACTACATATGTAGCGTGAGCCATAGACTCATCTGTGTATAACCTTTGGTTGGTGATTTAGTTTCTGGGAGTTCTGGGGAGTCCCTTTAGTTAATATTGTTGTTCATCCTATGGGGTTTCAATCCCTTATGGCTCCTTCAGTCCTTCCCTTAACTCTTCTATTGGGTCTCCAGGCTCAATCCAATGGTTGGCTGTGAGTATCTGCATATGCCGTAGTCAAGTGCTGGCAGAGACCCTTAGAGGACAGTCATACCAGGTTCCTATCTTCAAACACTTCTTGGCCTCAGCCAAAGTGTCAAGGTTGGGTGTTTGCAGAGGAGTGAAGGTGGGGTGGTCTCTGGATGGCTTTTCCTTCAGTTTCTGCTCCATTTTTTGTTCCTGTGTTTCCTTTAGACAGGAACAATTCTGGCTTATGGATTTTGAGATGCATCCCACAACTGGAGGCCATGTCTCTCTACTGGAGGTAGTCTCTTCAGGTTTTGTCTCACAGCTGTTGGGTATTTCAGCTAATATCATTCCCACTGAGTCCTGGAAACTTCTTGTACCCCTGACATCTGGGACTTTCTAGTGGTTCCCCCCTCCACCTACCCCTCCACTGCAACGTATTTCTATTAATTCTCCTGACTCTGAAATTCTCTCCTGTCTCTTCCCACACCTGATCCTCCCCCCACCTTTTCACTCCCATTCTTTTCCCCTCTCCCACACAAGTTCTTCTCTCCTTCTACATAACTTAATTATTTTGTTCCCCCTTCTAAGTGAGATTAAAACATCCATACTTTGGCCTTCCTTCTTGTTAAGCTTCATATGGTCTTTATATTGTGGGTATTCTGAACTTTGGGGCTAATATCTACTTATCAGTGAGTACACATCATGTATGTGGATCTGGATTATCTCACTCAGGATATTTTCTAGTTCCATCCATTTGCTGCAAAATTCATGAAGTTGTCATTTTTAATAGCTGAGTAATATTCTATTGTATAAATGTACCACATTTTCTAGATCCTTTCTTCTGTTGAGGAAAATCTAGGTTGTTTCCACCATCTGGCTATTATAAATAATGCTGCTAGGAACATTGTGGAGCACATGTCCTTGTTATATGTTGAAACATCTTTTGGGTATATGCCCAGTACTTATATAACTGAGTCTTCACTCCTCACAAAACAGAAACAAAGCAACACTACCTAACTCTTTCTATATAACCACAGTTACTCTGATATCTAAACCACAGAAAGACACAACAAAGAATGAGAACTTCAACCAATTTTGTTTTTGAATATCGATGCAAAAATATACAATAAAATTCTCACAAACCGAATCCAAGAACATAACAAAGTGATCATTCACCACAATCAAGTAGGCTTCATCCCAGGGATGCAGGTATGGTTCCATATATGAAAATCTATCAATGTAATGCACTATATAAACAAACTCAAAGAAAAAAATCACATGATCATCTCATTGGATACAGAAAAATCCCTTGATAAAATACAACACCCTGTCATGTTAAAAGACTTGGAAAGATCAAGAATTCAAGGCACATACCTAAACATATTAAAAGCAATATAGAGCAAACCAGAAGCCAACATGAAATTAAATGGAGAGAAATTTGACAAAATCCCACTAAAATCAGGGACAAGACAAGGCTGCCTACTTGCTCCCTATCTATTTAATATAGTACTCAAAGTTCCAGCTAGAGCAATTAGACAACAAAGAGAGGTTACAGGGATACAAATTGGAAAGGAAGAAGTCAAGCTATTCCTATTTGCAGATGATATGATGGTATATATAAGTGACCTCAAAAATTCTACCAGAGGACTATACATGATAAAGAACTCCAGAAAAGTTATAATATTAACTCAAACAAATCAATAGCCTTCCTCTACACAAAGGATAAACGGATTGAGAAAGAAAACAGGGAAACAACATACTTCACAATAGTCAGAAATAATATAAAATATCTTGGCATAATCCTAACTAAGCAAGTGAAACATTTGCATGACAAGAACTTCAAGTCTCTCAAGAAAAATTGAAGAAGACCTCAAAATATGGGAAAGTCTCCCATGCTCATGGATAGGTAGGATTAACATATAAAAATGACCATCTTACCAAAAACAGACTCCATGCAATTCCCATCAAAATACCAACTTAATTCCTGACAGAGATAGAAAGAGTAACAGTCAACTTCATCTGAAATAACAAAAAAACCCAGGATAATAAAAACAATTATCAACAATGAAAACAAAAAATTCTGGGGGAATCACCATCCCTGATCACAAGCTGTACTACAGAACAATAGTGACAAAAATTGCTTTGAACTGGTACATAGACAAACAGGTAGATCAATGGAATAGAATTGAAAACCCAAAAATAAGCCTACATATCTATATCTATATATCTAAATATATATATATCTAAATATATATATATATATATATATATTCACTATATCTTTGACAAAGAAGTCAAAACCATACAGTGGAAAAAAGAAAGTATTTTCAACAAATGTTACTGGTCTAACTGAAGGTTTTCATGTAGAATGCAAAGTGATCCTTCTTTATCTCCTTGGGCAAAGCTCAAGTCTAACTGGATCAAGAACCTGCACATGAAACAAGATATGATGAATCTAATAGGAGATAAAGTGGGAAAGAGTCTCAAACATATCAACATGAGGGGAATTTTCCTGAACAAACCACAAGTGGCTCAGGTTCTAAGATCAACAATTGACAAATGGGACCTCATGAAAGCTTCTGTAAGGCAAAGGATACTGTAAATAGGATAAAATGGCAACCTACAGGTTGGGAAAAGATCTTTATCAAGCCTATATCTGATAGAGAGCTAATATCCAAAATATATAAAGAACTCAAGAAATTAGACTCCAGAAAAACCAAACAACCCAATTAAAAATGGGGTACAGAGCTAAGCAAAGAATTCTCAACTGAGGACTCTTGAGTGAACAAGAAGCACCTAAAGAAATGTTTAACATCCTTAGTCATTGCCTTTGGGTGGGGCAGACACAGAGTTGGTCTGCTCCTGTGAAGATACAGAATCCTGAGCCATCCTAGAGGAGCCACTGCACTCAGAGCAGCTGAGGAGCCACTGCACTCAGAGCAGCAGACACCAAGCTTGTTTGCACTTGGGAGACACCATATCCTGAGCCATCCTAGAGGAACCACTGTACCCAGAGCAGAAGGATTTCCAGATCCAAGAGGTGGCCTGAGTCCCAGGAGTTCTTCCACCCAGGAGATTAGGATCATAAGACCACAGAGACATCTGGACTATGAGGAGCTCTGCCACAAGCAAGATAACTGGAAATACAGACTCCAGTCTTACACAGTGAGGGCAGGTAACACTAGAGTTAATCAGATGGCGAAAGGCAAGCGCAAGAACATAAGCAACAGAAACCAAAGTTTCTTGGCATCATCAGTACCCAGTTCTCCCAATATAGCAAACCCTGGACGCTCCATCACACCTGAAAAGCAGGATTCAGAATTAAACTCACTTCTCATGATGATGATAGAGGATTATAAGAAGGAATTAAGTAACTCCCTTAAAGAAATACAGGAGAGTACAAGTAAACAGGTAGAAGCCCTTAAAGAGGAATCACAGAAATCCCTTAAAGAACTGCAAGAAAACACAAAGAAGGAATTAAACAAAAACATTCAGGATCTGAAAATGGAAATAGAAACAATAAAGAAAGCTCAAAGGGAGACAACCATGGAGATAGAAAACCTAAGAAAGAGATCAGGAGTCACAGACGCAAGCATCACCAACCGAATACAAGAGATAGAAGATAGAATCTCAAATGCAAAAGATACTATGGAAAATATTGACACAGTTGTCAAAGAAAATGCAAAATACAAATAAATCCTAACTCAAAACATCCAGGAAATCCAGGACACAATAAGACCAAACCTAAGGATAATAGGTATAGATGAGAATGAAGATTCCCAACTTAAAGGGCCAGTAAATATCTTCAACAAAATTATTGAGGAAAACTTCCCTAACCTAAAGAACAAGATGCCCATAAACATACAAGAAGCCTACAAAACAACAAATAGACTAGACCAGAAAAGAAATACCTCCCGTCACATAACAATCAAAACATCAGATGCACAAAACATAGAAAAAATACTAAAAGCAGTAAGGGAAAAAAGTCAAGTAACACATAAAGGCAGACCTATAAGAATTACACCAGACTTCTCACCGGAGACTATAAAAGTCAGAAGAGCCTGGACTGACATCATACAGACCCTAAGAGAACACAATTGCCAGCCCAGACTACTATACCCAGCAAAACTCTCAATCACTATAGATGGTGAAACCAAGATATTCCATGACAAAACCAAATTTGCACAGTATCTTCTCACAAAACCAGCACTTCAAAGGATAACTGATGGAAAATGCCAACACAAGGAGGGAAACTACAACCTAGAAAAAGCAAGGAAGTAATCTTCCAACAACCCCAAAATAAGATAAGTATACAAACATAATTCTACCTCTAAGAACAAAAATAACAGGAAGCCACAATCATTTTTCCTTAATATCTCTTAACATCAATGGTCTCAATTCCCCAATAAAAAGACGCAGACTATCAGACTGGATACACAAACAGGACCCAGAATTTTGCTGCATACAAGAAATGCACCTCAGTGACAAAGACAGACACTACCTCAGAATAAAAGGGTGGAAAACAATTTTCCAAGCCAATGGTCCCAAGAAACAAGCTGGAGTAGCCATTCTAATATCAAATAAAATCAACTTTCATCCAAAATTAATCAAAAAAGATAAAGAAGGACACTTCATACTCATCAAAAGAAAAATCTACCAAGGTGAACTCTCAATTCTGAACATCTATGCTCCAAATGCAAGGGCACCTACATACATAAAAGAAACTTTACTACAGCTCAAAACACACATTACACCTCACACAATAATAGTGGGGGATTTCAACAACCCACTCTCAGCAATGGACAGATCATGGAAACAGAAACTAAACCAAGACACTTTGAAATTAACAGAAGTTATGAACCAAATGGACTTAACAGACATCTATAGAATATTTCATCCTAAAACAAAAGAATATACCTTTTTCTCAGCACTTCATGGTACCTTCTCCAAAATAGACCATATAATTGGTCACAAAACAGGCCTCTACATATACAAAAAGATTGAAATAATCCCTTGCATCTTATCAGATCACCACAGACTAAGACTGGTCTTTAATAATGACAAAACCAATGGAAAACCCACGTGCACATGGAAACAGAACACCTCTCTACTCAATGATGACTTGGTCAAAGAAGAAATAAAGAAAGAAATTAAAGACTTTTTAGAATTCAATGAAAATGAGGACACATCTTACCAAAACTTGAGGGACTCCATGAAGGCAGTGCTAAGAGGAAAACTCACAGCTCTAAGTGCCTACAAAAAGAAACTGGAAAGAGCACACACTAACAACTTGACTGCACAACTAAAAGCTCTAGAACAAAAAGAAGCAAATACACCCAGGAGGAGTAGAAGGCAGGAAATAATCAAACTCAGGGCTGAAATCAACCAAATAGAAACAGAAAGAACAATACAAAATATCAACAAAACCAGGAGCTGGTTCTTTGAGAAAATCAACAAGATAGATAAACCGTTAGCCAAATTAACCAGAGGGCACAGAGACAGTATCCAAATTAATAAAATCAGAACTGAAAAGGGAGACATAACATCAGAAACTGAGGAAATTCAAAAAATCATGAGATCCTACTACAAAGGCCTATACTCAACAAAACTGGAAATCCTGGATGAAATGGACAACTTCCTAGACAGATACCAGGTACCAAAGTTAAATCAGGAGCAGATAAATCATCTAAATAGTCCCATAACCCCTCAGGAAATAGCAGCAGTCATTAAAAGTCTCCCCACTAAAAAAAGCCCAGGACCAGATGGTTTTAGTGCTGAATTCTATCAGACCTTCAAGGAAGACCTAATACCAATTCTCTTCAAACTATTCCACAAAATAGAGACAGAAGGAACACTCCCCAATTCGTTCTATGAAGCTACAATTACACTCATTCCCAAACCCCACAAGGACCCAACAAAGAAAGAGAACTTCAGACCAATCTCCCTTATGAACATCGATGCAAAAATACTCAACAAAATTCTAGCAAACCGAATCCAAGAACACATCAAAACAATCATCCATCATGATCAAGTAGGTTTTATCCCAGGAATGCAGGGATGGTTCAATATTCAGAAATCCATCAATGTAATCCACTATATAAACAAACTCAAAGAAAAAACCACATGATCATCTCACTAGATGCTGAGAAAGCATTTGACAAAATTCAACACCCCTTCATGATAAAAGTCTTGGAAAGATCAGGAATTCAAGGCCCCTACCTAAACATAGTAAAAGCAATTTACAGCAAACCAGTAGCCAACATCAAACTAAATGGAGAGAAACTTGAAGCAATCCCACTAAGATCAGTGACTAGACAAGGCTGCCCACTCTCCCCCTACCTATTCAATATAGTACTGGAAGTCCTAGCCAGAGCAATTAGACAACAAAAAGAAGTCAAAGGGATACAAATAGGAAAGGAAGAAGTCAAAATATCACTATTTGCAGATGATATGATAGTATACTTAAGTGACCCCAAAACTTCTACCAGAGAACTCCTAAACCTGATAAACAACTTCAGCAAAGGGGCTGGTTATAAAATCAACTCAAACAAATCAGTAGCCTTCGTCTTCATGAAAGGTAAACAGACTGAAAAAGAAATTAGGGAAATGACACCCTTCGCAATAGTTGCAAATAATATAAAATACCTTGGTGTGAATCTAACCAAGCAAGTGAAAGACCTATACAACAAGAACTTCAAGTCCCTGAAGAAAGAAATCGAAGAAGATCTCAGAAGATGGAAAGATCTCCCATGCTCATGGATTGGCAGGATTAATATAATAAAAATGCCCATCTTGCCAAAAGCAATCTACAGATTCAATGCAATTCCCATTAAAATCCCAACTCAATTCTTCACAGAGTTAGAAAAGGAAATTCTCAAATTCATATGGAATAACAAAAAACCCAGGATAGCGAAAACTATTCTCAACAATAAAAGAACTTCTGGAGGAATCACCATCCCTGACCTCATGCTGTACTACAGAGCAATAGTGATAAAAACTACTTGGTATTGGTACAGAGACAGGCAGGAAGATCAATGGAATAGAATTGAAGACCCAGAAATGAACCCACACATGTATGGTCACTTGATCTTTGACAAAGGAGCTAAAACTGTCCAGTGGAAAAAGGACAGCATTTTCAACAAATGGTGCTGGTTCAACTGGAGGACAACATGTAGAAGAATGAAAATTGATCCATTCTTATCTCCTTGTACAAAGCTTAAGTCTAAGTGGATAAAGGACCTCCACATAAAACCAGATACACTGAAACTAATAGAAGAGAAGGTGGGGAAGACCCTCGAATACTTGGGCACAGGGGAAAAGTTCCTGAAAAGAACATCAATGGCTAATGCTCTAAGATCAAGAATTGACAAATGGGACTTCATAAAATTGCAAAGTTTTTGTAAGGCAAAGGACACTGTCAATAGGACAAAACGACAACCAACAAATTGGGAAAAGATATTTACCAATCCTACATCTGATAGAGGGCTAATATCCAATATATACAAAGAACTCAAGAAATTAGACTCCAGACAACCAAATAACCCTATTAAAAAATGAGGTATAGAGCTTAACAAAGAATTTTCAAAGGAAGAGACATGAATGGCCGAGAAACATCTAAAGAAATGTTCAGTATCCTTAGTCGTCAGGGAAATGCAAATCAAAACAACCCTGAGATTCCATCTCACACCAGTCAGAATGGCTAAAATTAAAAACTCAGGTGATAGTAGATGCTGGCGAGGGTGTGGAGAAATAGGAACACTCCTCCGTTGTTGGTGGGAATTCAAGATGGTGCAACCACTTTGGAAATCAATGTGGTGGTTCCTTAGAAAATTGGACATAGCATTACCTGAGGACCCAGCTATACCACTCCCATGCATATACCCAGAAGATGCTCTAACATATAACAAGGACTTATGCTCAACTATGTTCATAGCAGCCTTATTTATAATAGCCAGGAGCTGGAAAGAACCCAGATGTCCTTCAACTGAGGAATGGATTAAAAAAATGTGGTATATTTACACAATGGAGTATTACTCAGCTATTAAAAACAACGAATTCGAGAGTTTCCTAGGTAAATGGATGGAACTAGAAATTATCATCCTGAGTGAGGTAAGACAATCACAAAAGAACACACATGGTATTCACTCACTGATTATTGGATATTAGCCCAGAACCTTGAAATGCCCAAGATACAACTCACAGGCCACATGAAGCTCATGAAGAAGGAAGACCAAGTGGGGGTGCTTCGGTCCTTCTTAGAAGGAGCAACAAAATACTCAAGGGAGCAAATATGGAGACAAAGTGAAGGACAGAAACTGAAGGAGGGGCCATCTGAAGACCATTCCACCTGAGTATCCATCCCATGTGCAGTCACCAAAGGTAGATGTTGATGTGGAAGTCAGGAAGTGCATGCTGATAAGAGCCTGATATAGATGTCTCCTCAGAGGTCTGTAAGAGTCTGACATATTCAGAGGCAGATGCTCACAACTAGCCATTGAACTGATCATGGGGTTCCCAATGGGGGTGTTAGAGTGAAGACTGTTGGAGCTGAAAGGGTTTGTGGCCCCATGAGGAGAGCAACAATACCAACCAACCAGAGCTCCCATGGTTTAAACAACCAGCCTGGGAGCACTTAGGGAGGGATCAATGGCTTCAGCTGTATATGTAAGAGCAGAGGGCCCTGCTGGGCATAGGTGGATGAAGAGATCCTTGACCTCATGAAGGCTGGATGCTCCAGGGGGTAGGAATTTGAGGGTGGGGAGGTTTGAGGGGGGTACGTAGGGGTTACATCCACAGAGAAAAAGGAGGAGGGGCGAGGGGATAGAGGGTTCCTGGGTGGGTGGGAGATAGGGTAAGAGGATGACATATGAAATGTAAATAAAACATCCAATAAAAAAAAACCAAAAACAAAAACAAAAAAACCCATCCTTAGTCATCAAGGAAATGCAAATCAAAACAACCCTGAGATTCTACCTTATACCAATCAGAATGGCTAAGTACAAAAACTCAGGTGACAGTAGATGCTGGCAAGGATGTCACTATTGCTGGTGAGATTGCATGCTGGTACAACCACTTTGGAAATCAATCTGGTGATTCCTCAGAATATTAACCTGCTTCTAAGAAAGAGAGAGAGCTGAGGGCTGAATTAGAACATGCTTCCACTTACTCAATGATGCATGTACATACTGAGCTCACAATAACTCTATAGACATAGAATGTAATTGAGGTAAGTGCAGGCTAATGACTTGACCTAGTGACATTGTGAGTGCTCTCAGAAGTTTCTCATCTGGAATTCCTGACACCATGCTCGTTTTCTTTTCATTTGCCTAGACTTGATTTTATCACTCGTAAGTATAGAAAAAAAAATAACTGCAATTGTATTTGTTTCCTGGGCTATATGAGTAATTTTAGGCAATTGGGAGCACAAAGAAAACCCTATTTAAAATACTTGACTCCTCACCCTTCATTTCCTTTACACCAATTCTTTAAAAAAAAAAGTCACAAAAGAGTGTGAGGATGTTTGATATCCATGGGAACCCTCCCTTTTTCTAAGAAGAAGAGGAGTAGGAGTGGAGGAAGGAGAGGTAAGAGAGAAAGACTGAGAGGACAGGGAAGCTACAATTGAATGTAAAGTGAATAATTAATTTTTTAAGAAAAGAATTTAGGATAATGGGCAAAAGACATAGCCATTACCTGTATTAGAATAAAATCCAAGTACATTTTGTACCTTGCTGTCCTTGTTCTTCTGGGAGCATCCTTTTGGTCAATAGTAAAGTTTGCCTCATAGAAACACTTCAGTTGAAATGCTTGTGTCTTTCTCCTCAATAGTTAAACAATTTTTTAACAATTACGATGTTTATCATTTTCATGCATAACTTGGTAATGTTTAAAATGATTGTTGTTTTGCTAAATTGCCAAACTCTCGGTTTTTTTTTTTTCCAGAAAACTATTCTGAGTTTTCTCTCCAAGCAGCTTGAGTAACACCCTGTAGCATCATGTCAGCTCATTTGTAGTAAGGGAGCTTCCTGGGCCAAGTTGATTTCTCTGTGTATTACATCAAAAATGAAAAGTACCGTTGTTAATAGGGCCTTCCCACATGGCTGTGGTGGGCAATGAATGGCAGTGACAATACGCTGTGCTATTTTCCATGTGTCTAGGTCCTACCTCACCAGTTATTCACAGAAATGCAGCCCACATGTCACAAGCAAGCATCCATTTAATAAACTCTGTTTTGGGAGAAGATCATTATTGACCCACGCAGGATACTTCCGTCTAAGTGTCTATTTATATGCATTACCTTTTAATCAGCTTTCAACTTAGAGGTTGTTGTATTTACCCACTGTCTTGGTTGCTTCTCTACTGCTGTGAAGAGACAACCTGACCAAGAAAACTTAAAGAAAAACGTGTTTAGTAGGGGATTACAATTTCAAACTGTGAGTCCATGGCCAACATGGTATGGAGCATGGCATCAAGCAGGATGTATGGCACTGGATCATTAGCCAAGAGCTTACACTCTGAAACATAACCCAAGTTTATGAGATAAAGAGATAACTAATTAAGAAAAGGATGGGCTTCTGAAACTTCAAAGCCCCTCCTCAGTAACATATGTCTTCCAACAAGGCTACACATTCTAATCCTTCCTACGCAGTTTCACTAACTGGGCAACCAAGTATTCAAATATATGAGAATATAAAGGTCATTCTCATTTAAACCACCACTGATACCATAGCTTTTTGTTTGATGGCTCACTAAAGTGATATAAGCCCCTATTTCTGCTTCTAGGTCCTGATTACTCAAGGTCCAGGTATCTTCTGTTACTGTTGAAGGAGTCATATATACCAAAATCAAGAAAGAATAATATGTATACTTAAGAAATACTGTTTACAAGGGAAGCTAAATAAGAATTGAAGAAACCTGTCAGTTGTAGCCATGGTTAAGCCACCTAAGACTCAAGAGGATATGCTATAAGATTCTAGTCCAAAGTCCTTTTGTTGTTAATTTGCTTTGTATTATATTTCCAAGACAAATACTTGTGCTGCATATTTATTCTCTGCAAAGGAAAGTAAAGTGTATTTCAAAAGCATCCTGGTAAAATACAGTTTCCCTAGTTTTAGGTAGGAAGCAGTATGAGAAATATTTTTAATTCTGACATCCATGACATTATTCAATTAAAAATCTTACTGCATACTTTAGAAATACCTCTAATATCCACAAATTTTATAAATTGGTTATAGGGTCATTAATTCAACACACTAACAGAGAAACATGGGCTTATGAAAACACAATGTCTAACAATGGATCATTCTATGATCTACAAATGCTTAATCTAAAGTATGAAGAAAAGTTGATTAAAAAGTATATACATAGCTGTTTCTACTGAACAATCTTTGTCAATAGTTCTTCAATGATTACATCTATCTTCATCTTTTCCTTCAAATGAGAGGGACAAACCCAGTATCATTTATTTGTTTTGAAATCTTTACTTTTACTTTGGTTTAGGGGATCAAACCTAGAACCTCACATATGCTAACAATGTGCTCTACCAAAGAAGAACATACTTAGCATTGCCCACACCATATAGAAAAATTCGGAGTTCCATTATCTCTTCATGTCCCAAGGCAGGGAACCAGCACTTTATCAATGATTCCTTTTGGTTAGTTTTTCTAGTGATTAATATTGATGACAATGCTTTAAAAATAATTCTGATACCATCATTAAAGTATCTATTCATTCATACATTAATTCATCAGTTCTTTAATTCAGGCAACAGATGTCCATTAAATGTTTACATTTAGGTAATATGTTAAAAAGTTGTGGTAGATGGTAATCAGTAGTTTCACAAGACTTGATGTTGGTGAATAGTTTTATAAATTGTTTTTCACATCTAATATTCAATGCTGTTATTTTTCCTTATTGTACCCATTTGGTTCTTGATAGCTAAGACTTTCTATTTTCTTGCTTTGGTCAAATTAACCTCTGGTTTGCCCACTCATGTCTCTTGGCCCCAAGTTAAAATTTATGTTTCTCAATGCTCTGGAACCACAAAATAATTTAGCTTTATTAAATATTGAAAATTCATTCGCCATAGCTTCACATCTTCAGGAGTAACTTGTAACATTTAAATATTTATTTACACAGTATATCATTCTTTTAATATGTAGATCATAAAATAGGTGAAGAATCTTTTATATTCTAAAAGGACTTATATAAAAAATGTGTCACATTTTTCCATTTTTGTGTGAAGCATGCTTCTGAATTCACAAATGGATAATGTTTACAGTGATAAATACAAATGAATTTAGGTGCCCTTCCATCAGACTTGCTGAAGTGTGACTAGCAAGCCAGAGTGCCTGGAAGTGTCTTTTTTTTTTTTTTAAGAAGAACTTGTACACATAGAGCCAACAGGAGCTTGGGAGGTAGATTTTAATCCAGGTTTCTGAAGTCCAGGTTCTTACTGAACAGAATTGCCCTTGCCTACTCACATTTGAAGTGACAATTCCCCTCTTAAAATCTGTCAGCTATATTTATTTCATAGCTGGCATCTCTACCAAATGTTAATCTACCCTGAGCTCAAGATTAATCTTTTGAGTTTTGCTATTTATTCTAACTTTGCCTACACTAACTGAAATGGATGCTAATTTTCTTTAATGGCTTGAAAGTATGTGAGTCTCTTTGCTTAAAACTAAATTGTAATTGCAATATAGGCTTTTCCCTCTGAAATGTAAAGATTTGACAAAATAAAACAGCATGGTGTCAGATTTACCTTAGGTTCTAATTATTTGTTTAAGAAAAACACAGAGTCCTTAGTATATTTCAATAGTCACTGCTCTATTTTTCTGACTGATATATGCTAAATAATTACCCCATAATAGGAATAATGTCTTTATTCCTTTAATTAATAATGCAAGAAAGAGAAACTGTAATGGAATATATACATACAGACATTCCAAAAATATATGGAATGTATACACATATAAATATATTTCTCAGAATGTATTTATTGAATATTCATTTAAAATTTATTTATTTTTATTTGTTAGTGTTTTGTCTATATAAATGTGCACCACTTGCCTGCCTAATGCCTAGAGCTGCCAGAAGAGGACATCAGAACCTCTAGAGTTGAAGTTACAGATGGTTCCTACATTAATGCTGGGAAATGTATATCCTCTCCAAGAAGATTAAGTGTCCTTGACCCTCTCTCTACCCCCTCCTTCATCCAATCTTAAACATGCATACGTTACTTCATACAACATCTTAATGAGGGCCGGGCGGTGGTGGCGCACGCCTTTAATCCCAGCACTTGGGAGGCAGAGGCAGGAGGATTTCTGAGTTCGAGGCCAGCCTGGTCTACAGAGTGAGTTCCAGGACAGCCCGGGCTACACAGAGAAACCCTGTCTCGAAAAACCAAAAAAAACAAAAAACAAAAAACAAAAAAAAACAACATCTTAATGAACTGTGGTAAGTTCCATGATTATAGACATTTAGTAGCTTACATGATAAAAACTGAGATGGCAAAGAAACAGTACTGGTAGTATTCAATCATGTACCTTCTTATAATTTATTAAATTGTTTTTTGTTATTTTACCTTTTATTTTTATCATTTTGTAGATAAAAACACAATTCATTACATCAATTCTTTAAACAGTCTATTAAGAAATATAGACACAAACAAAAACATAATTTAATGTGTTCAGTATCACACTGGAAATGTGCACAAAGCATTGTTGAGGAAGAAGGAAAGAAATATTCATCCTTATAAAAGAGAAAAAATAGTGTCTTGGTGTTGTGTGAGGGAAGAAAAATGGAAAAGATTTTGAAGAGATATAAGATATTGTGAATTTAAAAAGACACCGCATGGGAAAGCAATTAGAGGTGAAGGATAAGTAAATCCATTCCCTGGAATATTGCCCATGAAAGAGGGAGTGGTCAGTAACCTAGAGATCCGGGAGGCCTGATTTATGAAAAGGAGATATATTACTTTAAATATTTATAATTTAATCCCCATAAAACTACTTATGTAGCCTTAAGAAGATAAAAAAATACAATAATAATTTTATTTTGAAAAAAAAATGAAACATTTTCACTGCTTATGTTTAGAAGAGACAAATTAAGCCTACTGGGGGGTTTTAAGTCTCATAGTCATAATGACAAAGAAAACCAAGTTCTAGAGATGATGGAAAAGAGATGGTTGTTGAAATATTTTCATTCATCATTTGGAATATGGGGAGTTATGAAGACTTAAAGTTCAGTGAATACAGATCATTGATGAAAACAGAGGCTATATGAAAAGCAGTTATTAAATGCAATGATTCAGTTTTCAACTTGAGGTTCTATTGATTTTTTTCAGTAGACTAAAAGGTATAAAAACAACTTCTGAGATTCAGATTAATGAACATACATATTTTGACTGACAACATAAAAGCTGTTGGATTCCTCAGGAGAATATGTACAAGTATGAAGAAACAGATAGGGGAATATCTTGGGAAGATACACCAATCCATTAGGCAGGGGAGAGGAAAATAGAGTCCTCCAGGAGATATATATCTAGTTTCAGGATTTATAATACCTTCCTCAATGAACTCCTGAATACATATGCTACATGTATGCTTATGCACGCTTACACAAAAAGACATAAAACAAATGACTAATAAAAATTGGTAATTTGAAATGTAAATAAATAAAATATCCAATAAAAAAATCTGTAGCCTGAATGGATTGTTGTAAGTGTAGATAATCTTAGCTTATATAGAATTTAAAAACTCTCAGGAAAGAATTTGTAACCAAACTTTTGAATTTTCAGCCCTTTATTTACATTACTAAATAAAAATAGAGATAAGAATAGCAGCTTTCTTTTCATTTAGTCTCTATTGTATGGTCAAATCAATATTCTGGGGAGTAGATACACTTTTTCTGTCTAAAGACCACAGTGAGGTTATGAAGAAAACAACATAAAAAAATTATTTTTATGATGTGTCTGCCACAAACATAAAGGAACTTACTCTTCACTCCTGGAATATGGTTGCACAGCAACTCAATTTTTTACGCTTTTAATTCTTTTGAGTATAAAATTAAGGCAAAACAATTATATGTGCTGAAAGATTTGAATGTTATCCTTGAATGACAAAAGAAAAATGTGAACATGTTGCCCCTTCAGAAATTTGGAGGAAAACAGATGAAGATATAGTGGATACTTTAGTGTCTTGATTGACTTGAGCAATAAAGAAATATTAAAATGGATAACACTTCTCACTTTTCTCTTCAAAATTCAAGAGAACTGAAATGTAGCCTAACTTTTTTTCTCTGAAAGGCATTCTTTTGCACTGTATTAAGGACTCACAGCATCAGTCAGGTTGAATGGTGGAAAAGATGCTTGTATCCTTCCCTGTATCATACATAATTCTACTCAGTAAAGCTGTTGCTTTTATGGAATCCTGCAGCCTCTATTAACATGTTCCTCAAGAAAGGGACAGAGTGCCGTTATTTTATCACAGATGATGTGAAATAAGCCTCTCCCAGGAATATTTTAATAGACAATCTATTCCACGAAAACTAAGAAGTAAAACTTAAAATGAAAATGATTTTTAAAGCTATAATATATGCCAGTTTCTAATCTAATATGGCTATTTTGTCATTACTTTTAAATTTTACTCATGAGAAACGACACAACACTTTTTTTGTTGTCCCACACAACTATTTTGCATAATGTACTTATGTCTATGTAGAAACCTGGAGCATGTATAAAAGTTTTGGGTTGTTTTGATTTTATTCACAGAATAGTATAATTCTATACTTATAAATGCATAGGTTTTTAAATTGCTGACAAAATGTGAAAAAAACATAAGAAATATTAAGCTTGTTTCTAATAGATTCTCCTTTTCAGGAAGAAAAATCAAAGCAGAATAACTTGCCTATGGGAGGCACAAGTGAACATGACCTCTGAGCCAGAGAAGAAAGCCTATTCTGTTCTCTGTACTTGACAGTTCTCAAAACACAACTTCAATTTTCTCTCCTCTCATGCTTAAAGGGAGTGGTACAACTCTGAGCCAGTATTTCACTAGTTTTTGAAGATAACAGTAAGAACTTCCCAGAAGAGCTCTACAGTGTTGAAAATAATCTATAATTAAATTCTCCAAATTGCTTGTCTAGAACTAGCCAAGAGCTTCAGGTCTGTATACCCTGAGCCCTTCAGTACAGCCAGCCCTGACCACTCCATGTTCCCTTTATGAACACTGTGGTGAGTACAGGCTGTACTCATAGCTGCAAACCATGGCCATGAAATTGAAAGACACTAAATTACTCAAGAAGAACTGTTTATAACATGGTTCCATGAGACACCACTATCGGCATTGACCAAAATCAATCTATTTTTTTTATTCTGTTGCTATCAGGTTTGCCAAGGAAGACTGTGCAATCTTTTGGCATGACAAAACAAAACACCACTAAAGCATTTTCAATGTGTACACAAACATTGGTTCTCACAATGGAAAGGCTTCTCATGATTTAATCTCTTTAACTTTTGACTTCTCACTGGCATTACATTTTGGGCACCATGCTCAGAGTATCAATTTGTATTTAGTAGGTGGAGAAATGAAAAATGATTAAAATGAAAGAAGGATGTGATAAGAAATTCTTATTGTGCTTCCATCACTTGAAAGATTGGTTCATTTCATTTGGAAATTTTTGTTCTGTCTGACTCCTAATCATGTACTTGCATAAAAGGGTACTTATTCTTTAAGCAATTAAAATAAATACTAAGCATATAGCACTTGACAGAGGACAGATAAGATAGGCAACAATACAACAGTTTCATATAGTTAAAGCCCAGGGGAAAATAACATCATGGACTATGAGAATGCGTGGTGTTGTACTTACGTGCAGTGTAAAGTAGAAAGAGAAATGAACATCAAGGTTTGTGTAGTTAGAGGTTAGGGAAATGTTGAGATTTTGTAGATGTGATTGACTGTGTAGATAACATCATTCATGACCAGGTAGAGAGTAGCTAGATTTTAATGGGGACTATGATTATGATTTATTATTTATTTTGTCCAATCATGTGTCTGACTTTAAGCAGTAATTGGACTTATTAATGCATCAAGCAATTCCACTATAAATAATATTATTTTCTTTGACTTTGTATAACCCCAAGACACCCAGGTAAACCAAAGCATCCTTACTGCACAGGTGCTGTTTCAAGGACTCAGAAGTTACCTCCCAGACGCCAAAGCCAAATACTGAATCTCTCATTGGGTCAGCCTCATCGTAAACACCTGTAGTCTCTTTCTATTTTAAGTATTCATTTAACACCCTTTTGTGACATTGAGTTTTAGGGTTCCTCATCTGTAAAGCAAGATGGCAGGGTTATATAAGTGACTCTCACACTTAAGTATCAAAAGGTTTATGAATTTATTTTAGACTTGAGTGAAAATGAATTTAGAGAGGAAAGAAAAGCTTCTGGAGTTAACTCAATCAGATGTGTAATACAGGATTTGTACATGAGGTTTAACAGGAAGAAAGTGTTTTGTCAAAAAGAGACAATCCCTAGAAACATAGTTTCAAAGACGTCTTTCACATACAGTCTCTGTGAATAAAAAAAGATCATACGCATACAAATGCATATAATTACCGTGGCTTCCCTTTTATTTTAATGCAATAGACTTTAGTGTAAAATATACACACTTTTAATTTTGAACTAAACACATGTTAGTTGCATTTTTCAGCACTGTGATGAAATATCTAAGAAAATGACCTAAGGCAGGAGGATTTATTATGGTTCACTGTTTCAGGGATTCAGCTCATGGTTGCTAAGACCTATTGTTGGCAGGGGACAATACTAACAGAAGCTGAGGACTGTAGGAGCTAGGGGCTTCAGGGACTTGTGGCTGAAGGAGCTGGTGGCAGAGGCTCCTCTTTACTTCTTGGTTGATTTGACATAGAGAAGAGTGAATCCAGAAAGAGACTAGGACATTAGATAGGCCTCCAGGAAAATCTTTAGTGACCCATTTTCTCTAACTAAACACCACCTCCTACCTCTCAACATCTCTATAATGCTTTCATTTTATGAAGCATTTATTTGTTGATTAGTTCCAAGCCCCCATCATATAAATATCTCTGAGAACTCAGTCATAAACACAGACACAGACACAAACACACATGCACACACACAGAGATACACACAGAAAAGTGTATCTCTCTAATTCCCTAGTGATGTCTTAGACCAGTGAAGTCTTTGCTAGATGTTTTGGTACAGTGATTAAAATCAGAAGACAGAATGAAAGCCATACACCCTCAGTCCTATCCTCACTTACCAGAACTATTTCAGTGAAGTTGAGGCTGTCTTGCTCTCATCTTCTTGAGTTTTGATAACTTAGAAACCCCAGAAATTTTGCTTGTAAGTTGAAATGAATTTTACCTGTTTCTCTTAAAGTCAAAAACCCACAGAACCAAAATTGAACAAATGAGTGATTCCTTGATTCAAAATCTGAAGGCAATGGAGGCCTAAGTTGAGAGTTAATCGACTTAGGTATTCTTTTCAGCTATCAGGCTCAAGGACATTGTGACATTGTACCCTGTAATTCCTTCCTCATCAGCTGTTCATGTGACTAATGAGGACACAGAGCTGAGACCCCTGGCTTGTGCAAAGCTTGAGGTTGATTGCTGATCTCTTATCATCTAGCTGTTAGGCATTTGTAAGCACTGAATCCAAGATATACTTTTAACTTATTTTGTGAAAAATTATCTCTACATGTTAATCATTTGGTGATTGCCTCACAGAGGGCAGCCAAGGAGATTCAAGGTTTGTTAGAACATTGCTTGCATGATTCAGTATATTTTATTCAGTTCTTGAGTGTCTTTTCTCATTATAGAAATGTATTTGACTGAATAAAATGGTCAGCATTTGTTTTCCAATTCACTTGACCTTTAAGAACAACACCAGCCACCCAGTTTGGCCACTTGTATTAAATAACCAGCTATAAAGGGCACATATTTACTACAGCCGCTGAGGATTACTAAGAAACTGTGATGCATATTTCCAAGGCCATGAAGTATTACTGTGCATGAAAAGCAATCTGTAATGTCATTACCTGTCACATTCATTGTGTTTCAGTCCTTTCAGGTTTCTGCTGCCAGGAAGTATGAAGGTACACATAGACAATACCCCAATATAAATACATCTGGGTTCCTTTAGGGTAACTTGAGCTAATGCTGACCATGTTAGAATGACACAACAATCAACCTCAAGCATATACAAGCTCCATGTCCTCATTAGCCACATGAACACCTGATGTGGAAGAAATTAGAGAGAACAAAGTCACTATGTCCTTGAGCCTGAGAGCCAAAAGGAATCTGTAAATTGATAAACTCCAAACTCAGGTCTCAATTGCCTTCAGATTTTGAATCAAGGAATCATTCATTTGTCAATTTTAGTGCTATGTTTTGTTTTGTTTTGTTTTGTTTTTAAGAGAAACAGGTAATATTTATTTTAACTTACAAGCCAAATATCAGGGGTTTCCAAATCATCAAAACTCAAAAAGATCTCTTACTAACATAACATCATAGAGAACTGCAGCTAACTTCCAAATATGTCTCTGAAAATGTCCAGAACGAGGCTTCCAAATGAAGACTGTTATTTCCAGTATTGGATTGATTTCTAGACCAGTCCATGATTGAGTGAGAATAACTGGTCAGATTTAAGAAAAATACAAGAGTCATTATAACTTCTCTTTTTGATTCTCTGTCACACAAGGTCTAAATTCTTGAGGCAAGTCAGCTTATCCCATCTGGGGTATAGGCAAGCAAAGGTGGGTCAGGAACATATGTCCAACATAGCTTCCCAGGGGGCTGCTTGGCAGGAATCTGACATTGGCCGAAGACAAGGAAATGGGCTACTTGGCTAGAATCTGACATTAGGCTACAACAAAGAAGTAATTTCAGACAGGAGTCTAAATCTTAGGCTAGAACAGGGAAGTAGGCTTCAGGCATGTAAATGACATTGGTCTAGGACAGGGAAGTAGGCTCAGATATTTTGGTCATCCTGATAAACCCTTAGAAACAGTGATCATGAACGTGATCACAGGACTTTGTTTATTGCCTTGCTTCTTCTTTGACTATTTGGGTTTATTGTCTTGCTTGTTCCTCAACTATTTGCATCCATTATATTGCTAGTTCCTCAACCTAGAACTGACCTTAATACTAGCATGTAATTAAAGTTGTATAAAAACAGAGTGGGGAAAAAAACTCAAGAAGATGAAAGCAAGGCAGCCTCGACTTCACTGAAGTGGTTTTGGTGAATGGAGTTATGCCATACTGAGCAGGCCATCTCATTGCAATGAGTTGCATTATTTACAATGGTTACCAGATACCTTTGTTCTTTCTCCACCTTATTTGGGGTAGTTTGGACATTATATATGAATCAAGTTGCTAACTTTGAATCTGCAAAGGAAATCCCTCCTTTAAACCTCTCTTCAGAAAGAGAAATTTAACTTAAAACAGATGAGTAAAAACCAGAAAAGTGTTTAAGGGAGATCTTGTCTTCACAGGTAAAATAGTTATAGTTAACAGCTAGTACCAAATACATGTGCTGATCACCAATAAAAGCAGTCTTCCATATGAAAAGGTATAATTGGTAACCAGTATTTTAATTTCCATTCAGCCATTTCACATTAGTGAAAAATTCTGTATGTTTTCTTTTACTGAGTGATTAAAAAGCTTGCATTTATGTAATGATCATCTCAGTAATTAAAACGCAGAGTACATTTTGGGTTTATTTTGAATAAGTGACAAATTTTCAAGCAACCTAAAGTGAAACAAGGCAGTTAGGAAGCCATCTGGGTGACGTTATGTCAGAGAGTTTAAATAAAAGTGGTGACCTTTAACATTACCCTGGCTTCTGGTGGTTCTCAGAAAGTTACCGTCGGAACCTGTTCTCATTCATCCCTTGAACTAAGTGAGGGTTCATTAACCTTGAATGAATTTATAATTACAGGTACAGACTTCCTTTTATTTTTCTTAGGCAGTAAGCTAAATATTTATCTTGCACTTCACTTGATCTGAAAATTACATTCAATAGTTAATTTACATATTTTCTGAGCTGCTAGAATATATCAATAAAATATCACAAAATATTTTCTTAATATCTATTGCCAACCTATAAAATTCTTAATAATTTCATGTTCTAAAATTGCTGTTATCTCATTTAGATTTTTCACATATGAATCACATCTTGAACTTTATAAAACCAGAGATATTCAAGAGAAATTTCAGCAATAGTACTTTCCAATGCTATATTTTATAATTAAGAGTTAGCAGTAAAATCTGGTGTAGGAGATAAAAGGCATGATAACAAGATGGGGCAGCTTCATGACATCAAGTGTATAGGCCTAGAGAAACATGGAAGGTTGGCATTATGGGATCTTAAATGAACAGATGGGTCCATGGATAAATATGTAGAGAGTCAATTTGAGATCCTGTTAGAGTTTCTGAAAGCTTCATCATAGGATGTTTCTGAGGGATTAAGTTTAAAAGAAAACTATGGTCTAGAGCCATAAGGACATGAACTTGGAAGACATTTGTTGAGAAGAACCAGTAATAGTGAGAGCAAGTGGTAGAAGGTAAATCATTTCAATAGTGTTTATCACTATGAAGGAGAGTGGATCATAGATTGGCCAGAAAGGAGGCGCAGGTGCATTCAAGACATCCTTGAAAGGAATGAATGAAAGAGTGTACCATAAGATAAGAAGAAATGGGCAAAGCTACGAAAGGTATACCCCAGGCTTCAAAAGGTAGTTTCATGTATCTGTGTCAAAAGAGGCACATTACACAAAGAACCATGAGCTTTAGCATAAGTAAATAGGAAAGTAGTATGCAAACTGAAATGTATAGAAATCCAAGCTAAGGATTTCCAGTTTAAGTTCATGAAATCAAAATAATTTTATTTCTCTACACACTAACAGAGATACTTCTTTATAAGAACAGAGGAAATGAAATTCTTGACAATAGATTTTAGAGAAAATTTACATAGAGAACAATGTAGTATCTGCTGTATGTCAAGGACAGTGAAAATAAATCCTTCTCATGACTTCTGGTTTGGGCCCGAGCATAGAGTAGGTCGCAGGCGGCAGCTCCGTACCCAACCCCAGAAAACCAAGAGAAACAGGGACTCCCAGGAGCTTGAACTCACGCAGCATCCCAGGTAAAAATGAATCACCCGTGATGCCTGCTATTAGAAGTTCTAATCCAGATGGGCCAGAAGCCAGGATCCTCACCCTTACCCTCACCCCCTACCTTTTCCCACCTGCACAAGGTTCCCTGAAGCTTGGCAACTGCAAGATCCTGCTTGGCAACTGCAGATAGACTCAAAGCAGTGTACCATATCATCTGAAGAATAGCAAGGAGACCATAACTCAAGCAGTATACCATATCTTCTGAAGAATAGCAGGTTGCAGTCCTCCCCGCCCCCACGAATAATTAGGGCCTGCCGGTCGGGTCAAGTGGCACCCAGACGTGGGGCTCGAGGCACGGACCCCTCTGGACGGACCCTCATTGAGAGGATGTGCGCAGGACATCAAGATTGAGCGAGACAGAGATCGTCACCCGCGACCTGTCATCCACGGAACCAGGTTGATGCTGCCATCAAGAAGATGGTTAAAGTTCATTACCATCAGCCGAAAATTGGAGAGGACCCAGAAGTGACTCCGCAGGAGACTGACACAGCTGCCAGCTCCCCTGCCTCCCCCTACGGTCGACCCCTAGACTTCCACGCCCTCTAGAAGGGTTCCTGGTATACCTGGCTTTGCCCCCGTTTCTCTTGCTAGAGAGCTTGGCCTCTTGATCACCACAACAAAAATTGGCTTTTTCCTAAACCAAGGCCGCCCTTGATATGGCTGCTAACATTGGGGAGCCTTCCTTTATGACAATATTACACCCCAAACTGACAAATGGTTGGTAAATTGAACATTTACAAGGGACTAGGATGGCTGTGAGTTAGCCCAAGGACGGGATTATTGTAGGTCCACTTCCCAGGGGCCCACCCAATGCAGCCGAAAAGGAGTGCATGGTGCTGGGAGTGGGTGCAGCCTACATGGCCTAAGACAGGGCTCTCACCCTCCTTTCACCCACATTGGAGTCCCTTGACGTTGCCCATCGTCGAAAGCCTAAAACCTTCGACCATCGATGTGACTCGTCTCACATCAGTGTTTTGGGGTTGTGAACTTGTCTAAGACCCCCCCATAATTAGACATCCAAATTCAAAATTCACATAGTTGGGATTGATCATAAGATGCCTTCTCTAACTAAACAGAGAAGGGGGAGATGCCAGAAGCCAGGACCCTCGCCCTTACCCTCACCCCCTACCTTTCCCCACCTGCACAATGTCCTCTGAAGCTTGGCAACTGCAAGATCCTGCTTGGCAACTGCAGATAGACTCAAAGCAGTGTACCATATCATCGTAAGAATAGCAGGGAGACCATAACTCAAGCAGTGTACCATATCTTCTGAAGAACAGCAGATAGATCATAATTCAAGGCAGTGTACCGTATAGACCATGACATGTTTCAAGGCACAGGCCAAGAAGATTTTGTACTTTTCCACCACCTGGCCCCTCTTACCCCCTCCCCTTGTAAAACATGCTATAAAAAAGCATTTCATGTTCAAAATATAAATAAATAAATAAATAAATAAATAAATAAATAAATAAATAAATAAAATAAATCCTTCTCATTACATTGTAGTGACTGCTACACAGCTTTGAGGAAAATGTGTCCTACACTGAGGAAATGATGATAATACTGTACCAGGGGGTATGAATACAAGAAATATCTTGCAAGAATATAGGACAAAGTGTATTTTATTTTCATTGAAAATAAATTCCTATCTCATGAAACACAATATGACCACATTTCTCTTCTCTTCACTCTTCCCATCCACCCTTACTTCCTCTCCCCTCCAGGTCCACTCCCTTTCCATTTTCATTCAGAAAAAAGCAGGCCTCTAAGTGACAACAACCACATACAACAAAGCAAGATACAATAAGTCAAGGCAAAAGCCCTCACATCAAGGCTTGACAAGGCAACACAATAGGAGGAAGAGTTCCAAAAGTAGGCAAAAGAGTTAGAGAAACACCTGTTCTGCTAGGAGTCCCACAAAAACACTAAGCTACCAGCCATAAAATATAAACAGAAGACCAGATGAAGACTCGGGGACCCCTTACATGCCACTTCAGTCTCTGTGAGTCTATATGAACATAGATGAATTGATTCAGTTGGTCATGTTCTTCTGGTGTTCTCCATCCCCACTAACTCCTATAATCTTTCATTCCCACCTTCCCTGGAGTTCCCCAAGCTCCAGAGGGAGGGACCCAAAGGAGGCATCTAATTAAGACTCTTTCTCTACATAACATCCCACTGTGGGTCTCTGCACCCACTCCCATCTACTGCCAGAAGAAGCCGCTTTGTTGACAATTGGACAAGGTACTTATCTGTGAGTATAGCAGAATACCATTAGGTATCATTAATTTCATTGATTAATTTAGTTAGTTGTTTATTTGTTGCCAGTCATGTTTGGTTATAGCCTAGGTCTCTGGGCTCTCCAGTCTCTTGTTAAGGCTGTCCAGGCCAGGGCATGGTCTGGGCTCCCTCTCATAGGATGGGCATCCAGTTAAATCAGACGTTGATTGGTGACTCCCACACATTCTTCACCACCATTGTTGCATTACATCTTTCAGGTAGAAGAGACTGTAGGTTGATGTCTTTGTGTCTGAGTTGATGTCTAGCTTTCTGTCTCCATAGCCTATAGTGTACCTTCCCACACCAAAAAGACTAGTATATCAGGATGAAAGCTTCATACTGGTATCATCTTGACCTCTCTATGTTCAATGAGTTATGTAAATATTGGCTTTGGCAATGGGACCCCACTACCACTGTCAGCTTTCAAAGAGCAACCCTCTGTCATAATATCAGCATAGGTTGTTAAAGAATATCCTCTTGACACCTTAGGTAATAGCTCAACTGAAGGCAACTCAGTCCCATCATTGGAAACATTGTGTGATGATTTGAATGGATATGGCCCTCAAAGAGTCATGTTTGAATGCTTGGCCACAGGAAGTGACACTATTAAAAGGTGTGACCATAGTGGAGGAGGTGTGACTTTGTTGAAGGAAGTGAGTGACTGTGGAGGCAAAGCTTTGTGGTCATAAATACTCAAACTATGCCCAGTGTGAAACACATGCAGTTTCTTCCTGGCTGCCTTAGGATCCAGATGTAGAAATCTTTAGCTTCTTTAGCACCAGGTCTGCCTACATGCTGCCATGCTTCCCACAATGATGATAATGGACTATACCTCTGAAACTATAGGCCAGGCCCAATTAAATGTTTTCTTTTATAGAAGCTGCAATGGTTTTGGTATCTCTTTACAGCAATGGAACCCTTAACTAAACTACCTTGCCTACCTACAAAAGATAGACAGTTCAAACTTCATACTTTTCATTTCTAGAAGTCCTCACTAAGGTCAAACTCATAGATTCTAAGAACTTTCCACTCCACTAGGTTTCCACACTGTCCCTCAAATGCTCTCCAATTCAAACTGTCTCTCGCTACATTTTTTTCTCTATTAATCAGTTGGGAGGCATACTTACCCAACAACTTGTCCTATCACTTCCATCCCCATCAGCAAAAATCTGTTCTATTTCCCATTCCCAGGAGACCTTTGTGTTCCACTATAGCCCTTCTCTTTACCTAACTTCTCTGGGTCTGGGGATTCTAGCTTGATCATAATTTCCTTAACAGCTAATATTTGCTTATAACAGAATGCATGCCATACTTGTCTTTCTGGGTCTGAGTTACCTCAATTGGGTTAATTTTTTTCCAGTTTCATCCATTTGCCTGAAATTTTCATCATGTCACTTTAAAAAAAAAAAACAGCTACATAATACTCAATTATGTAAATATACCACATTTTCTTTATATATACTTCTACTGAAGAACATATAGGTTGTTGTGGTGATTTGAAGATGCTTGGCCCAGGGAGTGGCAATATTTGGAGATGTCACCTTGTTCAAGTAGATTTGGCCTTGTTGGAGCAAGTGTTACACTATAGGGATGGGCAATGAGACTCTATTGCTAACCACATGGGAGCCAGTCTTCTTCTACTGGCCTTCAGATGAAGATGTAAAAGTCTTAACTCCTCATATACCATGCTTGCCTGAACGCTGCCATAGCTCACCTTGATGATAATGGACTATACATCTGAACATCTAAGCCAGACCCAATTAAATGTTGTCATTATAAGGGTTGGCTTGGTCATGGTGTCTTTTCACAGCAGTAAAACTCTAACTAAGACATTTCATTACAGTTTCTGGTTATTATGAATAAAACCACAATGAGCATGTTTGAGCAAGTGCCCTCGTGATAAGATGGAATATCCTTTGGGTATATGCCCAAGAGTGTAATAGCCTGGTACTGAAATAGATATATTCCACATTTTCTGAGAAGCAGTCATACTTATTTCCAAAGTGGCTGTATAAATTTGTATTCCCATTAGCAATAGAGGAGTGCTCCCCTTGCTCCACATAGTAGTTATCATGAGCTGTCATTTGTGTTATTGATCTTAGCCATTCTAACAGGTGTAAAATGTAATCTCAAAGTGGATTTGATTTATATTTCCCAGATGGCTAAGCATGTTTAACATTTCTTTAAGTATTTCTCACCCATTTGCAATTTCTCTATTGAGAATTCTCTGTTTAGATCTGTAAATTAGATTTTTTTTAATGTCTAACTTCTTGAATTCTTTCTATATTTTGGATATTAGACCACTATTAGATTTGAAGTTGGCAAATTTTTTTTAACATACTGTAAGCTGCTGCTTTGTCCACTTTCTGGTGTCTTTTGCCTTATAGTTCTTTTCAATTTCACAAAGCCCCTTTTATTAATTATTAGCCTCAGTGCCTGTGCTATTGGTATTCTGTTCTTAAAAGTCTCCTGTGCCCATGTGTTCAAGGTTATTCTCCACTTTATCTTCCATAGGTTAAGTGTATATGTTTTTATATTGAAGTCTTTGATCGATGTGGGCTTGAAATCTGCTTAGGGTGATGAATATAGAACTATTTCCATTCTTCTACATGCAAATATCCAGGTTGAAAAGGACCATTTGTTGAATATGTTTTCTAAGTTACAATGTGTATTTCTCAATTTCTTTTATGCCTGTGTCTTCAATTCCATTCTATTGATCAATTCTATGCTAATAGCATTAGGCTTTGTTACAGTAGCATTGTAGAAACTTGTAGAACTTGAAATTGGAGACGATAAACAACAACCAGTTCTTCTGTTGTTCAGGGCTGCTTTGGCTATTAGTTCAGATTGTTTGTTTGTTTGTTTGTTTTTTAATTTTGTTTTGTTTGTTTGTTTTTCCATATGAAATTGTATATTGTCCTTTCAAGGTCTGTAAAGGAGTGTGTTGGAATTCGGGTGGAAACTGCCTTGAACCTGTAAGATTGCTTTTGGAGAATCTCCACTTTTACTATATTAATTTTATTAATCCATGAGTATGTTTTGTAAGATACTTGATCATATTTTGAAACACAAGGTTTTGAACTAGAAAAATATCGTATACAATGACTCAGCACTAGCACACATGTTTTATTCAAGAGCTTTCTGTTCATTATAACAAGTACTTGTGATGTGGCTCAGCCCTAGCTCACACCTTTAACCCCAAAGCTCAATAAAGTCAACCCTAGGTCAAGAGGCAGAACAAGCAGTGAAGCTGACAGGAAGTGAGTATAAGTAACAGAAAGGCAGGATCTTTGAGTGGAAGAGTATTTAAGACAGTATGGAGGAGTTTTTTCTTTCAGGGATGCTGGTTGAGTAAGAATGTCAGCTGGGTGCTTTCTCGGCCTCTCTGAGCTAGCAGGCTTTCACCATAGCATCTAGCTCCTTAGTCTTTATTTAGTAAAATCAAACATTTGGAATTTATTTTTTTCAAACAACATTTTGGCACTCCAATTTATAGCAAGACCCCATGTACACAGAGATGATTCCAGCTTAGAAAATGCTCAGCTGAGAATTGATCAGAATTGATAAAAATTCCTAAGTCACCTGGGAATCTTTCAAAGAGAGAGAGTTAATGATGGAAAGTACCATAATAGAAGGCTTTAAGACCTTGTATAGTGCAATTTTAGATGTCTTAATAATAGAAGCATAAAATGAAAAGCTAAATGGCTTATATAAACTTGGCTCAATACTAATTACAATTATCATTTTGATATTTCATATATTATCTTTAATAGTCATGGTGACTTTCTGTACATGCTCAGAGAAAAACAACTTGTAGAGATAGAGGGGAAAAAAACATGAAAAATGTATTGATAAGATACAAGCCACAGAAGGAAAATTAAAAATATTTATGTGAGAATAAGAAAAATACTCAGATACAGACAAGGAATTTATACAAGCCTTAGAAATATCTAACACAAATACTCAGACACAGACAGAGGAATTTAGATGAGAGCATACCATATCACCACATAATACCATATAATAAAACTGAAATAGAGCATATGAATGTTGTTAGAATACCAACCTTAGTCTAGTTTGTTACTATATAAGACATACCAGAAGATGATAAGAACTCTCAGGGTTATGGAGAAATTAAATGGAGTCCTGTAGACATATTAGATTTGATTAGATTTAAGGAAGCAATCATTTTCTATGGTATCCGTTCACCTTATGTGATGCAGATATTAAATTCATGAACTTAACACAGAGCAAAAGTATCCCCTGAGACTGGAAAGGTTTAACAACAGTAATACTGGAAGCTGGTCCTAATTTACAATGGCAAACATAGTGGAAAAAGGAAGCTGACCCATAGAACAAAAAAATTAGGCCAGAGACATTGTTATTTCCCAAGTTCAGTTGCTAGGTGAGGGTCAATATGCTGAATTACAAAGGTAGCTTGAATTTGATGATCATACATTGGTACTATATCATTAAGCAGCTTTAAATGCTTGGGATAAGGTTGAAAAATCAGGAAAGAGATCAGGTTCATTTACTAAAATTATACAATGTCTCAAAGAAGCCTTCACTGATTTTTTTTTGCAAGTGTTGACTTCAGCTGTAAATAGAATATCAGATTCATAAGTTAGAAAAATACTAATTGAATCTTTGCATCAATGAAAACACAAATTATCATTCCTCCAACCTCAGAAACAAATCATAAAGTAAAGAATACTTCTGAGCAAAACATTAAAAGATGTTATGAAGTATAGTAAAAAACTGTTCATGTTGCCCATAATCAGGACACAACAGGTGCTGATCTTCCAAAGGTACCAACTGTTCTACCTTAAAAATGTCTTACTCATAAGCTTGTATTGATAGATCAATGGTCTATGACAAAAGAAAAATTACATTTACTATAACAGCTAGTAACTAAAAGCTTAATACATTGTGGAATCTACCAACCCTTGGAACTCTCTTATGTTTGTCATTAAAATTAAATCTGTCAAATGGAAGGTATGGACAAATCAGAGAGCAATTAATAAAATTATTTGTCCAATTGATTGTTTACAACATGGAGCCTCATTGGCTTCCTTGCTATCTAAGGAATGGCCTATCTGAGTGATTGATTTAAAAGGTTGCCTTTTTACAATTCCTTTATTTAAACATGTTAAGGAAAGTTTTGCTTACTCAGTACCTACTTTTTTTTTTTAAAGATTTATTTACTTTATTTATGAGTACACTGTAGCTGTCTTCAGACACACCAGAAGAGGGCATCGAATCTCATTACGGATGGTTGTGAGCCACCATGTGGTTGCTGGGATTTGAACTCAGGACCTCTGGAAGAGCAGTCAGTGCTCTTAACCACTGAGCCATCTCTCCAGCCCCCCAGTACCTACTTTTAATAGAAGTTGTCTAGTAAAGAGGTATCATTGAGAGGTCTTAACATGAGAATGAAAGGAATGTTCTACCTTGGGCTAGTATTTTGTACAGCAGCCACTGGAAATAATTCACAAACCATTTCCTAAATCTAAAATTTACCATTGCATGGATGATATATAGCTGGCTGATTCAGATACAAATACCTTGGAAGGAATGTTTGATCAAATAAAGAGAAGTTTGCCTTGTTCGAGAGTACAAACTGTTCCTGAAAAATACAAAAAGGATAATATTAATTATCTAGGATATAAAATAAGTCTACAGAAAGCTAGATCACAAAAAGTACAAATGAGCAGAGAACAATTAAGGCCTCTTAATGATTTCCAGAAATTACTGGGAGTTATCAACTGGATATTAACCCACTATTGGATTAACAATTCAAGAGCTAAGTAATTTATTTCAAACCTTACAAATAGTTAAAGTCTTAAATAGTCCAAGAAAACTTTCATCAGAGACTGAGAATTAGCTCTGGTAGAAAAGAAATTACAGGATTCACATGTGGACCATTTGGTGCCAAATCTGGATTGTATTTTGGTTATTTTGACCTCTGCTAATTCTCCCACAGGAATTCTTATGGAGAAAAAAGATAATATCTTAGAGTTGGTATTTTATGACATAAGCAAAGTAAAAAAATAAATAAATAGATAATTAAATACATATGTAGAAAAGGTTTTCTAAATTGATTCTGAAAGAAAAAAATGAGACTTTGTCAATTAGCAGAGACTACAGGTACTCATATGCCTCATTATGAGCAGAAAATGAACACTGGCAAAGAGCTTGCAGTATTTTATTGGCAGAATTAACAATAAATACCCCAAAAGCAAGCAACTTCAGTTTATAAAAATAAGTATTCAGATTCTCCTTCATATAATAAAATGGATGCCAATTTCTGGAGCCCCTATACTTTATGCCTATGGAAATAAATCTAGAAAATCAGGAAATACAAGTAAGGTGGTTGAGAGTCCTTATAATTCAGTTCAAAAATCAGAGTTATATGCAATTCTCATGGTGTTATTAGATTTTCAAGAATCTCTCAATATAATAACTAACTCTCAATATGCAGAAAGATATTTTGCATGTAAAACTGCTAAACTTGTTCAGGATGATTCTGAATTAAATTTGTTGTTCATTCAATTACAAATGATCGATCAGAAATAGAAATCATCTGTTATATATAAAATATATAAGATTCAATAAGGTTCAAACAGGCCCTCAAGCAAAAGGCAATGAAGAAAAAAATTAGTTATTGATAGGAAATGTGCTAAAGGCTTCTGAATTAAAAATACAAACTACCATGATAACAACAAAGGTTTAAAAAGTGATTTTCTCTCACTTAGCTACAAGCCAAGGAAATTATAAGAAAATGCCCTACTTGTACTTTGTATAACCAAATCCATTACCTGCCAGAAATAACTTGGCACGGATGTTTACGGATATTCATGGTTAAAAGCTCTGTAATTTTGGTTTGGGGTTGCAGTTTAGCTTCTGAGTAGATACTGATTGTCTCTGATTGATCAGTCTTAGGGCTGGCATTCAATAAAACAACCCTGTTTATCTGAAACTGGTGTCAAACTAAGTGGTTTGTTCAGCAATCCCCAGACCACAGCCTCTTGTGGATATTTTCAGGTTTGAGTGTCAAGCAAGCAACTAGGAACAAAATTTATATACTACAGATTGTTTATGATCCTCAAACCTTTCTGAGATCTGCTGAATATGTCATTTAAAATGCTTAGGTTTTCTACAATTCCTAACAGTAAACTTTTAGGTTTCCAAGAAGATGATGGGGCTACACAATGACTAATCCACCTGGATTCTGGTACCGCTGGATAAAATGCTCCCCTTCCAAGGAAGAATCCACTGATATTATCGTAATAGTGCTACCATACAAACTGCCCCCCAACAGCAATGAATCTACCCGGATTGTGGTAACACTACCATTGGGTAAACTGCTCCATTCTCCTTCTGAAGCTGCCATGTTCTGTGTTAACACTGGGCATCTTTGGGTTAACAGCTATGTTCTATCTAGCCAGGATTGCCACTAAGCTGACAAATACTGCCAAAAATTAGCTTCAGACTGCAAACTGCTCAAGACAATCAAAGTACATCAAATTGATACTGAAATGAATGTTGTACACAACTTTGAACTTAAAAACACTTAATCCTAAGTGTGCCAAATACAACCAAGCTGGAAAATGTGGAAAGCTTGACAAAAATAACTTCATTATTGTAATTAGTTTTTCTGTGTTATAATTTTTTTAAGTAAAAAGGGGGATATGGAAATAATATAGGAATAAATGGTAGATTATTGAATCTACTCTTATAGATCTTTGTATATTGATGCAAGTTGAAAGTTATATCTAGATCTTTGTATATTGATACAGAACAATGGTTATACTTTGACTACAACATACTACATACTAACCCTTTTTAAGGTATTCTACCTAAGTAATTCTTAAAAATTCAATATGAATTCTAGTAATTTTAAATGCTACTATTATAAAATGGTTAGGTTAATTAAGGAATACAAGTTAGTCGTCAATCAAGTTTGTGACTTTGTTAGGTACTAGTTTAGTTAATCACAGGTGTTTCCTAGGTTAATCAGATAATAGCTAGATAAATAGCTAGAAACAAGGAACATTTGTCTATTCAAACACAACAAGACAGTTAGATGGTCATCAAAAAACATCAGAGATCTTATAATATGGCATTTAAAGATATTTTGTTAATTTAATACATTTTGGACTATGATGTACATTAGCTTCTGGTGCCACTCTCTGTATATTTCAAAAATGGTGAAGAATATTGAAGAAACATTTTATTGTTAAGGCCTTGGTAACTGCTGCCTGTCTAGCCATCTGTTTTACGCTGATATTACTATTACAAGGAAAGCTTTTCACATGCTGTTACTACTTTTACTAGGAAATTTTCTTATGCCCAAGTTGATTGCATATTTTGTTATGCTCTATGCTTTGATCTTCCTGGAAATAAGTCACAGTACATGTCAACTAGAACTGCTTTGTATAGTTAGCCACAATAAGTATTGCCCTGAACCATCCTCCCAGCAGCACTTCCTGCATCTGAATATGAGCTTTTATGGATTTTTTTTTTATAAACTGCTCCCTGGGATGGGCACCAACATAAGAGGGGACACTTGCACCAACATAAGAAGCCATTTAAGCAGCATTTCCATTTTGAGTAGGTTTGAGTGATGTTTTAAGTTACTAAGACTCCCTGGATTTGACATCCTACATGGCAAAAAGAAACATGTTCATGGATAACTGACATCCTGGTTAGCAAGTTAAGAAATGAGTGTTAGACAAGGCAAGCACCTTGCCACAGTTGAATACCCTAGCCAGTGTATACAGGATAAGTGTACAACAAAGACCCATTCCTAAGGAAATCCCCTATCCCTAAATCCTGATTGGTAAAATAACTTGGCACAGGTGTTTCTGGATTTCAAGCCTAAAAGCTCTGTAGGATTCTGACTCAGTGTTTAGCTCAGCTCCCAAGAGTGGTCTGAGGCCCTGATCAGTTCTGGGATGAATGCTCAATATACTATCCTTGTCTGACTGGGATTGGTGTACATGTTGTTTTTGGTGTGATTCCTGGACTTCAACACTTTCAGAGTTTGCATCTATTGTGGCATGCTTCCATGGGGCAAGAAACTGCCCTTGTCTTAACTACTCACAGTATGTTGTTCAAGCTTTGGACAAGCAAGATGCAAAGAAAGCCACCTGCTGAACTCTGCCAGGAAAAGATAGAAAAGTCCTTCACAATTCTTACTTTAAAAAAAAATCTGCTAGATATTCTAGCCCAGTAGGGTGAAAACATTGATGGTTCAAATTTGCAGAGGAATCTTTGGTGACTATCCAGGCAGCCAGTATTCTCTGTCATTTCTATAGCTTTGGAAGGTGCTTGCTCTACACTCCTTGTTTACTCAGTTAATATTTATCCTCAGTTCTCTGAGGGGGTTGAAGACTAGATAGTTACAGTCTCACAGTTAAGGTTAAGTTGTTCATGGTTTAAGAAAATGTTTTAAGGTCTAAACTGATGTTTTTAGGTTGATAAATGCAAGTTACGATAGAAAGTGATTTAGGTACAGAACTTTGGACTCAACAAGATAGACTAGATAATGCAGTACTTTCTCCACAGCTGCCAAACACAAATGGACTGGACATTGTGAATGTAATTCTCACCACATTGAAAATGTTTACTGATGTTAGAGGAGTCTTTTATTTTAGAGAAAAATGGATATATTGCAAGCTATTTGATTACATGTAAACCCTACAATTATGAACTAGAAAACTCTTGTTTTGTGGCTAAACCTTAGCACATACCTTTAATCTAAGAGCTACAAAAAGTCAACCCTAGGTCAAGAGCCAGAGCAAATCAGCTGATAAAAAGGAAACATAAGTAACAGAAAGGTAAGGCTTTTTCAGTGGAAGAGGCAAATATCCGGCACAGCTCATGGAGCTTTGTGGAAGGGGTGGGGGATAGTTAATCAACCTGGAGGAGTCAAGGATAATCAAAAGAAGACCTACAGAGTCAACTAACCTTGGCCCACGGCGGCTTACAAGAGACTGGACCACCATCCAGGGAGCATGCTAGACCTAGGACCCCCACACATTTGTAGCAAATGTGCAACGTAGTCTTCATGCGGATCTCCTAACAAGCAGTGCAGAGGCTGTCTTAGTGTCTGTTCCCTGTCATTGGATCCCTTTCTCCTACCTGTACTGTCTGGGTGTGCCTCAGAGAGGATCAATTGCCTGCCTAGTTTTGCTGGGAATAGATTTCTCAGGGTGAGGTAGTAACCAAGGGGATTCTCCCTATATTTGAGGAGATGGGGATCAGGGAATGGGGGAGGGATTTGTAAGGGTATGACTGGGAAGAGAGGAAGGAGGGGTCTGTTATTGGGATGTAAAGTGATTTAAAAAATAAATTATTGAAAAAAGACAGCATGGAGAAGGGAAAGGAGGTTTTTTTTTTCCTTCTGAGATTGTGGTAGGGTAGGAAGGTCAGATAGGTACTTTCTCTGCCTTTCTGAGCTAGTAGGCAGTTCTAGTTCCAGCGTCTCCATTTGGTACCATTAAATGTTTGGAAGTTAGTTTTTTAAAACAACAGTTTGGGGGACCTTTCCATTTTCTGATACCTACTTCAATTTCTTGAAACTCTTGAAGTTTTTAGTCACGTAAGACTTTCACTTTCTTAGAATTATCCCAAGATATTTTATATTAATTAAGACTATGATAAAGGATGTTGTTTCCCTTATCTATTTCTCTGTCCATTTGTAATTTGAATATAGGAGGGATACTGATTTATTTTAGTTTTTCTTATATCCAGCTACATTGTGGAAAGTGTTATTAGCTATATGAGTTACCTGGTGGAATATTTAGGGTCATTTATATATGCTATCATATCACCTACAAATAATAATACTTAAGCCATTTTCTTTCTAGTTTGGATTCCCTTGTTTTATTACTCTAGCTAAAACTTCAAATACTATTTGAATAGATATGGAGAGAATGAATGGCCTTGTCTTGTTCCTTATTTTAATAGAATATCTGTGACTTTCTTTCCACTTAATTTGATAAGGGCTACAGGCTTGCTGGAAATTACCTTTGTTGTGTTTAGGTATGTCTCGTGTATCCCTAATCTCTCCAGGACTTGTGTCATCAGGAAAGGGTGTTGGACATTGGCAAAGGCTCTTTTATGTCTTGATTTTTTTCCCATGTTCTCTATATGGTGAGTTACATTTAGTGATATTTTTTTATGTTGAACCATACCTGCATCTCTGAGATGAAACACATCTCTGGGATGAAACATACTTGATCTTGGTTAATAATCCGTTTTTATGTGTTCTTCAATTCATTTTACAAGTGTTTTGTTGAGTATTTTTGCATCTATCTTCACGAGGTAAATTGGTCTGTAATTTTCCTTCTTTGTTCGATGTTTATGTAGCTTGGATATCAGAGTAACTGTCGATTCATTTTATGAATCAGGCAATTATCCTTCTGTTTCTATTTTGTGGAATAATTTGAGGAATATTGGTATTAAGTCTTCTTTAAAAGTCTGAAAGAATTCTGCATTAAAACCATCTGGCCCTTTAAATTTTTTTTAGGAGGGGTGGTGCTGGAACACTGAATGACTGCTTCTATCTCATTAGGGTATATAGATCTATTTATATTGTCTGATCTTGACTTAACTTTGGTCAGTCGTACATATAGAGAAAAGTATCTATTTCTAGTAGATTCTCCCATTTGGAAGTGTACAGGTTTCAAAGTAAGACCTAACAGTTCTCTGGATTTTCTTAGCATCTATTGTTGTGTCCCTCTTTTTATTTCTGTTTAAACTTGGGATATTCTCTCTCTATCTCTTCAGTAGTTTCGATACGGGCTTGTCTACATATCTTGTTGATTTTTCTCAAAGAACTCACTTTTTGTTTTATTCTTTTTATTGATCTCATTGTTTTTACATTATTGATTTCAGCACTCAGTTTGATTATTCTTTTCAGGTGATTGTTTTGGTTGTGATTTCTTTCTTTTCTCTTCTTTTATTCCCTATTACTTTCAGGTGTGCTATAAGTTGCTAGTATGAGATTTCTCCAATTTTTAATGTAGGTACTTAGTATTCTGAGCTTTCCTCTTAACATTGCTTATATTATATCTCATTATTTAAGGTATATTGTACATTCATTTTCATTGAATTTTTAAAAGTTTTTAATTTCTTTTTTGTTTTGGTCTTGATCTATTTTTTTCAGTCAGTAGAGAGTTGTTCAGTTTCTGAATTTGTAAGCTTTCTGTTGCTTTTGTTTTTGTAGATATCCAGCTTTAATGCATAGTGGTCTGATAGGATTCAGTGAATTATTTCAATATTCTTGTGTCTATTGAGACTTGCTTTGTGTCTGCATATGAGGTCAGTTTTGGAGAAAGTTTCATGAGATGCTGAGATGAACATATATTATTTTATGTTTGAATGGAATATTCTGCAAATAACCATTAGGGTCATTTGGTTTGCAACATCAGTTAGCTCCAACATTTCTCTGGTTTGATTTGGCAGGAGTGGTCCATTGGTGAGAGTCGGGTACTGAAATCTCCCACTATCACAGTGAGTGTGTCAGTATGTAAGTTAAGCTGTAGTAGTGTTTCTTCTACAAAAGAGGCCTTGTGTTTGAAGCATAGATGTTAATAACTGAAATGTCACCTTGTTATGTGTTTCTTTGTTGAGTGTGTAGTGTCAATCCCCATCTCTATAGAATAATTTTGGCTTGAAGTCTATTTTGATAGATATTAAAATGTCTATACAAACTTGCTTCTTGGTCCATTTGCTGGGAATACCTTTTTCCAAGCCTTTACCCTGAGGTAATGTTTATCCTTAATGTCAATCTGTATTTGCTATATGCTGTAAAAGAATGGACCCTGTTTTCATAGCTATTCTTCTAATTTCTGTCTTTTGGGAGGGGATTGAGAACATTAATATTGAAAGATATCAATGACCAATGATTAATAATTTCTGTGATTTTATTGTTGTTGTTGATAGTATGTGTATTTCTACTTTTTCTGTTTTGGTGATGTTAGATTGTTTACTTCCTGTGTTTTCATAAGTGAAGTTAACCTACTTAGCTTGGATTTTTTTTCTTCTAGTACCTTCTGTAGGACTGGATTTGTAGATAGATATTTAAATTTGACTATCATGAAATATCTCATTTTCTTCATATATCATGATTGAAAATGTCACTGGGTATAGTGATTGTGTTGGGCATCTGTCTTCTTTTAGTCTGCTGCCTATGACTCACTTGTCCTTATCTAAGTTGATATTGTCTGCCAAGGCTACCTATTTACAAGGTCTATGACTACTCAGGCTTGTAAATTTCCACAAAAGGTGCCTGTTTACAATAGCTTATAGCCATCTGTTTCAATGTTTTTCCACGTTTAGAGTCTCTATTGAGATGGCAGTTATAATTCTCAAATGTCTGCCTTTTATGTCTCTTGGTACTTTCTCTTGCAGTATTTAATATTCTTTCTTTGTTGGGTATGTTTAGTGTTTTGATTATTATGTGGCAATGGGAATTTCTTTTCTGGTACAATCTATTTGATGTTCACTATGTTTCTTATGCCTTTATGAACATTACCTTTTTCAAGTTAAGAATTTTTTCTTGTATGATTTTGTTAAAAATATTTTGGGGGCACTATCGGGTAGGGGTGAGGTTCGGGCCGGTTGTGCCATTGCAAGACTGCAGCTGTAGTCGCTTCGGCCGATCAAGGTGTAAATTTTTCCAAGATGTCAAAAAGAAACAAATCCAAGTCTGGGTCTCGCTCTTCTCGCTCAAGATCTGCATCCAGATCTCGGTCTCGTTCATTTTCAAAGTCTCGGTCCCGAAGCCGATCTGTCTCTCGTTCAAGGAAGCACAGGCTGAGTTCTAGGTCTCGTTCCAGATCATATTCTCCAGCTCATAACAGAGAAAGGAATCACCCCAGAGTGTATCAGAATCGAGATTTCCGAGGTCACAACAGAGGCTACAGGAGGCCATACTACTTCCGTGGGCGAAACCGAGGCTTTTATCCATGAGGCCAGTATAACCGAGGTGGCTATAGAAACTACCGTTCCAATTGGCAGAACTACCAGCAAGCATACAGCCCTCGTCAGGGCCGTTCTCGATCCCAGTCCTCAAAGAGAAGGTCCCCTTGACCACGGTCCAGGAGCCACTCTAGGAACTCTGATAAATCACCCTCTGACAGGTCAAGGCGCTCCTCATCTTCCCAGTCGTCCTCCAACCACAGCAGAGTTGAGTCATCTAAGCGAAAGTCTACAAAAGAGAAAAAGTCCTCTTCCAAGGATAGCCGGCCATCTCAGGCAGCTGGTGATAGCCAGGGAGATGAGGCTAAGGAGCAGGCATTCTCTGGAGGCACCTCTCAGGATCAAAAAGGGTCTGAGAGCTCAAAGCCATGGCCAGATGCCACCACCTATGGCACTGGTTCTGCATCACGGGCCTCAGTTTCTGATATGAGTCCCCGGGAGAGAAGCCCAGCTCTCAAAAGTCCCCTCCAGTCTGTGGTGGTTAGGCAAAGGTCACCACGCCCTAGCCCTGTGCCAAAACCTAGTCCTCCACTTTTTAATGCATCCCAGATGGGCTCAGGTGGAGCTGGATATCAGTCTGGAGCACACCAAGGTCAGTTCGACCATGGCTCTGGGTCTTTGAGTCCGTCCAAAAAGAGTCCTGTGGGTAAGAGTCCACCAGCCACTGGCTCTGCATATGGTTCATCTCAGAAAGAAGAGAGCGCTGCTTCGGGGGAAGCAGCATACTCAAAAAGGTATTTGGAAGAGCAGAAGACAGAGAATGGAAAGGATAAGGAGCAGAAGCAAACAAATGCTGATAAAGAGAAGCTGAAGGAGAAAGGGGGCTTCACTGATGCTGATGTCAAAATGAAATCTGATCCATTTGCTCCCAAGTCGGACACTGAGAAGCCCTTCCGAGGCAGCCAGTCACCCAAAAGGTATAAGCTCCATCTTTTGAGAAAAAGATGGCTGACTTCCACAAGGAAGAGATGGATGAGCAAGATAAGGTCAAGAGTAAGGGAAGGAAGGAACCCGAGTTTGATGATGAGCCCAAATTTATGTCTAAAGTCATAGCCGGTGCAAGCAAAAACCAGGAGGAAGAGAAGTCAGGCAAGTGGGAGAGCCTGCATGCAGGGAAGGAAAAACAGAGGAAAGCAGAGGAGCTGGAGGAGGAGCCTTTCACAGAGAGATCCCGAAAGGAGGACTGTGGAGGGTCCAAGAGGAGTGACAGTGGGCACAGGGGCTTTGTGCCAGAGAAGAATTTCCGGGTAACTGCATACAAGGCAGTCCAGGAGAAAAGTTCATCACCTCCCCCAAGGAAGACCTCTGAGAGCCGAGACAAGCTGGGAAACAAAGGAGACTTTTCCTCAGGAAAGTCTTCCTTTTCCATTACTCGGGAGGCCCAGGTCAAATGTTCGGATGGACTCCTTCGATGAAGACCTTGCATGACCCAGTGGCTTATTGGCTCAGGAATGAAAGCTTTGTCGGAATCTAGTCCATAGCAACAAAAAGGAACAGGAATTCCGATCAAATTTCCAGCACATACAGTCAGCTCAGTCCCAGCGTAGCCCCTCAGAAGTGTTTGCCCAGCTCATAGTGACCATTGTTCATCACGTTAAAGAACATCACTTTGGATCCTCTGGAATGACATTGCATGAACGCTTTACTAAATACCTAAAAAGAGGAAATGAACAAGAAGCAGCTAAAAATAAGAAAAGCCCAGAGATACACAGGAGGATAGACATTTCCCCCAGTACATTCAGAAAGCATGGTTTGACTCATGAGGAATTGAAAAGTCCACGAGAACCTGGCTACAAGGCTGAAGGGAAATACAAAGACGATCCTGTTGATCTTAGTCTTGATATTGAACGTCGTAAAAAACATAAGGAGAGAGATCTTAAGCGAGGTAAATCGAGAGAGTCGGTGGATTCCAGAGACTCTAGCCACTCAAGAGAAAGATCAACTGAAAAGACGGAGAAAACCCACAAAGGATCAAAGAAGCAGAAGAAGCACAGAAGAGCAAGAGACTGGTCTAGGTCCTCCTCCTCCTCTTCCCAGTCATCTCACTCCTACAAAGCAGAGGAGTACCCTGAGGAAGCAGAGGAAAGGGAGGAGAACACCACAGGTTTTGACAAATCCAGATTGGGGACCAAAGACTTCGTGGGTCCAAATGAAAGAGGTGGCAGAGCTCGGGGAACCTTTCAATTTCGAGCAAGAGGGAGAGGTTGGGGCAGAGGAAACTATTCTGGTAACAACAACAGCAACAATGATTTTCAAAAGAGAAGCCAAGAAGAAGAGTGGGATCCAGAATATACACCCAAGAGCAAGAAGTATTACCTGCATGATGACCGGGAAGGCGAGGGCAGCGACAAATGGATGAGCCGAGGCCGTGGCCGAGGAGCCTTTCCCCGGGGCCGGGGCCGGTTCATGTTCCGGAAATCCAGTACCAGTCCCAAGTGGGCCCATGACAAGTTCAGTGGGGAGGAGGGAGAGATTGAAGATGATGAGAGTGGGACAGAGAACAGAGAAGAGAAGGACAGTCTACAGCCCTCATCTGAGTAGGAGCCACTCTTGATGGAGCCCTTGCCCCGGGGAGAAAGGCGCTGGGAGAGGCTGGTGGAGCTAAACAAGGAGCTTCATGAAGATCATGAAAACCCCACCCCACAACCCACTAGCCACACAGAATCCCACGACATCAGAGTGTGTCCCCGGTGCCGTCTCACTGGACAGGACAGGATGCTGCCATTGAGCCTAGATCAGACTCATGAGTCCAGCAGACCATATACACTGGGCTCCAGCTGTTGGTGTGTGGGGTGGGGCGTGGTAGGGAGAAGGATGCTGATGCTTGGACTTGATTTTGTCGTCCCACCCCCACTACAGCCCCAATTAGAAACCAAGTTTTCTTCATTTCATTTGGAACTAAATGGGAATTTGGTTTTCAGTCTCTTCCTGTCCTGAGTTTTAATTTAAAAATCCTTATATTTTTCTTTTCTTTTTCTTTTTCTTTTTAAGGGATATGTAGTAATATTAGCATAAAGATTTTAATTTGGGCAACTGATTCTCACGAGAAAACAAAGCATGTGAATAAAAATTGAAGTGTTCACCTCAGTTTGGGACCAAACTGCTTGGATCTTTGTACAAACTGGTTTTGTATGTTAAGGAGGAGTTTACGGCCGTTCTGACCACCTCGTGTTCCCCTTTCTACACAGCCATGTATCACATGGAGTTGTTTCCAGCCTCCCCATGCACTCTGCTCTTGTCTGATTTCTCCTGGGCTGGGCTTCCCATTCTCCACCAGCAGCTCCAGTATCCCAAACTTTGTAGTCCTGCTGGTTTTCAGCAAAAGGAGTGGAAATTGGAGGACAGTTTCTGGACGGTTTTCTAAGAAACTTCTGAATTCTATTATCTTTACAAATATAAGATGAGAAAATAATTTTTCAATATTTCTGATTAATCTTTTTATAAAATGAAAAGAAATGCCTATGATTAAAGACGGTGGTTATGGCTCAGTGGTCTGTGGGGTTATGTGTTTTTGGGTTTTTCCTTTTTTCTTTTTTAACCTTATGTTTTGAGTTGAAACATTTTCAGATGTTGGGTCATCCTCATTAAAGGGTCCTTGTGCTTGCCTTCCGGGGCAGCGGTCCCCAGCAGGTGAACCACTGCATCCGTGCACCTGTCTGATGCCAACTGCACCCTCCTCCCTCAGCCTTCGCTCTTGGGTTGTGCATACTTCCCTTTACTTTTCTAATTTCAATAGTTAAGCTGGTTTTACGTGAATGATTCATGTTTAGGGGAGAAAAAAACCTTAAATTTTTGTTTCAACTCCTCCTGCAAATAAAAACAATAAATGAAGTGGCAGACGTAAAAAAAAATATTTTGGGGCCTTTATGCTGGAATTTTTCCCCATCCTCTATTCCTATTTTTTTTGGATTTGGTCTTTTCATAGTGTCCCAAATTTTCTTGATGTTTGCTGTCAAAAATTTTTTAGATTTAACATTTTCTTACTAATGTATCCACTTCTTCTATTGTATCTTCAATGTGTGATGTTCTCTCTTTCATCTCTTGAATGCAACTCTCATTTCAGGTAGCTTACCTAGATTTCTATTTCCATAAGTTCCTCAGTTTGTTATTTCTTTATTGTTTCTATTTTCATTTTCATGTGTTTCTTTCAAGTGTTTGTTTATTCTTGGCATGCTTGTCATTTGTTAAGAGATTTATTGATTTCTTTTAATTTTTTTGATGGTCTTTTCCTGGATTTCTTTGAATGATTTGCTAATTTCCTCTTTAAAGGCATCTATCATCTTCACAAAATTGGTATCAAAATCTTTTTCTTGTGCTTCAGCTGTGCTGAACTCTTTAGGGCTTGTGGCAGGGCAGATTAACTCTTGTGAAGACATATTTCCCTGGCAGTTACTTTTTATAGTCTTACTCTGGAGTCTAGGGATCTGGATTTGGAATGATTTAGATCTAGTTACTTGTTTGTATTTGTTGGGTGGGTAGTTGGGGTTTTTTTTAAACCTTTGTTTCTGTTTCCTCTCTGGATTTTCAGAGAGTGTGATGGCTATGTATTGCCTTTTTTGCTGGCCTAATCAACTTGTGTCTTGGGGGAGTACTCCCAGGTGTGGAAGGTTGGGAGAAGGAAAGGCTATAGGTGGATGGTCTGTTGAAGTACTGGGGCAACCCTGAGGATTGGATCTGGGGTAAAAGAGTGTGGAGAAGGATCACAAGCCACCTACTTGCTCATCTATCAGGTCTGGCCTGTAGTTGAGCAGAAATTGTCCATCTGATTTCAAGGCTGGGACAGAAGGGTTAGGGGAACTGGTGAGGTGTTAGGGTATCCTCTGTGGGACCCACAGGAATAATGGATGGGAGGGAAGCTTGACATCTGGAGTCCTATTGCAGTGCTAGGGGCAACTCCTGGGGTTGGATCCTGGGGGACCAGAGAGCTAAAGATTCTTTTTATAAAGAGAATTCTAGTGTTTGATACCACAGACCTAATCATAAAAGTGAACATTTTGATTTGCTAGGAATAATATCTATCTCCACACACCTTTTGTACATTAAACCAGCATAATTTTGATTCTGAAGAAATTATATCCAGTGAATTGGAGTTGAAAATACAAGCAATCATTACTTAGCAATGCAACCTATTTATTGATAGTTGCACCACTCTTAATTGATGACATGCATTTCAACAAATATAACACTAGTATTGTAAGTAAATCATGAAATGCTCACAGTTCAAACAACTTGTGTGAATCACCTTATAAAAGCATGAGTTTATTTTGATTTATAGTTTCCAATGGAGTACTCACAATAGTAGGGAAAGAACAGCAATAAGAATCTAGAGTAAAAAAACAGAGATTGACCACATCTCAGATGCACATTGGGAACAGAGACCCAAGGACCTGTGTCCTCTATCAAGGCTGAACTTCCTAATTTCCATAACTCCTGGACTAGCTCCACTAACAGGGGACCAAGTTTTCAACATAGCGATATTTCTTATTCTAACTTTTATAAGGTGTATCATCTGGTACAAACAGTATACATATTTACTGTAACATTCTTGAATAATTTGTTAACTTTACATATATGTGAAAGGTAACTACACAATGGAAATTCATCTAAATGCAAATAAAAACATGAGATGCAACTATAAAATCATAAACCATATATATGAGTAGTTCCAGTGTTAAAGTAAGACAAAGGTCTCAGTAGAAAGGCAAGATCACAGAGGAGGGTGCCTATTAGAATTTCATATGCAAATGATTTCTGGGGTTCTGCTTTTAGGTTTCTTTTTCATGGAAAATGGAGAACAATGGTTCTTGTCCATTCAATGTGTACCTTAACAATTTTTCATTCTTGCATAGTTTCAGCTTTTTTCTCTCCTCCAGTCTTGTGTTAATTACTTTAGTAGTGTCCCACACCCACTAAAGTGCTATGAGTATAGCAGAATGCTGTTAGAAGTCATTTAGTTTTTGTCTTAATGACCTGTCTGTTGGTGAGAGTAGAGTATGGACATCTCACACCATCATTATGTGAAGGTGAATAAATGATTTAACCTGCAATAGTGTTTCCTATATGAACTTTCATGCCCTTGTAATTGATGAATAGATGCTAAGAACTGTGACATCCTCTTGGTATATTTTTTTTCACAAGTATGCAATTTTCTTCATGATCTCTTCTGGTTAGCCTTGGTTTAAAATCTATTTTGTCAGATATAAAAATGGCTACATTATCATTCTTTCTGGGCCCGTCTTGTTGGAATATATTTTTCTATCTTTTTACCCTGAGATGATGTCCATCCTTGATATTAAGGTGTGTTTGTTGGATGTAGCAGAAGAATGGACCCTGTTTTCATATCTATTCTATTATCCTGTATGTATTTTCATTTTAGGATTGAGACCATTTATATTGTAAGTTATCAAAGAGCAGTGTTTTTTATTTCTCTCAATTTTGTTTGTTTAGTGGTATGAGAGTGTTTCCCCACATTTGATTTACTTGGCTACGATTATTTATTCCTTATGTTTTCCTGGATATGGCTAAGCAGTTTAGGTTGAATTGTCCTTTCTAGTACCTTCTATAGGGCTGGATTTGTAGATAGATATTGCTTAGATTTGGTTTTATAATGGAAAAAAAACTTATTTTCTCTATCATTGAAAAATTTGTTGAGTATGATTCTCTGGGATGGCCTCTGTGGTCTTATAAAATCTGTAAAACATTTGTCCAAACCCTTCTGCATTTCAAAGTCTCCATCGAGATTTTGGATACTATTCTCATAAGATTGCCTTTATATGTTACTTGGTCCTTTTTCCTTGTATCTTTTAATATTTTTTCTTTATTTAGTACGTTTAATGTTCTGATTACTATGCACTAACGAAAATTTTTCTGATCTATTCTATTTAGCATTCAGAATGCTTTTTATACCTTTTAAAAGAATATAAAGTAAAATAATTTTTAAAGAAACATTCATTACATGGTAGAGCCTCTCAAAGAACAGTTATTCTAGGCTCCTGTCTTCAAGAATAACAGAATATCATTAATAATGTCAGAGATTGACTTTTTTCCTATGGAATGAGTTTCAAATTTGGCCAGTTATAGGAAGGTCATTCCTTTGATCTCTGTTCTATCTTTGTCCCTGCATTTGTTTTAGAGAGGAAAAATTTTGGATCCTAAGTTTTATGGGTAGGTAGGTGTCCTTATCCTTCCACTGGAGCCCTGCCTGGCTAGGTAGCTTCTTCTGTTCCATTTCAGCACTATTAGGCATCTCAGCTAAGGTCACCCACACTAACTCCTGGGAGCCTCCCCCATCCCAAGTCTCTGAGATTTCCTAGAAGTTCCCCATGCCCCTCACCCTTGGGATCTGGAGAATTCCATTCATTCCCTTGGCCCTCTGGACCTCTCTACTGTCTCTTCCCACACCTTATTGTGCCCTTCCATTCTCCTCCCTCTTCACTCTCCCAAACAATTTACTTTCTCTCTCTGCCTCCTATGACTATTTTGTTTCCACTCCTGTCTTAGTTAGGGTTTTATTACTGTGAACAGACACCATGACCAAGGCAACTCTTATAAAAAATATTTAATTGTGGCTGGCTTACAAGTTCATAAATTTATCCCATTATCATCAAGGCAGGATTATGGAAGCCTTCAGTCAGGCATGGTGCAGGCAGAGCTGAAAGTTCTACATCTTTATCTTAAGGCTGCTAGGAGAAGACTGGTTTCTAGACAGCTAGGGTCTTAAAGGTTATACCCACAGTGACATACCTACTCAAATTACTCATATAAGGCTACACCTACTCCAACAAGGTCATACCTCCAAATAATGCCACTCCCTGGGCCAAGCAAACCACCATACTTTCTAAGTGTGATTCAAGCATCCTCATTTGGGCCTTTTTTCTTGTTTAACTTTTTGGACTATTGGGTGTATCATGGGTATTCTCTACTTTATGGCTAATGTCCACTTATCAGTGAGTGCATACCATGCATTTCCTTTTGGGTCTGGGTTGCCTCACTCAGGATGATATTTTCTAGTTCCATCAATTTTCCTGCAATATTCATGATGTCCTTGTTTTTAATAGCCGAATAGTATTCCATTCTGTAAATGAACCACATTTTCTGTATCTATTCATCAATTTAGGCACATCTGGGTTGCTTCCAATCTCAAGCTATTACAAATAAAGCTACTATGAACATAGTGTAGCATGTGTCCTTGTGATATTGAGATGCATCTTTTAGGTATATGCTCAGGAGTAGTATAGCTCCAGATGCAGATACCCTCAGTCAGAGTTCACAGACTCTTAAGGAAGAGTTGGAGAAAAGATGGAAGGCCCTTAAGAGGATGAGAACTTCATAGGAAGATCAAGAGAGTCAACTAACCTGAAACCCTGGGAGCTCTCAAAGACTGAGCCACCAGCCAACCAAAGAATGTACATGGGCTGGAATGAGCACATATGTAGTAGATGTGCATCTCAGTCTCCATGGCTGCCTTGCCTAGTCTCAGTGGGAGAGGATGTGCCTAGTCTGGCAGAGACTTGAAGTGCCAGGGTTGGAGAATACTCAGAGATAGCCCCACCCTCAGAGAGGAGAAAGGAAGGGGGCATGAAGAGAGGGACTCTGTGAGGAGGGACCAGGAGGGGGAGCAGCATATGGGATGAAAGAAAGAAAGAAAGAAAGAAAGAAAGAAAGAAAGAGAGAGAGAGAGAAAGAGAAAGAGAAAGGAAAACTTTTCTTATTGTTTATACTGACAACCTAATTAATAGTAAAATCTGTAAGTCTCTACTTGGAAACTCACTGGTTACATTGACATGGGGATGAGTAAAAGGATTGCCACTATTCTTTGTGTCCTCCATTGCAAATTCCTCAATCCCATCCTCAGCTCTCTTTCAGACCAAAGGGCATCTAAAGGGCTACCAGTTTTGCAAGCCAATTTTAGGGTTTTTTTCAAGTAAATTCTTATTAGTTTAATTTTCCTAAGAATATTTGAACCAACCCATTTCTCTCAATAATATAAGAATGATCCAAGTTCATAAAGTTGATTTTCTGGTTTTGTTCTATGTTAATCGAAATAAATTTCTCTCTGAATTCTGATGTGCAAGCTCTTATATTTAGATCTCCCACAAGACTGATGTCATTGAACCAATTGACTCTCCCAGCTTCCTGATTAGCAGACATTATCTCTCCATTCTTAACCAATTATTTACAGGTATCCTTTTCTTTCAGTTTTGTTAGTGTATTTATTAATATACTTGTAAGTGTTTGAGAAGGAAGATGTGTATAAGTGCACTTGTGGAGATCAGAGACAATTTTTAGGAATCTGTTATCTCTTCCCTCCTCTAGATCCCAACTTAGCAACAGGCTTCTTTATTGTCTGAGCCATCTCGTCAATGACTTACAGCCTCAATTTTTTAAAATAAGAAATTACTTCTTATCATTTCATATATGTATGTATGTATGCATGTATGCATGTGCACTGCAGGCAAATGATGTGGTATTCATGCTATTATATAAAGGCCATAGAACAACTTTGTCAGATTGGATCTGTTCTTCCATCTTCATGAGATTTCTAGTAGCTGAACATAGGTCACTAGGCTTGCATTGTGGCATGGAAGATGCAATTAACCATCTTTTGTCATATATTTTTAAAACTATTTTTACTAATTCACATTGGGAGTCACTTCTACTCCCAATGTGATGTATTTTTTTTATGTTCTAGCTCTGTTATTAGATGCACAATTTAAAAAACCTGATGGTTCTTATCAAATATATTATTTAAGATATATCTGAAATGCATGTCTGAGATCATTGTGAGGGTTTGTATATGCTCACCCCAGGGGTCCTGTTGGAGTGGGTGTGGCCTTGTTGGAGTAGGTGTGTCACTGTGGGTGTGGATTTTAAGACCCTCATCCTAGCTGCCTGGAAGCCAGTATTCTGCCAGCAGCCTTCAGATGAAGATGTAGAACTCTCAGTTCCTCCTGCACCATACCTGTCTAGATGCTTCCATGTTCTCACCTTGATAATAATGGACTAGATCTCTGAATTTGTAAGCCAGCCCCAATTAGATATTATCCTTTAAGGGTTGCCTTGGTCATGGTATATGTTCACAGCAGCAAAACCCTAATCTAATCACCTAATTTGTTGACAAATTTATTTCATTTAATATGTGTCTTCACTTTTGTGTCTAGGTCCCAAAGAGAAGGTACTTAAAAACAACATAAAGTTTTAAGAGAATCAATTTTCTAAATCGGGTGGTAAAGCCACTGGTTGTTCCATAGCACCCCTCCTCTTTTCAGTCCAAATTGATCTCTAGCTTTTGCAGGACATGGTACAGCTAGAAAAGTGTCTATCTGTTTGTCTGCCTTTCTATGTACAATTATCTGCTATCTATGATTGTCATTAGCAAAGGAATGATAAGTGGCTTCAGAAATTTTTCTTGAAAGGGCATGCTTTCTCTGTTTTTTCTTCTGAATTCAATATGCTGGATTATAGCCCACAATAAAGTGTTCTAGATAGAAGGAATCCTGTATCATAGAAGCAGATAAGATTCAAAGTCAAATATAATAGAGAGAAAGGAAGAGAATCAACTAGTGCCTTGTCAGTGACTCTGTAGTACGTACTTTTGTCAAAGTGAAATGACTGGCATTATTAAAAACAGCAATGTATGTTTTATTTTGAGACAAAATCTCACCCTATAGCACAGACTAACCTGGAACCTAATATGTATTTTAGGCTTATCTTAAACCTTCCTTGTTCTCTTAAGTGATGGGATTACAAGATGTGTTGCCATAGGTAGCTTAGGAATATGGATTTTGTTTCAGCTGCTTCAAAGGTGCTAAAAGAGTGGGGCCAGAGACTTAGATATGGATTCATCTTGGCTCTGATCCAAGCTGACAGGCCAAAGAGATAGAAGAGGAAGTAAGAAGGAAAGATGAGTAGATGTGTCAGTCAAGTTGTGAAAATGGAAAACACAAAAGTACAGTGGAATGAGCTAATCTTTGGGAATATCAGGCAATATGGTTTTAGGTCAGAATATATCTTTAGAGTTTATTCTAGGTAGGGGTTTTAGAGGCTGAGTAATCCCAGAGAACTCATTTGTGAGAAATCAAGCTGGTATTTATCTGTTTTGTAGTGATGGTGTCAGATAAAGTCAGTTGTATTTGAACTGGTCTTACAGGCCAAGGTTAAATCTGGTTGAAAAAAAGGTCTCCAGGAGCTAGTAGTGGCACATTTTCTCCGTAAGTTGGAGGAGCTAAAGTGGGAGGAGTAAGGAGAGGAAAAGGAGGAATAAAGAGAGGAAGAGGAGGAGCTATAGGAGAGGATGTGAGAGAGAGGGGGGGGAGGGAAGGAGGGAGAGGGAGGGAGGAAGGAAGGGAGGGGGGGGAACATGGAAGCAGATGTACATGTGTCTCTAGCAGTCTAAGGTAGTTGAAACATCAAGGCTGGGTGTTGGGCTACACTTCTAATTGTGTGGGCATATTGTTATTGAGCATTACCAAACATATACAGCCTTTGGATAATCTTTAAACACTAGAGTCTTATTTCTACCGGGTACCACACGGATGGTATGATGGTCTGGGCCCAGCCTTGTGGAGACAGCATAGAAGGTTAGCAGAGCCATCTCCCACGCTGGCATCTCGTGGGTGGCAGGGCTGGTGTCTCTGGCCACCTGAGCAGGTGGCTTGAGCCAGCAGCCTGAGCAACAGCAGCAGTGAGAACACCACACCACTGCTTGTGACCTCAGGCCTAGCCTAGTCAGGAACATAGCAGCTGTATAATAAAAGATTGGGTGCTGTCATTTTTAAATATTACCCGCAATTAAGTGGTGACCAGCGTCTGACACGAATTCACTAGAAATTTAAGTCTATTTTACCTGAGAGTAAAAGTTGTATTTAAAAAAAAAATAAGGCTCTCTGCTCCTCCCTGTTCCAGAGATCGCCGCATCTTCTTGTGCAGTGCCAGCCTCATCCCGTAGACAAAATGGTGAAGTTCGGTGTGAACGGATTTGGCCGTATTGGGCGCCTGGTTACCAGGGCTGCTTTCTGCTCTCCATCTGGTGGCAAAGTGGAGATTGTTGCCATCAACGACCCCTTCATTGACCTCAACTACATGGTCTACATGTTCCAGTATGACTCCACCCATGGCAAGTTCAACGGCACAGTCAAGGCTGAGAATGGGAAGCTTGTCATCAACGGGAAGGCCATCACCATCTTCCAGGAGTGAGATCCCGCTAACATCAAATGGGCCGATGCTGGTGCTGAGTATGTTGTGGAGTCCACTGGCGTCTTCACCACCATGGAGAAGGCCGGGGCCCACTTGAAGGGTGGGGCCAAAAGGGTCATCATCTCTGCCCCTTCTGCTGATGCCCCCATGTTTGTGACGGGTGTGAACCACAAGAAGTACGACAACTCGCTCAAGATTGTCAGCAATGCGTCCTGCACCACCAACTGCTTAGCCCCCCTGGCCAAGGTCATCCATGACAACTTTGGCATTGTGGAAGGGCTCATGACCACAGTCCATGCCATCACTGCCACTCAGAAGACTGTGGATGGCCCCTCTGGAAAGCTGTGGCGTGATGGCCATGGGGCTGCCCAGAACATCATCCCTGCATCCACTGGTGCTGCCAAGGCTGTGGGCAAGGTCATCCCAGAGCTGAACGGGAAGCTCACTGGCATGGCTTTCCGTGTTCCTACCCCCAATGTATCCGTTGTGGATCTGACATGCCGCCTGGAGAAACCTGCCAAGTATGATGACATCAAGAAGGTGGTGAAGCAGGCATCTGAGGGCCCACTGAAGGGCATCCTGGGCTACACTGAGGACCAGGTTGTCTCCTGTGACTTCAACAGCAACTCCCACTCCTCCACCTTTGATGCTGTGGCTGGTATTGTTCTCAATGACAACTTTGTAAAGCTCATTTCCTGGTACGACAATGACAGCAACAGGGTCGTGGACCTCATGGCCTACATGGCCTCCAAGGAGTAAGAAACCCTGGACCACCCACCCCAGCAAGGACACTGAGAGCAAGAGAGAGGCCCTCGGTTGCTGAGGAGTCCCTGTCCCCAACACTGAGCATCTCCCTCACAATTTCCTTCCCGGACCCCGATAACAACAGGAGGAGCCTAGGGAGCCCTCCTTACTCTCTGAGATACCATCAATAAACGTTCTCCACCCAAAAAAATAAATAAATAAAATAAAAGTGAGCGAGTAAGCTGAGATAAGTCATATGACTCCTATTCGGGGGGCGGGGGGAACCCTGAACAGAAAAACTGCTTGTTCCCTGCTGTGGGGAAATGCACTTGCTCTTTGTTAAGAAAAGAAAGAAGAAGCTTACTGTTAGAGGAGAGAGATTTGAACTGTGAATTAAAATTGAGATTATTTGTTTTTAAGATAGATTTAGAAACAGGTTTGTCTGATTCATGTGGGGAATCTCTCCTGCAGTCAGAACAAAAATAGAGAAAATTTGTCTGTGGCTCTAGGCACAGAAACACAGACAGACTGGTATACAATTTGCCATGAAAGCTAAATAAATAAGCCTTTATTGTAGAGCAGTTACTGCATTAAGTATAAAGTTACTACATAGGGATTATTTGCTTTTAGGAAAAATTTATAAACAGATTTGTCTGAATCACTTGAGGATTTCACCTGCAGTTTGGAATTAAGGTAGGAAAAATTGTCACTGACTCTAGAGTAAAGAGTACAGAGTATAAGTGGAAGCTGCTCTGAAGTACAGAGCCAAACAGATAGATGGTATAAATAAAAACTGTTCTAGGCAGAGGACTGAACAGAAAGATAGTGTAAATCAGATGTATTCAGACGATATAAAGTTATATTGCCTCATAGGTGACTCCGGTTCTTTCTAACGTGGGCCCCACAAGAATCCTGGGTTCATTTCCTGCTTGGCAAAATAGGGAAAGCCTAAGAATAGACACATACAGTATTTGAATTATTAAATTGACTTTATTTTCAAGATGAGTGTGGTTTCACTTTTGTGGTTATATTTTCCTCTGGGAAAGAGGTCAAGATAAAGGATTTTCTGGTTACTGGCTCAAGGAAATACTGTTTTGGAAAAAAGGTTTTGTCTGTGTGTTTTTTTAGAAGAGATGATTAAGGTATTTTTTACCTCCGAGAATTATATGGATTAGACATAACAGATGCATGCCGACAAAAATTTGTTTTGAGAATTGTATATTGCAGAATATACAACCTTGGTGTATCTACTCATCAAGCAAGCTGAGCAGACCTGCTTGAACCTCTGATGTCCTGTAATTTCAGCTAGATGCAGTGAAGACACAGATGTCAGAGGCTTATCAATTTACCCTTGACCCCACCCCTCTTCTAATATCTCAATGCCCTAGTTCAGCTTGAAGAAGTTAATGAAGAGTCAATGCCCCTATTTTCTGGGCTTGGGGACTGAGGTGGTTAATATTAGGGTGTCCTTCTAGGGGAAAGTAATGGTTTTATTGGAACAGGAAGGAATAGTTAGAATTGATTACATAGCCATAATCTATTTGGTATAAATCTTTATAATTGTTATTGAGATGAGGTTATAGTATCTTAAATGGTATAAAATTTTTATTTTGATTTCAAAGTCAAGGGTTTCATTGGTATATTTTCTTCTATTAAGTCAGAATTGGTGGGCAGAAGGCTTAGAACAAGTCCTTCTTTAATTTTTTCTGATCTGAGATGGTTAACCTATAAGTTAAGGGCCTGAAAACAAATTCATGGCTCAGTGTTTGTTGTTAGGATGTTTTCTAAATTTTAATTAGAGATAGCTTAGAGGATTTAATAGACAACAGTCCAGATTTACATAGGTAGTTGGTTTTCAAAAACGTCCAAAGTCCACAGAATTGATGTTACAAACATTTCTCTATTCATGTTCATTTGATTAGAGACTTGTCTGCTCCTGATAGCTTCCCCATCTTGGATTTTAAGAAGAAACTGAGCATCTTTGGATTTATTCCAGTTGTGGTGAGACAGCCACTAGGCAAGATTTGCCTCACTTCATCTACAGACAAGTTACTGTCCAGAAAAACGACACACTTACAGAATAGTTGAGTGATTGTATCTGCCAAGACAAAGTGATCAACCCTTAAAAATTCTAGGTTTGTCAGATGATCCTGGGCCAGAGGCTGAAGATCAGATGCTCCAATGTTTGGAAGTATAAGGGACTGTCCAGGTAATCAGCAATCTCTATAAATTGGCTATGTTAGAAGCTAGGCTTTGTACCTCCCATGTTTTCAGTTAATTCAGTCATTCTGAATTTCTGATGGGGTTGAAGACTTATAGTCTCATAGCCAACCCAGGCTATTTATTCTGAGATGACATATTTGAGAGGATGGTTTTCAAATGACATTCATTCTAAAGCCAAGACATAAGCCAGGTTCAGAACTAAGTCTTTTAGTTAGGAGAGACGGCACAGGTTCTGTTTAGTTGACAAAAATGATGGACTGGATATTAAGTCTGTCTTGCACCTTACTGATACAAATTGGTATAGTTGTACTCCAATTGTATTTTGAGAGAAAGGTTTTTATTTTATTTTATTTTATTTTATTTTATTTTATTTTATTTTATTTTAACAGGAAGGGTGATAGGTAGCAGCATATTTTCCCTGCAAGTTGGGAGGAGCTAAGGTGGGAGGAGTAATGAGAGGAAGAGGAGGAGCAAGGAGAGGAAGAGGAGAAGGAAGAGAAGGAGCTAGGAAGGAGGTGGAGTTGTAGGCGCCATGGATGATCACACATGTACCGAGAACAGTCCTAGATAACAACTTATATCTAGATTAATTAATTAGGAAATACCTCCAATTGTTTGGGCATCTTGTTATTGAGCATTACCAAACATATAAAGCCTTTGATTAATCTTTAAGCATTAGAGTCTCGTTCATATAGGGTACCGCGTGGATGGTGGGATGGTCTGGGCTCAGCCCAGCCTTGTGGAGACAGCTTGGAAGATTGGCAGAGCCATCTTCCATGCTGGCATCTCATGGGTGGCAAGACCGTGTTTCTGGATGGCCATTCTTAGCTGTGGTGTACACGTGGCCTCTAGCCGAGGAACATGGTGGCAGAGCTAATCAGAGCCTCCACCACTTAGATAGTCAGTCCAAGAAAATGCTTTTTTAAATATCTCCCGAAACAGGAGCTTAGCTAAAATTTCATTAATTTTATATTGATACATCTTGAATTTAAAATTAAACCAATTTTGAACTTGTTAAAAAGTACCTGAATTTTAAGAGTCCAGCTTTTATTGATTATCATAAATACTGTTTGCTATATGTGAAATAGATTGTGCTCAGCATTGATTGTCATAAATCCACAAGCAGATGTAGGAGGTTGGTATTAAATGCTAATGTGAAGAAAAGAAATTAGAATTGAGAGAGATTAGTAAGCATAATATTAACATATCTATGTGGTTGAGTTTCTTGGCAAAGCAGTGGTTGGAGAAGAGAAAGCAGCCAGGGACAAATCCTGGAAGCATGCCACCTGGGGGATGCATGCCTTGAATTGATTTTCTAGGGCCGAAGATGTTTTTCTTTTGGCCTTATTTACCTTTTAAATTTCTCAGAAGAGAATTAGTGTGTGGGTAAGGAAATGTGGAGGGTGTTTGATAAACACATTTAACTCAAAATGCTTTCTCTTATTTTCCATATTATTCTTCCCACAATATAAGTGGTAACCTTATTTCTTGTTTTTCACGTTACTTCCATTGTTATCTACTTGAACATTCTTTGAAGTCTTGTTGCTGTGAATCATTTGACCTGGATTATTTATTTATTTATTTATTTATTTATGTCTAAGTGTATCTAGTTATTGCTTTACTTCTCTAGCATCTACTTGTACTTAGATGAAAAGTGGTTAACACAAACAGAAAAATGTCCTAGTTTCTACCGCAAAATAAAAATGAGCCAACACAGGAAGCATCTGCATCAATCTCTTGCAAGATACAAAGATGAAGCTTTATTTGAGCAGTACTTGATCCTTTGTGTACATCAGTGTAGTTAATGAGTATGCAAATATTTAAGTAGTTGACCCTGGGTTAGCAATGTAGGAAAGAGTAAATATTTTCTTAATTCATGTGTTTCTGTCTCATTCTCTTGCAAGAGACCAAAGGAATAAATAAAGGGAATATTGCAAATCCCCAGAGAATACAAACTACATGTAACAGGGTGCGTAGGTTGGGGTGTCATTTTTTTCTAGTGTTGAAACAGAAGATTAGCTGATTTCTACAGTACTTAAGGCCTCATCTCTAAGATTGCCCTCTTAGTGAATGAAAAGTATCAGCCCCATGAACATGGTTTTGGACATGTATTAGTGACTTTCTTCTTTGCTTTGATAAAATATCCAGGAGAAGCAGTTTAAGGAACAATGGGTTTATTTTGGCTCACAATTTAATGGAATAGAGTATATCCTGGAAGGATATAGTGGTAGTGTGAAGAGCTCAAAACTGAGGCACAGGTATTTGTTGCAGAGAGTCATTTCTTCTGCATCCAGAAAGCAGAAAATCAAAGTTTGGTGCTCAGCTTTTATTCAGTCTTTATCTCTAGACAATGAGGTGATGCTGATTACATTCAGAAATTTGTGTCTTCCCACCCTAGTTGAGCCTCTCTGGAGTAGCTCCAACATTTATCCAGAAGTGTGTCTCATAGGTGATTCCAAGTCTAGCCAAGTGGACAATGAAGATGGACTTTAAAAGGATTATAGCCTGTGACATTCCCTTTATCCAATTTATAGGTCACAAAGTAGATATTCTAATGAAAAAATATATTTTTTAGTATATAAAGATGATAATATATGCATTGCCTATGTGATTGTTGGGACTTTTTATACTCAACATATTTCTACTCCATCTATGTAATCTATATCTTTTTTGATAATGTATTAACTAGCATGTTAACATCTAAAACTAAGTTCTTTAAAAGAGAATTTCCATGGCTGACAAGTTAATAAAAAGGAAGGAGAGTAAAACATAATTCTAAAGTATTAATTAATTAAGTAAGTAATTAATTCTGGACAATTAATGCTGGGGTCAGATGGAAACCAGAAAGGGAGAACACTCTGTAGGGTTACAGAAGCAATGTGATCAAGAGAGAAAATCAGGTTCCTAGACTCATACTTAATGAATAAAGGTTACCAAAAGAGAATGAAGGTAATCAGTAGTGGTGAAAAAAATGAGACAAAGGAGTATATGAGAAGTAAAGAAGTTGTAAATCTTGCATAGTTTAGATAGGCATATAACACAGGTAACAGGCAGGAACCTAATTTTTAAAGGTATATAGAAGACAAGATAAATTTTATCAGAATAAATATTGAGTCTACCTTAAATAGATATAGGATTTTAAGTGGGACTGTGTTATACACTTAAGATAATATTTTTAAAAAAATGGAAGTTCTAGATATAGAAATACAGGTATAGATATACATATAAAGAAGTCAAGACATATGGAGATTGGATCTCAAGATTATGAGGCTGAGCAGTTCCTCACTGTGAATACGTATGCTGATTTATCAAGGAAGATAATACTATAACTCAGTTTGAACCTAACCCTGTAAAAAGCCTAAGCAAGAAAAGAATCTCTTGTGTAAGTTCCATAGTCTGAAACCCAGGAGTTTTGGTGCCCAGGGCAAAAGAAGGTTTACCACTCAAAAAGAGACAGATGTGGTACCCTTCCTTTGTCTTCTTCACTTCAGTCTTAGATAGGATCATACCTGTCATACTAGAGAGGGTGGATATTCTTTATATAATGTGATCTGGATGCCACTCCTTTCCATAAACTCTCCCAGAGGTATAACCAGAATTTATGTTTTACCACTTATCTGAATGTCCTTTAGGAAGCTCAAGTAAATATATAAAATTAACCATTACAGAGATTATCATTTGAGATGTGTGGTTCATTGACACTATCCTGATGCAATTTCAGAATCAGGAGCAAGATGGAGAGATAGAGAAGATGCTTAGAACTTAAAACTGTAGGACAATCAGAGTCAACATGATTAGCATATATGAGTCCCCTGAAACTTCCCAGCAGAAAAAGTAAAGGTTTCAACTGAAATAAGTTGCTGAGCTAGGGTACAAATGACTCTTGATAGGATGCACTGTGGTTAGATAGAGCTGAATAGTTACAGGTGCACACATGGAACTATCCTTTATCTATGCAGAAATTCTTATTACTACTTAAAATTTCCCCTGCATATCTGCTGGTGGTTAGTATAACCAAATGTTTTATAGAAAATATTTTCATTACAGTTAAGTTTCTGTATATAAATATGAACTCAAACATTCTGTTTACAGAATCCAAAGATGCTGTTAATGATAGAATGTTTGGTATATGTGACTGACTGGACATAATCCAAATATTACCTTAGTAATAAAAGTGCATATAATCATTTGTTGATGTTTATGTTTAAGTGTAAGCATTAAAGTCTTTCTCAGTGGAACACCCACTACTAGAAGTTGGGAGAATGAGAACTTCCAATTCCTATGAGTGATCTGGGTCTCACACTGTGACTTTTATATTAGTACCCTTTTACCTTTTTGGTCCACTTGTATTATATAATGTGTTCCATATGGGAACAGAACCTGCAATAAATTCATTGGAGTGAACTACCACTTGACTTGGGGATAAAATCATTGGTGAGCTAATGTTTCCTCTGTTTCTCATCTAGATTCCACACTACACTTACAATGCATCTCTTATGGCTCAGAAAATCTGCATGATCCAGTCACTCAGACCTATATCCTATATGTTTTATTCCATAACTTTGATCATCTTTTTTGGACTGTTCCACTTGTTTATCACCCAACTTAAGTAAGAAAATACTGCGAGGTATGTTATTACACCACCTGTTGCTAATGCATTTTGTTTTCTCAGTATGTACCAGAAGCCCTATCTCCTTTTACCAAGTGATAAGAGATAGGCCACTATTAGTCTTGTGGCAAAAGGAGATGGCAATGATGGTCATTGTAGATTAACATCCAATGAGATTTTTTTCTATGTCCCTGGTAGACGTATTTCTCCTCTGGAACCTAAGATCTCTAAAACGAAGTTTTTGACATCACATGATATAAATTTTTCCTTCTCTGAGCAAATTTAGAGGAAGGTCCATTATCAACATTAGCCTTTAATTTGGCATCCTTGTCAGATGTTGACTAGAGAAAGTGCACTGAATAATGGCTTTGATTTGAATTGTTTTCCTGTGACTTGCTGGATATTACTCACTCCTCATACGCTGTGAGTATTGACCTCTCTCCTCAGCTTTATTTATTTCCTTGATCAAGCTTGGACTTACCTTTGAGTACTCAGGTATATGATAATCCAATCTGGCTTGTGTGTGAATCCTGTAAAAGTACAAATTAACTTTCTCTTTCAATTACTGTAGTAGAGTATCTTTCCAACTACATATACTTTATAGACTAACATTTAGTCTAATTTTAGATATCCAATATGCTTAGTCCTCGTATTATAAAAAAAAAAAAAAAAAACGACAAGCACAACATTTTTTTCATCTCTTCCTGAGCCTTCATGCTTACTCCCTGATTAAACTTTTGGTGAGCACTATATGTAATCTGTTAATGTCTTAGCTCTTATAATATGTGGTGAGCAGGTAGAAGTATCCAATATGGAATTTTCATGAGAAAAAAATAACTCAAATGTTATTTACTGAAATTGGTGGAAGCAACTAATATTTTTCTACCACTTACTATCCTGTGAGAGAAGATGTACATGAGTAACAAATATCACTTAAAACAAATTTGTCTGTTTGATATACCTAACTTCTCATTACATTGGGTACTTGAGATGTGTATTGGTTAAACAAAGTAGTGTGATCTTTATTTCTAGAGCCCAGTATAAGCAATCCATTGGCCTATCCAATCCCTCTTCACTATTCCCAAGAGAGTTTACAGCTATAAGTTCAATAAAATCATGAGCTTTGTATTAGTTCACAGTCAAAGATGGAGCTAGATGGATCCAAAGATGGATTCTTATCTCTGGAAATAATTTCTGTGAACTGGAAAGCTGGCTGAGGTAGGCTTGGAGGTAATTTGTATGGGTACTCACAGGCAAGATTCTCAACTGATAAGGAGGTTTGCAAGACAGTGCTTTGTAAAAGCAACTTTTATTCTCCTGTTGTAATTGTTGTCTGGAGACCTCCTGACACTGCCTGCCTACCTACACCAGAGAGGCCAAGTCTTTTAAATTTAGGCTTCATTATAGAGAACCTGACCTAAGTTTAAACTTAGGTAAACTAACAGGCTGGTGCTACCATTAGTTTCCAAGTTACCTCTCCAACAAAACCAGAGCCTAGTTGCAGTCTCTAAGCTCAACCACAAGACCAACATCTCCAGGTTATTACTCCTACAGATCACAGATCTGCACCCCCAGGTTACAAGCCCACCCTCTGCCTAATGACCACCAATACAGAAATAGAACTTCAATTTGTTTACAATTTGTTCCCCACACCAGCTAATTGTGCTAAATTATGTTAAAGGCCATGCTTAGCTTTTCAACTATATGCTTACATACTTACTTTCCCCTTCCCCACCCTCGCTTGCTATAAAGCCTATCCCTGATAGATACTCCGGAAGTTCCCTCTCCTCTCTCCACCAAAAAACATCCTGCATGTTGACAGTGATCTGTGAGGTCCTAGCTAGCTCGAATAGAATAAAGACCCTGCTATGAGTTACATCAGATAGGCTCCTGTCTGTTTTAGGAGGATGGCTAACACTTTCCTGGCTAGTACTACATACCTAGTCCTGGAAGCTTCTACCTTTTGTACAATCTTACCTACGCCTAGAATGTTTTCTGCTCTGAGATTTGCCACAGAATAAGCCCTTTCTAATTCTTTCTGTGCTCTGACTGGCTGGCTCAACTGAGCTGTTCTCAAACTCCTCACCATGATGATTGCTGATACAATCTGTTTTTTCTAGCCTTCTCCTCTATTGCTTTGCTTGACCTCAATCTAACTCTAGCAATCTTTTCTAATCTTCAGGGATCTTTTTCATTCTCTTTGTCATTCTGTCTTTACTTATGTCTAGTCTGTTCTTTTTTCAAAATCTCCCAGTAAAACTGCCTCTTTCTTCCTCTCTCTGCTGCTCTACTCTGCCTCTCAGTTCTACAGTACTGCTTTCCATGAACTCTATTGTACTTCTGTAGTGTACTCTCTTCTTGCTGTACTGCCTGTCCCTTAAATGGCTTCCCTTTCCTCTCTCTTCTCATGAGAGTTGAGCAGATTCTATTATGTCAAATCTTTCTCTGATTCAACACTATTTCTGTCACTCAATTAAATACCACGTTAAAATGTGAGTGTATCCTTCTACAAACTAACTTTACCTTCATTGTTTGGGGTTAAAGGTGAATGAATGCTAAGGGCCTGTCTGTATTCCAGCCAGAGTGATTAAAGGTGTGTACTTAGGACTGAGCCACACCCTAACTAGAAATAGATTCAATATCCTATAACAGTGCTTTAAAACAAAAAGTACTGTAATAGTTTGTATTGGGCTTCATTGCATGCCATAGAAATGCCAATATTTGGGTTAGACTTAGAGACAAAAGCAATTTGACAAGGTTTAGTACTAGGTACTAACTAATAACATCATTTAAATAGAAGACTCTAGGGTCCAGGCATCATTTAGAATTATAAACTGCAATTTAGAGATAAAGCCAAGTTATTACTTATTTTATCCATGTATTTCCCCCTTGGATAACTACAGAGTTAGTGACTAATAATGAAAGTATTATCGAACTATTGTAGAGAATTTCTTTTCCTAGAGCACACCCCCACTGTAGTGAATATTGCTACCATGACAACCCAAATACTGTGCCTATAGTGAAATAATATTTAATAAATTATTTGTATAAGTTACTTTTTTGATTCTGTGATAAAACTCTCTGACAAAAGTAATTTAGAGAAGAAGGCATTTGTTTTGGACTAATATTCGAGACGGAGAGAGTCCATGATGACAGAAAGGCATGAAAGCAGGAGCTGGAAACTAATGAAAGACATTTTTATACACACAAGGAAGCAGAAAGTGAGAAGAGGAAGTAAAGTGGGTTTATAAGCCCTCAAAACCTACTCCAGGGACTTGTTTCTTTAGTAAGCTTTACGTTCTATTTCAGAAGCTCTTAAACAGCACCACCAAGTGGAGATCAGTTTTTCAAATACTTTAGCCTATGGAGGGCATTTCTGACTTAGACCACTATAGTATATCATAAAGATGTGAATGCACAATTAAAGTCTTTGCTTTTTCACATGCATTTGTCATATGCTTGTCAATGTGGTGGAGATTTGTACAATGTCTACTTTCCAAGAAACTTTTGTCTGGCTACATTTCAGTAAGGTTTCTTCACTACAGTTGCAGTTATTATTTAAAGGTCTATCTTTTTGTATTTATTTTGCTTGTTTTAATCTCTATGTTAGCATTATTTATTGTTGTATTATTTGGTTTTCTGTTTGCCTGTTTCTGTATTCAGTATTAGGATTTTGAGCTGATTCATGTTGGTGCTTATATATCAGGAGTGATTGATTGTACCCACAGTGTGTTGCTAGTATATCAAGGAGTGCTAAAATATTTATCTAGAACAACGTGTTGAGTCTCTGTATTGAAATTTGCAAAACTCTATGGTCACAGAACCAAAAGTTCTACACTTAAAATGAACAAACAAAAAATTACAAATAATTCATGGCATGTTAAAGAGGAGAAATACTACAATAGTGGATTGTGAACCTAAAGATACTCATTTGCTCTAACACTTTTTTTATTATTATTTTAGTCAATCCACCTAGAGTTATGGAATACCTTTTTTCAAAAAGACTTTGACCTGCAAAACAGTCCTCTTAATAAGAACCATGATAGATGATTTCAACTTCCTACTATTACTGTTTATATACTGTATGATAATACAACAATATATAGTATTGTGACATGGATAGGCATACCCATGAATATTATCCTATATGTACAAATTATATATTATATAATCATATCATGCTTTATTTATTTATTTGAGACAGGGTCTTAATATTTAGCTCTGGTTGGCTTGGAAGTCTTGAAGAGCTACCTGCTTCTGCCTTATAAATTCTGAAATTAAAGCTGACTGATGTAAGGCATCTGGAGGTGTGGGTGCAAACTCTGAGATGTCCACCCATTAAGAAAGCAGCTGTACTAGCTGTCTTCAGAAGCTATATCCATCATGGCTTGAGGCTGAAGTATAATATTATAGATTCTCGTTAATATGAATAATTATACTGAGAATAATGTTAAACCCACTTTACACTTCTTGAATAAATGCTATTGGGTGATGATATATTAGCATTTTATGTGTGGTTGGTTTTGAAATTTTAAAATTTTAATCCACACAAAGGCCAATGGATCTGGGAAGTGGCTTGCACACGTGTGTATGTGCAAAAAGGTTAAGTTACATTCTTTTTCTGGATTTAGAACTGTTAAATTCTGTTTCATTATCTATCAATTTTGGTTTGCTCAGAAATTAGTTCATTTGACTTATATTTTCGTATTTATTGGTAGAAATTGTTTTACAAGATACTTTCACTGTTAACCTCACTTTGGAATCTACAGCATGGTGGCATTTTTCCTGATGCATATGTGTATGTTTACATGTATATGTATATACATGTATGTGTGTCCATATATACTAACACAGATATATGTGAATATGTCTGGATATGTAGATATCATGGCTGAAATTTCAAAGAAGAATTTTTCAGCTTAGTTATTTTTCTAATAGGTACTTAATTTTTTTGTCTTCTTTTCTGTTATTAAATAGTTTTGTCAGATATAAAAGCTTTTTCTTCTTATTTTTCTGAAGAATTTAATAAATTTTATAATAAATACTTCATAAAAGCTTGATAGTGACAGTTCCCATTGACATAAAATGTGCGATTATATATTACATATTACATATAAATGACATTTTATATAAATGGTAAATAGATATAGTGATACAAGGTCATTCTTTCAGGATGGTCTGATGGTGCTCATTGTAAACCCACATTAATCCTCCTACCTAATATATTATTTTTAAATTTTCAGATTTTCATTCTAGAATGGTTTGGGAATGTTTCAGCCCTTTTTCTTTAATTTGGAAAATATTGGTCTTCTGTGAAGTGGAACTGCTTCGAACCAGTAGTTCTTAGTCACTATCTGAGATGCCCTCTTGACATAAAATCGCAGAAATTTTCTTCACGTTTTGTTATATTTCCCTCAATGTTCATGCATACATTACTGTTTCTGGCTGATGTCTATCTTTATTTTCCACCATGAATTTTCCTTACATATTCAGCTTTAATTGGAAGACTATAGAAATTTTTTAATCGAATACCTAGAAAATTCAACCACATAAGTCTCCTGCTAGTCCCGATCTGGCATGACTGATACAGTATCTGATTTGGATGCTATATCACCACTGTGCTGTAGAGAGAATCTTTACATAGTGTGTATAATCATCACCTGTCAATATAATGTCTAAGGCCAATGACCTTAGCAAGATTAGAAGGTGGGACATCTGGCAGAGAGATAGATAAGATTCTGGGAAATGGGCATGGGAGATTCTCTCCAAATGCTGAAGGATGCTGAGTGACCTGAGGAGAGGTAACTAACCACGTGGTAGGACCTTGACCTATTATAAATTTGATAGTTGAGTTCTGAGCTAGCAGAAACCTTATGGCTTAGCCATTTATTAGTATATAAGTCTAATTATTAGTATATAAGTCTAGTATATAAGCCATTTATTAGTATATAAGTCTCAGAGTCGTTATTCCAGAGATCAAAGAGGCAGGGTGAAAAAGCCTGTGTTTACACTGTGTGTGCTACATGTGAACATTTTTATTTTGACCTAGAGTAGAGATGGAGAAAGAAAAGAGACCAAGGCCCGTAAATGCTATGTAAGGGTACATTCCTTGGCTCCAGGACCTCCTAGTAGACCTTACTATCTAAAGGCCAGCTGCATTTTCCAATAGCACCACCTATGGACCAACCATTTAATGTATGTATGTTTGTTAGATGTCTTAATGAACTTGGCAGTGCCATAACAACACAAAATGTTACTGGCAGGGAGGCTGTAAAGCAACATTATCAGTGGGTCTTTGAATTGAAGACTTAAAAAAAATGAGAGAGTCAAATGTCACACCTTCCTGGATGCTCTTGGTTCTTCCTTCTTAGCAGACAAGTCAGAGGGTAGACTGGGTGAGTATGCCTGTTGATACTTAAGGGGTTTTAAGGACTGGTCCACTGACCACTGCTACATAAGACTATTTGCCTTTTAATTGTGATATGCTCCTTGGTTTAGTTTATCACTTTTAATGGACCAAGTTCCAGGGAATTTATTTTTTTGTCCTCGGTTGGGCTTTCATTTTTATATGAAACTCCTTAATTGATGTGCTCTATATCTTGTCTTGTACACAGTTTCCTGTGTAGATCTAGAGATACACTGACACATATGGGTGTATACTTATGCACTCATCTACTAGCCTTAAGATACACTCATACACTTAGCCAAGAATTAATTTAAAATAGTGTTCCTGCCTTGGAAGTGCTGTGTAGATTTCCTTGGAAGGTGTTTTTTATTGCAACTTTGAGTCACCCAGAGGCATGATTATTTTTTTCTTAAGTACTAGAAGTATGTGTCTCTGCCTCCAGTTAATGTACATGTGACAGTAAGGATGGGAAGTAATCCTCTCTTTAACATTATACAACAAGACTGTGAGACTTTGTGAGCTTGCAAATGTTGAATTGCTCCCGTTATTTTGTGCTCTCACTTGGTGGTCACACAGGCTTCTCTATTTCCCTTGCGATGTTTCTATTCTTGTCTCTATTTGTAGATTCTAGAGATCTAGAACTGGATACAGTTCAAGGTAGGATTCAAACCTGATATATCTGTTTCTTTGGAAACCTCAAAATCAGTTCCTTCTAAAGTGGAGGCTGGAAGCTTTTTGGCATTGGTGTATAGGGTTTCATTTCTTGGCTCAACCTGAAAATATGCTAAATATTGTACTAAGTCTGCCACTTCTAAGCATGAGTTAGGGATGGGTTCTTTTTTTACCTTGATAAATCTCAGCCACCCAGAACTGTCTCCATCCTTGATACAGACTGGGAGACATCTGACTTTCTCTACATGTTATACTTCTCTTTAATAAAAATATTCAGACACCAGTGGCAAGTTGTTAGGCTACCTGGGTCATCATTAGACAAAGATGATCTTGTCCTTGGAGGACAGCACTGAGCTTAACAGATATTTTTAATACAGGATTTCCTCAACATCTTCCTTGGAAATAAAGCTTTTAAACATTGCCAGCTAATAGTACTGCTCTCGAGTATCTTATCCAAAAGAAACACCTGCTTATTTAAATAAAGTTTCCAGAGTACTCCTCTGCAATTCATGACATCTCCTTGAAGCCTGAGAATGGAAAGTCTGCCAAGTTCCCACCATTGAAGCTTCTGTCCAGGATCCTCATAGGACATTTTGTAGGAAGGACATTGATTCGAGGTCTTAACTAGGTAACTGAAAAAAAATAGTCTTAAGAAGTAGACAGAGCTGTGTTCCATTCCATACATGGCCTCAAATTGAATCATCTTGGATACACATCGGTGAACTTTACTGACATCATTCACTCTGATATTGGTTTGGAATATCCTAACAAGCACATTTATATTCTCAGCAGTACTGGAACCTACGATGCATTTTGTAAATCCCATAGAAACTAATCATCAATAAGGAACAGTCCTTCTTGTAAGAACTCTCATCTGTCCAGAATTGATCATTTTACTAAAAGAACAGGAAACAAATGGCAATCTAATGCTGTCTTCTTAGCATGCCAGAGGCTACAGGGTTGTAATATGTGGTTGCTGATGGGTGTTGAGGTTAAAGTAGGATGCAGTTTGGTAGTAGCTGTATTGACTGATTTTTCAACCTATGACTTGGTATCATTCCTGACATCAAAGAGAAGTATAACTCTTCCAAATCATATATAGGTTTAAAAAAACCTAACTTTTTGCTCCCCAAGGCTAGACAAGTCATGTGTACCTACATATCTTGAATTCCAAAGGCACTAAATATCAGACTATCGTTTTAAGTCTCCTTAAAGAGACTTTGTAAGTAAAAATAAGGTAATAAATCATTGGCACACAATTCATGTACCTTAAAATACACTCACTTAGATGATATAATTTAGTAGCTTTTGGTGTCCACAGGTTTTTGTGTAAGTTATAATACACACACACACATAGACCTGTGTACTTATTAGAAGTTATGTCATTCTTCATACTCTCACTTTTTGTTTGTAAAGGCTTGCCTACTCTAAACAGTTTATAAAAATAAATCAAGTACAATATTGTTTATCATAATCACCTTTGGCTTAGTATATTTACAGAGCACTATCACCTATCTTTCATCTGTCTTCTACCTTTTATCTATCTATCTATCTATCTATCTATCTATCTATCTATCTACCTATCTATCTATCATCTATCTTTTTCTGTCATCTGTCTGCCTTTCTGTTTTTTCTCTCACTGTCTCTATCTCTCTCTCTGTCTCTTTCTCTTTCTGTCTCTTTCTCTCTCTGTCTCTTTCTCTCTCTGTCTCTTTCTCTCTCTGTCTCTTTCTCTCTCTGTCTCTCTGTCTCTCTCTCTCTCTCTGTCTCTCTCTCTCTCTCTCTCTCTGTGTGTGTGTGTGTGTGTGTGTGTGTGTGTTTAGATTAAGACTCTCAATTATTGCCAACAGGTATTCCATTGTACAAATACACTCTGCTTTGTTCATCTATTCATTAATCTGTGGACATTTGAGCTGCTGTAAAATTGTGTATTCTAGAAAAATTAAGGTTGAAATTAGGTAATTTATTTTCTCCAAACTTGTTCCTTTTTTCTCATGATTGTTTTGCTAACTCTGAGTCACTTGCTTTCCTATATAACCACTTGGATCAGCTAGTAAATTTCCCCAAAAGAATGTAGCATAGATTTTTATTGGGATTGAGTCTAGAAATCAATTTATAAAAGCTGAACTTATAATGGTTGAATGTATATGTCAGCTTGATTGACCATGTAGTGTCCAGTTATTTTGTCAATTATTATCCTGAACTTATAAGTGAGGGTGTTTTCAGGTGAGAATAATATTGGGATTTGTAGACTTAGTAAAATTGATTGTTTTACCTAATTGATTTTTTTCTAATTCAGTTGAAAATCTGAATAGAACTTCTTTGAAGGAGAAAATTCATTTTCTTCTGTTTTCAGACTCATCCTGAGCTCTTTGTTCACTCCTTGGGCTGCTTGCTTTCTATGACGAACTCACTTTATCAGTTCTGCTAATTGCCCAGCTCTGAGATTCAGAATGGAGCCATGTTGTCCACTTTCTTATTTCTCTAGCTTGTTAAGTAAGCATTTGGGGATTTCTATTGTCTCTAACCTGTCTGAGCCTTTTCCCAAGAGCATCTTATACATATCCTAGTGGTTCTGTTTCCCTAGAGAAGCCTAAGGAGTAGAGGCATAATAAATACAGTAGAATTTCCCAGTCCATGTCTTTATCCAGTAGATATAGGATGTCTTTCTTTTTTAGATTTACTCAATTTTTTTGTGTAAGGTTTATAGTCTTTGATGTAGAAGCTTGTACTCTTTTGGTTAAAGTTCTTTGTATTACACTGTTTTTGACATTTTAACAACATGAATTATTTTATAATTTCATTGCCATGTGGCTCAATGCAAATATGTAACTGATTTTTGTGAATTAAACTTCTTTTCTTCATTTTTGCCTAACACACTTTATTATATATTTGTTTTTCTACAAACAAACTATACCACATATAAACAGAAGTAATTTAATTTCAGTCAATCTGGATGTAGATTTACTTTTATATCCTAGGTGATCTGCCGAGTACTTTCAGTAAAGTACTGGACAGTCGCAAGAGCAGGTCTATAATTCTCCTTACTCTTGATACTCAAAGTGAGATAGTCAATCCCTCACTATTATGTATATTACTAACTAAGAATTATTTTTAGTTATTGGCCCATATGTGTATATCTACGTGTGGGTATGTGTACATGAGAGGCCAGAGGTAGCAGAGCCCACTGGAATTTGGTTCAAAGTAGTTGTGAGCCACACAATTTGAGCTCTGGAAACTGAAATTGGGCCTCTGCAAGAGCAGTATCTCTTAACAACTAAGCTATCTCTTTACCTCTCTCCTTTTTATACAGTCAAGAACACAAACAAACCCTTAGTCTGATACCACCTCAATTAACCATATCAACATAAACTCTCACAATAAACCCTCACAAGCATCTCAAAGATTGAACAATCCATTCTAATTGTCCTGAAGTATACAGGAATTTTAATTCAGCAACATGGCTTCTCTGGCAAGGTATCACATCCAAAGACCTTCTAGGTCTATGTGATCTGATTGGAATGGAGACATGTACTTAGTACACACTTTTAGGGTAAAATTAGTTTGCAGAAGTCATGTTTTAAAGTAATGTTTCATGGAGAAGCAGACAAAGTGATGAATCAGAGAACAATTTGACAGAATGAGTCAAAGATTAGATATACCCAACTCTCATTGGGGGAAAAAGCTATTTAAGAGCAATGCATGGAAAGGAGGTCCATTACAAGTCAGTGCAGTGACTGCAGTGCAATGAAGTTGAGTTCCTTAGTGAGTATAATTCAGTTCACTTCAGGTCAGAAGAGGCAGTTGAAGCCAACCAATAAGAAGGAGTCAGACGATTAGAAGAAACTGTCAGAGTTAGTTTGAGGCCAATGAGAGGAATTCAGTGATAAGCTGAGATGGAATCTCAGTGAGTTTGGAGAGGAGTTTAAGCCAGAAGAACTGAGTTGAACCAGAAGGCTAGATAGAATTCAGAAGGAGCTAGAAAGCGTGATCTTAGTCAACAGTAAGCCTCTGAGATAGCAATTACAACTAGGAAATAAAAGTTACTTTTGCATTTTACACTGTAGATCTATGTGCAAAATAGGCCTTGCCACCCAGATAACTCTAAATCTCATCATGTTAATAGCACTCTCATAATAATAGCAAATAATTGTTTTCCTAAAATATATTGCTTAAACGTTCTGTATACATATTTATAACTTATGCTAGTCTAATAGCTATCATATATATATATATGTATACATGTACACATGTATATATGAATATATGGATATACATATATACCTATGCATATGCATACCCACATATACATTTTTAATATCTAAATTACCAAGTTTCATATGTAGTATCTCATGGTATTCACTTATGACTCCTTTTAACTATAAAATAGGAGTTTATGTTCTTTCTTTTGTAGTTGACATTTTTCTTTTAGTTTTCTCTTTTTTTTGGTATGAGGACAGTTATGACTGTTATAAATGTTTGTAAATAAGTACCATTTACAGTTCTGAACTTTGTCCAGTGATTTCCTATTCTATTAATTTCTACTCTGTCTCAGTTACCTTCTTTGTTCTGCTTACTTAAGTGAACTTTGAAGTTCATTTTCTGTTTTTTTTAAGATGACATCTATAGCTCATAAACTTTAGTTTGCTATGTTTTCATTTCATTTGTCTCAAATTATTTTCTATTTCCCGTCATTTCCCAGTCTGCTAATGGTTAAACTTGTGCTGTTTAACAGTCACATGCTTTTAAATTTTCTAAATACTCTATTTTATTGATTTCTACTTTCATTTTATTATAGTTCACAAATGCACTTATCATAGTGTCAGTGCTCTGAACTAATTGAGAAATATTTTTAGCCTGCATATGTTCTAGCATCAAGGTTTTGTGTGATTTCATGGTCTTATAGTGTTTGTATAATCATGGTTTTAAATATGCAGTATTATTCTATTCAGAAAGCATCAATGATATGAAATAATTTCAAGAGGAATTAAAACAGGTAAGTTACTTTAATTTAATCAATCAAATGATATGACCATGGAAGCTTAGTAAACGTGCATGATGAAAATTTATAATGAGTGCCAAACAGTACTTCTATAATAGGTGATTTTCATTCAACATGTGATTAAACTCACTAATACAAAAACCATAGCTTTTCCCCTTGGAGAACATTTGATGCATTAAACATCACAGTGTGAAAAAAGGTTGATGTTGTTAGGGACAGACTTGCCCATAAAGGTGTTTAGTAAATAATTATTAACTTGTTAACACAATAAAAGTGCATTTTTTGTTCTTAATATTCTTTCAATAATATAGAGATTTTATCTACTTTTTAAAAATCATACATGTTTCCCCATCTTCCTCCCCACCACAAGAACTAGGTCCATGTTGCCTACCGCCCAAAATCTTCAAGCTACATGCCCACAAGTTCCCATTTGGACGTTTACAGTCAGAGATAACAGCAATGACTTCAAAATGGAGGACCACTTCATCTTGGTATTCTCACCTAGTATATGCAAGATACTGGCAGCATTATCATCATGCAGTGCTTTGGATGAGAAGCCACCAGAATGCCTAAAGAATGTTCAGGGGTTCCTATTTCACTTCCCAATACTTCTTCCTTCATGGAGTTTTTCCCTGGAACTTTCTTGCTTATGACGCTTGCCATCCTTGGAACTCTCAAGGCCAGTCAGTGGCGAAGCAGAAATCTTCCTACATTGTTTTCCATCTCAAAAGCCCTGGGCAGCCTCTGTATAACAGCAATAGAACCCAGGGATCCACAAGAGAAAATGAAGCACTGTGTGAAGAGGAAGAGCTGGAGTCAGATTCAGATGATGAAGTATAGTTCTACCTGAGCAATATGGAAATCACTGAGGAGCTCCACCAGTACTTCTTACAGACTTAGAGGCACAGGGAAGAGAGATGGTGATAGCAGCAGTTGGATGCCTGAAGGACTATGTGAACACGGATCATGGCCTGTACATCAACCACCACAGGTCAGTGGAGCCCTCATCTGAGAAGCACTGGGAGTGGCGCCAAGCAGAGATCAAGTGCTTGTATGGAAACAGCGCTCTCAAGATCCTGACCATGGAGGGTGCTGTGCAGCTGAACTTTGATAAGCATTGTGACAGAAAGCAGCCGAAGTACTGGCCTGTCATTCCTCTGAAGTTCTGAGTCCTGGGCACCGGGACCCTAGACAATGCCTCACAGTTCCTAGCCTTCTGTCAGCAGGAGTATACTGTTGGCAACACAAAGAATGTTCATTAACAAAGTGATAATTGTATATATTGGACTGGCTCTCAGTTTTCTCTGTAACATTTCAGTTCATTGAAATTATTGCCTAGAGATATTGCCTATTGTTTTGCATTTTTAATTTCCTTTTTTACACTGTCCGGATGTCATAAAAGCCTTAAGCCACATGTCATTTAATCCTACATTTTTAGACCAGTTTTCATACAGCTCATGCTAACTACAAACTCTTAAATCTTCCTGCTTCCATCTTCCAAATGGGTTTTCCAAATAGGTTTGCACTGCCCACACTGGCTTCTGTCCACATATTTTCTCAGACTGTAGCTCTTTGGATCCCTTTGAAAACTGTGCAAGTGAACAATAAGACAAGTGGCACTTGTAACTCAGATAGATGTCAGCCTACATGCTCTAGCTCTATAAAAGACCTGAGAGTAAATGGGTTGGCAGGTCATGTTGTCTGTGTCATAACTGCCTGAACCTGTCTTCATAGAATAAAAACAGCCACTGTTACTGAATAAACAAACAAATGTGACTGTGTTTCAAAAAACTTTATTTGTAAACACACACACACACACACACACACGTTGCTTATATATTTTACTGGAGGAGGAAAGAAACAAACATCAAAACCAGAAATGGGGAAATACATTCCTTTATGCCTGTTTTCTTTGTTTCAGTAATTTGCTTGACCAAGATTTTCTTTGGAATTCTTTAGGTCCATTAACTACTGGTCGAAAGAGCCTGTGTGGGCTACATCTTCTTAATGACCTTCATTACTTTCTTTTGATTGTATTTAATGTCTAGTCTTGTGAAACTATAAGATCAGTGTCAGGATCAGTTCCTAAAAATGTGTCTGCTTGGAGCAGCTTTTGTTGGTGTATAAAAACGTAATGAACTAAGAAAAGTTAAAACATCCAGAGAGGTGTTAGAATTATGCCAAATACCCTACATGTATCTTTAAACTTTTTTCTAATTATAATGACTATCATTGTAAATTTTAGAAGTAACAACTCCAATGGTATTTGGCATGACACTCGAGATGGCTCCTAAATCTTAAATCCTGAACCTCCTTCTAATAATTTGAATAGGATAAAGAGCATCAATGCGTTGTTCCAAACACCTATATAAATCCTCTTGTATACTGAAGATATTAGTAACATTTTTTAAAAATGATTAATGGTCAAGTTTCTCAAAGTTAGAAACCCTTGATATTTAGAATGTTTAAAACATGGAAACACAACTTGCTGGTGATGAGCATCATTACTGTCTCAGAAGCTTTTTGTTTTTTTTAATGTCTTCCTAAGCACATTTTCTCCAAATCATTTGAATATTTCTATGTGTTTAATTGTTCAGTTATGTGAGCTGGCACATTTTAGGTAATTTCTGTGGATTCAGTTATGTGAGCTAGTGCATTTTAATTGATTTCTATAGTTCCCTTGTTACCTTCTCTGGGAGGGTGCTACAATCCTGGTTCGGATTCAGAGAAAGGAATAGGTTTTAATGAATAAGAATATGTCACTGTGTTGCGTGTAGTTTTAAAAGCATGCTACCACCTTAACCTGAGAACTTCGATGGAGCTACCAGTCCCTCCCAGCTTAGCTCCTGATTGGCTGCTGCTGGCTGCTGCCAGCAGTGACCCGCCTTGCCCAGGAGCTTCTGCGCTCTGGCCCCTCCCAGCTCCCTTTTGTCCCGCCCAGCTTAGCTTTAAACTTCAATCTTATTCTAACTATTTTAAGTTTGGAATAAGAAAGAAGATAATGCCAACATTCTACACTTCTGTACTCTCTCTTGTTGATACACTTTCTTCTGAATACATAGACATTGGTCATTATTTTCCTTCCAAAAGCCTCATTAGCTTATTTTCATTTGGAACTGTCTACTAAATATGCTGTCTTACTTTTGTGCAATTTCAAAGACAGTCAATAATTTAGTTACGAATTACCATGGTCAGACAAGACTTTAAAAGAAGACAGAATCAAAATAAGACAAAATGAGAAAGAGCTTTAATTTTGACATGTGACTGAAGTTGATTCCTCCGTGACATATAATTGTAGAGTCTGCAATTTCACACCAGCATGTTGCTGGATTGTTCAAGTTGAGAAGTTTCTCTAAGCATATTCTAACCATAACAAAAATGGTGAAAGAGCCACTGTAAGTAAGTTCATTTTTATGCTATACATGTACACACAAAGCAACTCATCCATATATACCTATGCACATGTACACAACCACATGTTTGATTATCAACATAAAGGTGTAAGAAACACACACATGCACAAAGAGAGCAAGAGAGAGAGAGAGAGAGAGAGAGAGAGAGAGAGAGAGCTTGACAACAGAAGATGAAATATCATTCTATAGAAATGCTGTCCACTAGAAAGTATATTATCTGCCATCTCCACAAAAAAAGGTGGTAATTGAAAAAAGATAAAAATGTTTGTGATTTGAGTTAGAAGAGAATATGAGAGACACAATAAAGCAGATATATTGAAAGGATTAAATGGATAAAATAAGAATTACAAAAAATGAAAGCTATCATAAGAACAGGCATATTTTTAAATGACTCAAATAAAAATTCTTGATATAAAATTACCACTTTTGATGTAAAAATCCCATTGAAAGTTAAATAGCAGATTAAGTACGTTTGAAAAGTGATTTAGTGAGCTGAAAGATGGATCTGAAGAAAATATCCACATGCAGCACAGAGAAGAAAAATGTGAGAGGTAACAGAAAAAGAAGGGCATGTGGACATGTTTCAGAATCAATCCACCAAAGGCATGCAAAGCTATTATGGAGAAAACCTGAACATTTTACAGATGTGTAAGGAAGGCTAGCATTGATGGACAGATAAATCACATAAGGAATGAAAGACCCTGTGCCCTGAAGATGTCTTTCTTTTGCAAATGCAGATAAACATTAAAATGTTTTTTTTTTTCACAGAGCTACACAGAGTGAGCTTAAATTCTGATGGATGAGTAAATTTGTGGGAACCATCAGGGAAAATTTAGAGTAGAATATGGTGGTAGGCAAATGAAAGAAACTGGATAGAGATAGCAAATACGGTACAAACTGGTAACTCAAAGCAAATAATACTGATATGGTAATCAAAGAAACTTTCAGGAGGAATGAGGATTAGAGATTCGATGCAGCCTTTCATGGCAATCTGGTATGAAACAAGCCATACCTTAAATAGGGAAAAATAAGAGGATGGAAGTGTTGGGAAATATTTATTTTATTCTCAGTTGTAAACATCTACACATTATGGCTCTAAGGCATCTGCTATAACAATCCATTCTGTAGCTGCAGAAGAAAAGCAGCCTGGGACAATGGGCAAAAACATGTATAAGTCATGTTCTAATAAAACTTTACTTATGAGACTCCTAGCTGGTCTGCTTCCATGAAGACACCATATCCTGACCCATCCTAGAGGAACCACTGTACTCAGAGCAGTGGGTAAGAACCCTTCCCCACAACCCAAAGCACCAGAGCTGAAGCTGGGAGACAGGGTCACTCAGGATCCATCAACCACCAAAACCCCACCCTCCTGAATATGACTCCTTTTCTGCTCCTCATTTGATCATTTTGCTGGGGCAGACTCCTAGCTGTTCTGCTTCAACCAAAACACCGTATCTCGACCCATCCTAGAGGAACCACTGTGCTTAGAGCAGTTGAGAAAGCTGGACTCACAGGGGCTCTATCACACCCAGGATCATAGGATTTCAGCATCCCAGAGGAAGCCTGAGTCCCAGGAGCTCTTTCACCCAGGATCTCAAGATCACACGATCACAGAGACGGATGAACTCTCTGGAGTTCTGACATAAGCAAGATAACTGAAAAGACAGGCTCCAGTCAGAGACAGTGAGTACAGGTAGCACTAGAGATAACTAGATGGCAAAAGACAAGCACAAGATTATAAGCAACAGAAACCAAGGTTATCTGACATCATCAAACCCAGTTCTCCCACCATAGCAAGTCCTGGATGCCCCATGACATCTGAAAAGCAAGATTCAGATTTAAAATCACTTCTCATGTTGAAGATGGAGGAATTTAAGAAGGACTAAATAACTCCCTTAAAGAAATACAAGAGAACACAGGTAAACAGGTAGAAGCACTTAAAGAGGAAACACAAAAATCTCTTAAAGAATTATAAGAAAACACAAGTAAACAGGTGACAGAATTAAAACCATCCAGGATCTAAAAATGGAAGTAGGTACAATAAGGAAATCTCAAAGGGAGACTACCCTGGAGATAGAAAACCTAGGAAAGAGATCAGGAGTCATAGACACAAGCATCACCAACAGAACACAAGAGACAGAAGACAGAATCTCATGTGCAGAAAATCTCATGTTCATGGAAAACATTGACAGAACTGTCAAAGAAAATGCAAAATGCAAAAAGCTCCTAACCCAAAACATCAAGGAAATCCAGGACACAATGAGAAGGCCAAACCTAAGGTTAGTAGGTATAGATGAAAGTAAAGATTCCCAAATTAAAGGGCCAGTAAATATCTTCAACAAAATTATAGAACTTCCCTAACCTAAAGAAAGAGATGCACGTGAACATACAAGAAGTCTAGAGAACTCCAAATAGACCAGATCAGAAAAAAATTCCTCCTGTCACATAATAATAAAAGCATCACATGCACAAAACAAAGAAAGAATATTAAAAGCAGTAAGGGAAAAAGGTCGAGTAACATATAAAGGCAGACCTACAAGAATTGCACCAGACTTCTCACTAGGGACTATAAAAGCCAGAAGATACCGGACAGATGCCATACAGACCCTAAGAGAACATAAATGCCAGCCCAGATTAGAATACCCAGCAAAACTCTCAATTACTATAGATGGAGAAACCAAGATATTCCATGACAAAACCAATTTTACACAATATTTTTCTACTAATTCAGCCCTACAAAGGATAATAGATGGAAAACTCCAACACAAGGACGGAAACTACAACCTAGAAAAAGCAAGAAACTAATCTTTTAACAAACCCAAAAGAAGATAGCCACACAAATTAATTCCACCTCTAATAACAAAAATAACAGGAAAAAACAAATATTTTTCCTTTAAATCTCTTAACATCAATGGACTCAATTCCCCAATTAAAGAAAAGAAAAACACAGACTAACAGAGTGGATAGGTAAACAGGACCCAACATTTTGCTGGATACAGGAAATGTACCTCAGTGACAAAGATAGACACTACCTCAGAGTAAAAGGCTGGAAAACAATTTTCCAAGCAAATGGTTCGAAGAAACAAGCTGGAGTAGCCATTCTAATATCGAATAAAATTGACTTTCAACCAAAAGTTATTTAAAAACATAAGGAAGGACACTTTATATATATCAAGGGAAAAATCTACCAAGATGAACTCTCAATTCTGAATATCTATGCTCCAAATGCAAGAGCACCGACATTCATAAAATAAACCTTATTAAAGCTCAAAGAACACATTGCACCTCACACAATAATAGTGGGGGACTTCAACACCCCACTCTCATCAATAGACAGATCCTGGAAACAAAATAACGGAGAAACAGTGAAACTAACAGAAGTTATAAACCAAATGGATTTAACAGATATCTATAGAACACTTCATCCTAAAACAAAAGAATAACTTTTTTATCAGCACCTCATGGTACCTTCTCCAAAATAGACCATATAATTGGTCACAAAACAGGCCTCTACAGATACAAAAAGATTGAAATAATCCATCCCTTGCATCCCATCATATCACCATGGACTCAGGCTGCTCTTCAATAATAACAAAAACAATGGAAAGACCACATACACATGGAAACTGCACAATGCTCTACTCAATGATGACTTACTTGGTCAATGAAGAAATAAAGAAAGAAATTAAAATCTTTTTAGAATTTAATGAAAATGGAGGCTCGTCATACCAAAAATTATGGAATACAATGAAAGCACTGCTAAGAGGAAAACTCACAACTCCAAGTGCCTACAAAAAGAAACTGGAGAGAGCATACACTAGCAGCTTGACAGCACACCTGAGAGGTTTCTAGAACAAAAAGAAGCAAATACACCCAAGAGGAGTAGAAGGCGGCAAATAATCAAACTCAGGGCTGAAATCAACTAAGTAGAAACAAAAAGAACTATACAAAGAATCAACAAAACCAGGAGCTGGTTCTTTGAGAAAATCAACAAGATAGATAAACTCTTAGCCAGACTAACCAGAGGGCACAGAGACAGTTTCCAAATTAGTAAAATCAGAACTGAAAGGGGAAACATAAAAAAAGAAATAGAGGAAATTCAAAAAATCATCAGATCCTATTACAAAACCTATACTCAACAAAACTAGAAAATCTGGATGAAATGAACAATTTTCTAGATAGATACCAGGTACTAAAGTTAAATTAGGAGTAGACAAACCATCTAAACAGTCACATAACCACTATAGAAATAGCAGCAGTCATGAGCAGTCTCTCCACCAAAAAAAGCCCAGGACCAGAAAGTTTTAGTACAGAATTCTACCAGACCTTCAAGGAAGATCTAATGCCAATTCTTTTCAAACAACTCAACAAAATAGAAACAGAAGGAAAACTACCCAATTTGTTCTCTGAAGCCACAATTATGCTCATACCTAAACCACACAAAGATCCAACAAAGGAAGAAAATTCAGACCAATCTCCCTTATGAATATCGATGCAAAAATACTCAATAAAATTCTCACAGACATAATCCAAGAACACAGCAAAACAATCATTCATCATGTTCAAATAGGCTTTATCCCAGAAATGCAGGAATGGTTCAATATATGGAAATCCGTCAATGAAATCCATTATATAAACAAATGCAAAGAAAAAAGCCATATGACCATCTCACTAGATGCTGAGAAAGCACTTGACAAAATTCAACACCCCTTCATGGTAAAAGTCCTGGAAAGATCAGGAATTCAAGGCCCATACCTAAATATAGTCAAAGCAATATACAGCAAGCCAGTAGCCAACATCAAACTAAATGGAGAGAAACTTGCAGCAATCCAACTAAAATCAGGGACTAGACAAGGCTGCCCACTCTCTCCCTACCTATTCAATATAGTACTAGAAGTCCTAGCCAAAGCAATTAGACAACAAAAGAAAATCAAAGGAATACAAATAGGAAAGGAAGAAGTCAAAATATCACTATTTGTAGATGATATGGTAGTATACATAAGTGACTCCAAAACCTCCACCAGAGATCTCCTAAACCTGATAAACAATTTTAGCAAAGTGCCTGGATATAAAATTAATTCAAACAAAAAAGTAGCCTTTCCCTATTCAAAAGATAAACAGGATGAGAATGAAATTAGAGAAATGACACCCTTCACAATAGTGACAATCAATATAAAATATCTTGGTGTGAATCTAATCAAGCAAGTCAAAGGTCTGTATGACAAGAACATCAAATCTCTGAAGAAAGAAATCAAAGATCTCAGAAGATGGAAAGATCTCCCATGCTCGTGAATTGGCAAGATTAATATAGTAAAAATGGCCATCTTGCTGAAAGCAATCTACAGATTCAATGCAATCCCCACCAAAATTGCAACTCAATCCTTCATAGAAATAGAAAGAGGAATTTGCAAATTCACCTGGAATAACAAAAAACCCAGGATTGCAAAAACAATAAAAGGACTTCTGGGGGAAATCTCCATACCTGACCTCAAGCTGTATTACAGAACAATAGTGATTAAAAACTTTGTGGTATTGGTACAAAGACAGACAGGAAGACCAATGGAATAGAATTGAAGACCCAGAAATTAACCCACATACCTATGACCACTTGATCTTTGACAAAGGTGCTAAAACCTTCCAGTGGAAAAAGGACAGCATTTTCAACAAATGGTGCTGGGTCAACTTTATGTCTGCATGTAGAAGAATGGAAATCGATCCATTCTTATCTCCTTATACAAAACTCAAGCCCAAGTGTATAAAGGACCTTCACATAAAGCCAGATACACTGAAACTAATAGAAGAGAAAGTAGAGAAGAGCCTCAAATACTTGGGCACAGGGGAAAAGTTCTGAACAGAACACCAATGGTTTATGCTCTAAGATCAAGAATCGACAAATGGGACATCATAAAATTGCAAAGCTTCTGTGAGGCAAAGGACACTGTCAATAGGACAAAATGTCATCCAAAAGACTGGGAAAAGATCTTTACCAATCCTATATCTGATAGAGGGATAATATCCGATATATACGAAGAACTCAAGAAATTAGACTCCAGACAACCAAACAACCCTAGTAAAAAAATGGGATACAGAGCTCAACAACGAATTCTCAACTGAGGAAATTCCAATGGCTGAAAAGTACCTAAAGATATGTTCTATATCCTTAGTCATCCAGGAAATGCAAATCAAAACAACCCTAAAATTCCACCTCACACCAGTCAGAATGACTAAGATCAGAAACTCGGGTGATAGCAGATGCTGGCAAGGATGTGGAGAAAGAGGAACACTCCTCCATTGTTGGTGGGATTGCAAGCTGATACAACTACACTGGAAATCAGTCTGGTGGTTCCTCAGAAAATTGGACATAGCATTACCTGAGGACCCAGCTATACCACTCTTGGGCATATACCCAGGAAATGCTCCAACATATAACAAGGACACATGTTCTACTATGTCCATACAGCCTTATTTATAATAGCCAGAGTTTTAAAGAACTCAGATATCCTTCATCAGAGGAATGGATACAGAAAATATGCTACATTTATACAATGGAGTACTACTCAGCTATTAAAAACAACGAATTCATGATATTCTTAGGCAAATGTATGGAACTAGAAAATATCATCCTGAGTGAGGTAACCCAATTACAAAAGAACACACATGGTATGTACTCACTCATAACTGGACATTAGCCCAAAAGCTTGCAATACCCAAGATACAACTCACGGACCACATAAAGCTCATGAAGAAGGAAGACCAAAGTGTTGGTGCTTCAGTCCTTCTTAGATGGAGTAACAAAATACCCATGAGAGCAAATGTGGAGACAAAGTGTGGAACAAAAACTGAAGGAGAAGCTGTCTGGAGACTGCTCCACCTGGGTATCCATCCCTTGTGCAGTCACCAAAGACTGCTGCTTTTGTAGATTCCAGGAAGTGCATGCTGAGAGGAGCCTGATATAGCTGTCTCCTTAGAGGCTTTGCCAGAGCCTGACATATACAGAGGAGGAGGATGGCAGCTAACCATTGAACTGATCAAGGAGTTCTCAATACAAGAGTTAGAGCTTAAGGGATACTGCCCCATTAGGAAGAGCAGCAATACCAACCAACCAGAACTCCCAGGGTCTAAATCACTAGCCTGGGAGCACACAGGATTGTACCCATGGCTGTATATGCAAGGAAGGATGACCTTGTGGGACATAGATGGGAGAGGAGCTCCTTGGTCCCATGAAGGCTAGATTTCCCCATTGTGTTGGTATTCAATGGCGGGGAGTTGGGTGGGGGTGAGTGGTTGGGGGCACACTCTCATAAAAGCATGAGGAGGGGATATGGGATAGGGAATTTCTAGGGGGTGTGAAATGTTGAAAGGGGAAAATATCTGAAATGTAAATAAATAAAATATCTAATAAGAAAAAAATGCTTTACTTATAAAAACTGAAGCTGCCCCATAGGCTGTAGCTTGGAACTCTCTGCTCTGTTAAATTATATTGTGTTTTAGAAAATCAGTAGACTAGATCCCTATTATCATACTGTATATAGAATGAAATGAAGTCAACATAAAAGTGTATACTAAATATAAATAAAAAACTTTAGATTGTTAGAGAGAAAATTCTAGAAGAATGTTAATGTAGAGGAAAAATTTCTTAAGAAGCAACAGATAACATGAAGCAGAAAGAATTTATTTGGTGTTGTGATGGTTTGAACATATTTGGCCCAAGGAAAGTGACACTGTTAGGGATGTAGCCTTGTTGGAGGAAGTGCCTCAATATTGTGCTGGGCTTTGAGTTCCTATGCTTAAGCTCTGCCTAGGGTGAAAGAGATCCCTGCCCCTTCTGGATGCCTACAGAAGACAGTCTCCTGTTGCTGCCTTTGGATCAAGATGCAGAACTCTTGGCTCTTCCAAGACCAAGTCAGCCTCCAAGATGCTATACTTCCCACCTTAATAATGGACTGAATGAACCTCTGAAACTGTAAGCCAGCACCAATTCTATATTTGACTTTATATGAGTTGCCTTAGTCACAGTGTCTGTTCACAGCAATGGAAACCATAACTAAGACAAGGCATCACATTTTAAACATTTGGGTATGCCAAAATATAGTTCACAAGCTAAATTTAAAAGGAAGTTGCTGTTTTGAAGGTAACATCTACAACATACACCACCAGCCCAAGGTTATAGAAAACATATTCATTAAACATTTAAATAAGTGAATAAACTCAACTTAAGAGGAAAGCCAAATGACAAATGTCCATATGTAAATATTTCTGTTTTTAATAATGGAGTAAATACAGGTTAAAACATACTATATGTGGATTCATTTTTTTGTGTACAGATTACAAGCATGGAGTACTGCACTCATTTTTTTTCTTGGCTGTTCTAAGTCCAAACTCAGGTCTTTGTGTCTGTGCAGCAAGCACTTAAACAGCTGAGTCATCTTGCCAGCTTTCTGAGATACAATTTTATACTCTTTAATATTATAGCTATAGGGAAAGAAAGTCATATATTGCTACTCTGAGTGTAAGTTGCCTGCAGCCATTTTAGAATACAACTTGACAATATTCAGTAATATTGAAGCTGTTCACATACAAAAATACATCACTTTCTAGTACATATCCTGAAGAAACTCATACATACATGCATATGAAGTCAAACAAGCTTGTAACTGTGGCACTGTTCAAAGCATTAAAAAATTCTCAAAAAATCATCCATAGAAGAATAGTAAATCTTTCAGTGTTAAGAAATTATACTATACATACAAAGATAATATATTATTTTTGTATATGTATATATAATATATAAACATATTTATTAAATATTATTTATATATAATTTTGTGTATGTAACACTGGGCACAAACTTCTTGCAGCATTACAGTACAAATTTTTGATGTAACCATGAAGTATAGTATGAAGCTAGTACAGTAAAATAAAGAAAATGGAGAAATACATATGGGCTTGGCTGAAAAGTTAAGCACAGAATTTTAAGAGAGAGGATGTCTCTTGAACAAGAAAGAGAGAAATGAGTCAAGTGTGGTGGTCCACTTCTGTAATACCATAAATTCAAGGGGTATAAGCATGACTTTTGGAATGTTGAAGTTAGTGTATGCTGCATATCGGGACCTTGTCAAGAGAGTGGGAGAAGGAAAAAAAGGAAAGAGAAAAATGGTAAATATAAAGTCATAATAAGTATTTGTACTGTTTTTGTCTTTAATGAATGAGATTATGCAATTTTGATACCGATGGGCTCCATGGGCATCATTTTATTTTTATCATTTCTTAAAACTTGAATAATTTGATCACTTTTTAAATATGGCAAATAAGAAATATTTACAGATGAGTCTACATGCATGCATATATATACAATAATATGCATGTACATTTATTCAAGCATGTGAGCATAGTCATACAAATATAGAAAGAGTATAAATAGGAGGAACATGTAGAATTATTATAAGGCAGAAAATGAAAAGGAAATAGAAGAATTGCAATTTCCAAGTCTGCACATATTCCATATGGTTAGAAATACAATGGGGTAATAGTTCATGCAGAATATTACTAAGCAAAAGAGAGGACTGCTTTTAAACAGAAGTAGGAAATGAGATGATCACAAGTTACTATAAAATATCCTGGAGGATGCAGCATAAGAATGGAGTGGACAGCTTTCTGATCACTATGAGTCAACCATTTAGGGAACTATTTCCTTAGTCCTGAGTAAAGACAGTAGCAGCTGGTAATGATTTAGGCTGTGATATCAATAGGACTTGATGTTAAATTGGGAAGACAAAATTAACAGCTCTGAGAATTTAGCATATGTTTTGCAATGGTAGTAGTCAAGACGTAATAGGAGAACATGATAACCACAATTTCAGTTTGGATGTGTGTTGTAGAATGGACAAAGCAAATGCATACACACACACACACACACACACACACACACACACACACACATATTGGGAGCCCAACTGACTTTCTTGCTTGCTTACTGGAGGTCATGGTCATGGACTGAAAGCAAAAAGTATGTTCTTCCAGGGGTGGGATTCTCGTGTGTCTTTGTGTGACTTTTCCTTTACTGGCATAGCGATAGCCATAAGTAGAGGAATGGTCTTTCTGCACTGCTGAATTTATAATTCAAGACATTTCTGTGCTGGGCACCATGTCTTGAAATCTAAATTGTCTACAAAGACAACAAAAGACAGAGGGAATGGGATATTCCAACAAGTGTGTCTTTCTGAAAAAGATTTTTAAAAGCAAAATCAACACATTGTATCTTCATTTATATTCTTCTCTTCTTCAGAAGTAGTTCCTGGGGAGCAAGTTTCTGAAATTTTCCCCCAAATATCTTCATAATTCATAGTCATAAGTAAGTAATAATTTGGCCAACTAGGCTTTCCCTAAAAAGACAAATATTGTAAGTAATAAGGTTAAATTTTCACAAGCAAAAGTGTGTAATTTTGAATCTCTTCTACTTCATGGGAACTCACTGACCTCAGGGAATTTTCAGAGTGTTTGATTGTACTGTTAAATATGGTTAAAAACAGTGACTTATTTACAGAGTAACTGAGGTGAATACATGATGGTACTTAACCAAGAGGGTACTTAACGCTTCTCTTATAAATAGAAATGACAGGGGTCCTCAAGTGTTAGGAAACTGGTGTCCTCTACATTTGAAAATATCTGTAGTCTATGTTTTTCCAGCATCCCTTATTTAGCATATTTTTCTTTGAGTTTTCTTTATATAAATAACTCGTTTTCCCCTCAAAGATTTTATTTGTAATTTATTATTACTGTGATGTTTAAGTAACAGCAAGATGGGAGAAAGAAATTTCTAAATATCAAAACTTTTCAATCTGAAATCCCAAGAAATATATCAACTTGAAAAGAGTTTAATGACATATTATTGTTGCTAAGATCCATGTTAATTTTCTTAGTTCGGTTTCTACTGTTCTTCCTGGGATGATGTTGTGTCTTTATCATTTATCTTGCAAGTTCCTGTCTTCTATTTTATATTTCTCAATTTTACTTTTTAAAACTGGAATTTTGTAATGTTTGACGTAACTTATCATTTTCATTTGTCTTTGTCTTATCTTGTGAAAGAGTAGCATCTACAATCAGGCCATTCTCTTATAGCATAATTTAATGAGTTCTCATGGGTTCCTTATTCACATATATTTCACATTGCCCAGTAATTATGGCTTTCTAACCTTCCAAAAGAAGGCTAGATTTGCTTATAATATTACATCTTCATCTCTCTCCCTTTGAGATAGTCATATTTTGAATTATCTATTAATGATCTTCATGTTTTTCCATAATAGTGCTACCTATGTACTCATGCTAATAAATTTACAACTGTGGTTTTTTTCCCTTTTCATCCTCTTCTCTACTCTTTCCATTTCCTGTCCACCTCTCCTCCCATCTGGATTCACCATCTTTCTGTCTTTCATTTAAAAACAAATACCAAGGGAGAATGGGAAATTAAAATAAATTAGGATAAAATAAAACAAACAATTGTAGTTGAACAAAACAAACTAACAGAAGGAAAAGAGCCCAAGGTAAGAGACCCGAGACAGATCTAGATGAGGAGATCCACTTTTTAGTGCAGTGAGGAATCCCATACAAACACAAAACTGAAATGATATGTACACAAAACATGTAAAATTATATTTATAAAAAAGCTCTGACATGTACTGTGACACAAAGAAGCTCAAAAGATGTCATTGTGTTCATTTTCTGTTGGCTGTCTACTGCTTGGCCAGCAGTCTACCCGGGACAATAGTTTCCTCAGAGAGACTCCTTTGAAGACAACTAATTTTTCACTTACAAGTGCTTGTCAGTTAGAAATAACTTTTTGGTTAGGGATAGGGTTACATATGTCCACTTCTCCTTTCAGGTCAAGACCCATCTTGTTCAGAGCACTCATAGTGCCTTAGTCTCCTGAGTTCATATGTGCATTGTTCCTGTTGATAAAATGAGCTTTGCTTCCTTGGTGTCCTATCCTGTATGGCTCTTACAGACAGGATACATTCTTTCAGTCTCCTGGTCAGTAGGGTTCTCTGAATCCTAAGGGATTTGATGGCGATATCCAATTCAGGGCTGAGTGTTCCACTCTCTCACTTTCTACATATTGTCTGTCTGTGAGTCTCTGCATTTGTTCTGATCTGCTTCAGCGAGAAGCTTCTCTGATGATAGCTGAGCAAGGCACGGATCTATGCATATAGACATTAGGAATCCTTTCATAGCTATATTCTTTTAGTAGAACAGTGTCATTTGCTTTTCTCCTAGGTCACTGAGGTATCTACTCTTCGGTTTGTGTGACCCAAGAAGCTGCAGGTACTGGTTGCATCTTATGGGATGGGATTTAAATAAAATCAGATATTTGTTAGTTACTCCCACAAGCATTTTGCCACAATTACACTACCTCACCTCACAGTCAGAACACCATTGTACACAGAAAGTTTTGTAGCTGGGTTGGTCTTTCCATGTCTTATTTGGTAGTGTGCAGAGTATGTTCCAGCACCAAGAACACTAGCCAATAGTCATGAAGGTTCATGAAGGCAACTGCTCAACTTGTCAGTGTTCAATGTGTTATATAAGCATTGTTGTCAGCAATTGGGCCTTGCTGTTAGTTTGTGGATAACAATCTATATAGATTTTACAACAGCTTGTGTTGTTTGGAGGTTTCCATGGGAACCCTTTAGCTAACAACTCAAATTGATGTAACCCATTCGCTATACTGAAGCATCCCTTGGTTATGAGATATAGCAAGTTGGGTCTCTGTCTCTCTTGTTATTTGTCAGTTATATTTAGATTGCCTTTGTTTACATATACCATTTAAAAAGCTTATACTAAGTTTCCATAAGACTCATCAAATGAATTTTAGCTGGTCCTTTGTATTCTCTTACTCGTCATCCTTTCCTCTCCCTCTCAATTTAATTCCTCTAGTGTTAATTTTAACGTAGAATTTTACAAACATGCAGATGCACATATGGTTTGGTGAGTTTTGAGCTTCATCTATGCTCTTGCAAGTGGCTAAATTGCAATCACATTAATTTGTGTATATCACTCCTCTGCATGATTTTTTTATCATTATTCATTTGCTATGGATGGATAAACAATAACATATATACATGTAAAGCTATTATGAATGCTTTTGTTATATGATGCTTATTAAATTTATAATTTAATTTACTAAAAGTAGTAGAAATGGAATGCTGGGAAGGTAGAGTACAAACTTTTTCTACTTGTTAGATAATAACTAGCCATATTCCATAAAATAATCCTGCAACTTTACACTCACTCATATTTATGAAAGCCCTATTTAAAGCCCTATTTATTCTTCACAATCCTTATCCAAAGGATATCAACTGGTTGGGGATATTTTTCCGAATCTACTGGGGATGTGGTATCTACTTCTCCGTAAATGTTTTATCACAGTCTGCGATGATGAATTGGCATTACCAACTTGTTTAGATGAAGAAAATGGAAATAAGCACACTTGGTATATCTGTGGTGTGTATGCCCAAATGATTAGATCATAATGGTCCTACTGCAGGTTCATCTCTGATATAAGGATAGTACAATGCTGTTTTTAGGAAGTGGTGATTTGAAGTGTTCCCTTGCAGAAGGAAGCAGAATTCTAGAGTAAATTTTGGGTGTCTGTGTCTTGTTCTGGGTTCATTCTCTATGCCTCATATTCTATTACCTTTGTGTTCCATTCTCTGCTTCCTGTCTTCCATGAGATGAACTCTTAGTTCTGCTGCAAACTCCTGCCAAGGCGATGTTCTGCTCAAGTACATGATGCAGAACAAGTATAGGGTACATAAACTCTCTGAAACTGTAACAAAAAATAAATCTTCCCTTTCAGTTGTCCTTAGATATTTTAGCATCATGACTCAAAACACTAACTGGTCACTGTGGATTTTTTTATTTAATTTATGTTTTTACTTATTTACTTTACATCCCACTCATTGCCCCTCTTAGTCACCCCCTCCCATAGTCTTCCCCCATAGCCCCTTCTTTTCTCCTCTGAGCAAGTGGGGGTCCCCAGGGTATCCCACCAACCCTGGCACTTCAACTCTCTGTGAGGCTTGGTGCTTTCTCTTCCACTGAGGCCAGACAAGGAAGCCCAGCTAGAAGAACATATACCACATACAGGCAACAGCTTTTGAGATAGTGCCTGCTCCAGTTGTTTGAGACTCACATGAAGACCAAGCTGCACATTTCCTACATATGTGTGGGAGTCTTAGATCCAGCCTGTGTATGTTCTTTGATTGGTGGTTCAGACTCTGAGAGCCCAAAGTGTCCAGGTTAGTTGATCTTCCTGTGGAGTTTCTATCCTCTTCAGGCCCTACAATCCTTCCAATTCTTCCATAAGAATCTCCAAGCTCCATCCACTGTTTCGCTGTGGGTGTCTGTATCTCTCTGAGTCAGCTGGTTGGAGCCTCTCAGAGAACAACTTGCTCCTGTCTGCAAACATAACAGAGTAACATTAATAGTGTTACTGGTGCTTGTCCATGGGATGGATCTCAAATTGGGCCAGTTAGTGGTAGGCCTTCTGCTGAATCGCTGCCCTATCCCCTGTGCCTGAATTTCTTGTAGACAGGATAAATTTTGGGTTGAAAGTTTTGTGGGTAGATCGGTGTGACTATCACTCTACTGGGGTTCCTGCCTGGCTACAAAGGTGACCTCTTCATGTTCCATATCCCAAATGTAGTGAGTCACAACTAAGGTTGCCCCATTGATTCTTGGGTGCCTCCCTTATCCCAGGTCTCTGTCTTGTACTAGTGATGCCCCATTACCTCCTCACCCACATAAGTTGCAGATGTCCATTCATTTTCATGCCCATCAAGCCATCTCTCCTGTCTTTCTCCACACCTGATGCTGAACCCCCTCCCCATGCCCCTAACACTTTCCCACTCCTTTCCAAAACCCTCCCTCCATCTGCCTCGTATGACTTTTATTTCTCATTCTAAGAGAGATTCCTCACTTGGGCCTTCCTGCTTGTTTAGCTTCTTTGGGTTTGTACAGAGTAACATGATTCCTTCATTTTATGGCTAATATTCACTTATAAGTGAGTAAACAAAATGCATGTCCTTTGGGGACTGGGTTACCTCACTAAGGATGATAGTCTCAAGTTCCATTCATTTGCCTGCAAAATTCATGTCTTTATTTTCAATAGCTAAATAGCATTCCATTGTGTAGTTGGACCATGTTTTTGTTGCCCGTGCTTCAATTGAGGGACATCTAAGTTGTTTCCAGTTTCTTACAATTATGAATAAAGATGCAACAAACATAGTTGAGCAAATGTTTTTGTGGGATGTTGGAGCCCCTTTTGGGTATATGCCCATGAGTGATACAGCTAGGTCTTGAGGAAGAATTATTCCCAGTTTTCTGAGAAACTTCCTGATTGATTTCCAATTGGTTGTATAAGTTTCCACTTCCACAAGTAAAGACAAAGTGTTCCCCTTGTGTAATAGTTTATATATATATATGCTTGCCCCAACAAGTGGCACTACTTGGAGCTGTGGCCTTGTTGGAGTAAATGTGACTTTGTTGGAGGAGTAAATGTTGGCCTTGTTGTGTGTCACTGTAGGAATGGGCTTTAGGACCCTCATCTAAACTGCTTGGAAGCCAGTCTTTTCCTTTCCTTCAGAACAAGAGGTGGAACTCTAAGCTCCTCTAGCCCCATGTCTGCCTGGACACTGCCATGCTCCTGCCTTGATGATAATGGGCAGAACCGCTGAAACTGTAAGCCAGCCCTAATTAAAATGCTGTCCTTTATAAGAGTTGCCTTGGTCATGGTGTCTGTTCACAGCAGTAAAACCCTAAGACACCTTTTTCCACATCCCAGCCAGCATGTGCTATCTCTTGAGGTTTTGATCTTAACCATTCTGATAGATGTGAGATAGAAACTCAGAGCTATTTTGTTTAACATTTCCCTGATGACTAAAAACTTTGAAAATTTCTTTAAGTATTTCTCAGCTATTGAAGAGTCCTCTGTTGAAAATTCTCTTTAGTTCTATAGCCCATACATGTACCATGCAGTTTTTATCACTATTGCTCTGTAGTACAACTTGAGGTCAGGAATATTGATTCCTCTTCAAGTTCTTTTATTATTCAGGGTTGGTTTGTCTATCTGTGTTTTTTTGTAGTTGCATATGAAGTTGAGAATTGCTCTTTCAAGGTCTATAAAAAATTGTGTTGGTATTTTATGGGTACTTCGTTAAATCTGTAGATTGGTTTTTGTGAGGTGACCATTTTCATATGTTAATCCTACCTACCGATCATGGAAGATCTGTCCTTCTTCTGATATCTTTTTTAATTTCTTTCTTTGGGGACTTGAAGTTCTTGTCATATAGATTTTTTGCTGTCTTGGTTAGAGTTACATTAAAATATTTCATATTATCTGTGACTATTGTAAAGGTGTTGTTTCTTTAATATCTTTCTTGGCCCATCTATTACTTGAAGAAAGGAGGGTGAGTGGTTTCTATAAGTTATTTTTGTATCTAGCCACTTAGCTGAAAATGTTTTCCAGCTGGAGGAGATCTCTGGTAGAATTTTTGGGGATGTTTATGTATCATATTATATCATCTGCAAATAGCAATACTTTGACATCTTCTTTTCCAATTTATATCCTCTTGGTCTCCTTTAGTTGTTTTATTGCTCTGTCTAGAACTTCAAGTACTATATTGAATGTACAGGGAGAGAGTAGGCAGCCTTCCCTTTTCCCTGATTATTGTGAAAATATTTTAAGTTTCTCTCCATTTAGTTTGATGTTGGGTATTGGCTTGATGTATATTGCTTTGATTATATTTAGGAATGTGCCCTTTATCCATGATTCCTCTACTACTTTTAACATGAAGGGGTGTTAAATTTTATCAAATACTTCTCAGTATCTAATGAGATAATCATGTGACCTTTTTTAGATTGTTTATATGTTGGATTATGTTAATTTATTTTCATATATTGAACCATCCCTACAGTACTGGGATGAAGCCAACATGATCATGATAGGTGATGGCTTTCATGTGTTCATGGATTCAATTTGTGAGTATTTTATTGAGTATATTTGCATCAATGTTCATAAATCGGTTGGAAATTCTTTTTCTTCATTTAGTCTTTGTGTGGTTTAGGTGTCAATGTGACTCTGGCCTTATAGAATTAGTTTAGAAGTATTCCATCGACAGAGCTGAGAGAGTGAGGAGGCTGCGTCTGGCTCCGGCTCTCACAGCCATTGCAGTACATTGAGCTCCATAGAGACAGCGCCGGGGCAAGCGAGAGCCAGACGGGCACTGGGCAACTCTGTGCCTCACAGAGGAAAATCAACTAAACATGGGCAAAGGAGATCCTAAGAAGCCGAGAGGCAAAATGTCCTCATATGCATTCTTTGTGCAAACCTGCCGGGAGGAGCACAAGAAGAAGTACCCAGAAGCTTCTGTCAACTTCTCAGAGTTCTCCAAGAAGTGCTCAGAGAGGTGGAAGACTATGTCTGCTAAAGAAAAGGGGAAATTTGAAGATATGGCAAAGGCTGACAAGGCTTGTTATGAAAGAGAAATGAAAACCTACATCCTTCCCAAAGGGGAGACCAAAAAGAAGTTCAAGGACCCCAATGCACCCAAGAGGCCTCCTTCGACTTTCTTCTTGTTCTGTTCTGAGTACCGCCCAAAAATCAAAGGCGATTATCCATTGGTGATGTTGCAAAGAAGCTAGGAGAGATGTGGAGCAACACTGCAGCGGGTGACAAGCAGCCCTTCGAGAAGAAGGCTGCCAAGCTGAAGGAGAAGTATGAGAAGGACATTGCTGCCTACAGAGCTAAAAGAAAACCTGATGCAGTGAAAAAGGGGTAGTCAGGGCTGAAAAGAACAAGAAAAAGAAGGAAGAGGAAGATGATGAGGAGGATGAAGAGGATGAGGAAGAGGAGAAAGAAGAGGAAGATGAAGAAGAAGAAGAAGAAGAAGAAGAAGAAGAAGAAGAAGAAGATGATGATGAATAAGTTGGTTCTAGCGCAGTTTTTTTTCTTGTCTATAAAGCATTTAACCCTCCTGTACACAACTCACTCCTTTTAAAGAAAAAAATTGAAATGTAAGGCTGTGTAAGATTTGTTTTTAAAGTGTACAGTGTCTTTTTTTGTATAGTTAACACACTACCGAATGTGTCTTTAGATAACCCTGTCCTGGTGGTATTTTCAATAGCCACTAACCTTGCCTGGTACAGTCTGGGAGTTGTAAATTGGCATGGAAATTTAAAGCAGGTTCTTGTTGGTGCACAGCACAAATTAGTTATATACGGGGACAGTAGTTTGGTTTTTGTTTTTCTTTTCTCTTGGTTTTATCTTTAGGTTTTTTTCCATCTTCAGTTGTCTCTGACGCAGCTTATACGAAGATAATTGTTGTTCTGTTAACTGAATACCACTCTGTAATTGCAAACAAAGAATTATGGCTGTTTTGTTGACATTCTGAAAGCTTCTAAGTAAATACAATTTTTTATTTAAAAAAAAAGTATTCCATCTGTTTTGATTTTGTGGAACAGTTTGAGGTGTATTGTAATTAGCTTTTCTTTGAAAGTCTGGTAGAATTCTGCACTAAAACCATCTGACCCTGGCCTTTTTTAAGTAGAGAGAGTTTTTATTTTTTTTATTTTTATTTTTATTTTTATTAATCATTCCATTCTTTTACATCACAAATGATATCCCATTTCCTGGTTATCCCCTCTACCAATCCACCAATCCATGATATCCTACTTCCCAGTTACCACCCTGCCACCCCCCCATCCCACATCTACCTTGCCTCTCACTTTGCCTATATGAGAGTGTTCCCCCACCCATTCACACTCTCCTGCTCCACCATTCCAGCATCCCCCTACTCTGAGGCATCAAACCTTCCAAGGACCAAGGGCCTTCCCGCTCATTGCTGTCAGGCAAGGCCATCTTCTCCTACATATGTATCTGGAGCCAAAGATCCCTCTAAGTACACTCTTTGGTTGGTGGTCTAGTCTCTGGGAGAACTGGGTAGTCAGGCCAGCTTATATTCTTCTTCCAATGGGGCTGCAATCCCCCTCCACTCCTCCAGTCCTTCTGCCAGCTCCCCCACCAGGTTCCCTGAGTTTAGCCTGATGGTTGGCTCCCACCATCCACTTCTGCATTGGTCAGTTTCTAGCCAGACCTCCCCAGGAACTTGCCACACCGCAAGTGCCTCTTAACCACGGCAACAGTGTTGGCTGTGGTGTCTGCAGATATGATGTATCCTCAGGTAGGCCATTCTCCAGTTGGTCCTTCCTTTAGTCTATGTTATATTTTTTTTTTGTCCCTGTTGTTCCTTTGGACAGAAACATTTCTGGGTTAAAAAAACTTTGTGATGGGTGGGTGGCTCCATCCCTTGACCAGGGGCCGTAGCTATCTACTGGAGGTGGTCTCCTCAAGTTCTATCTCCCCCTTTTCTGTGCATTACAGCTAAAGTCTATCCCATTTGGTCCTGAGAGCCTTCTGATTTTCTGGTGTCTGGGACACACCAGTGGCTATAACCAGTTCCTCATCCCCTACCCTTGCTACCTATTTCTACTCGATTTCCTCCTGACCCTCTGTACCTCTCTCAAGTCTCCTTCAGATTCTGATACTGCTACCCTAATTTCCTACTCCTCCTTTCTCCCTCCCTTGTCCCCGTCTTGTTCCACCTCCCACAACCATCCTATTCCCCTGTCAGTACAGGACTGAAGCATCCACCCCTGATCTTCCTTCCTTCTATGTTCCATATGGTCTGTAGGTTGTATTATATGCATTGTGAGCTTTTGGGTTAGTATCCATTTATTAGTGAGTACATGTCATGTGAATTCTTTTGTGTCTGGATTACCTCACTCAGTATGATATTTTCTAGTTCCATCCATTTGCCTAAGAATTTCATGAAGTCATTGTTTTTAATAGGTGAGTAGTACTCCATTGTGTAAATGTACCACATTTTCTGCATCCATTCTTCTGCTGAAAGACATCTGAGTTGTTCTCAGCTTCTGGCTATTATAAATAAGGCTGTTATAAACATAGTGGAGCATGTGTCCTTATTATATGTTGGAACATCTTTTGGGTATATGCCCTGGAGTGGCATAGCTGGGTCTGCAGGTAATACTATGTCCAATTTTCTGAGGAACAATTAGACTGATTTCCAGAGTGGTTGAACCAGCTTGCAATCCCATCAACAATGGAGAAGTGTTCCTCTTTCTCCACAACCTCACCAGCATCTGTTGTCACCTGCATTTTTAATCGTAACCATTCTGACTGGTGTGAAATGGAATTTCAGGGTTGTTTTGATTTGCATTTCCCTGATGACTAAGGATGTTGAATATTTCTTTAAGTGTTTCTAGGCCATTCTAGTTTCCTCAGTTGAGAATTCATTGCTGAGCTCTGTACCCCACTTTTTACTAGGGTTATTTGCTTGCCTGGAGTCTGCCTTCTTGAGTTCTTTGTATATTTTGGATATCGGCCCTCTATCGGATGGGTAGGGAGACTTTTAATAACTACTTTTATTTCTTTAGGGTTTATTGGACTGTTTATATAGTTTCCTTAATCTTGCTTTAACTTTGGTAAGTGGTATCTGTCTAGATAATCTTTCATTTTGTTAAGATTTTCCAGTGTTGTTAAGGACTGGCTTTTGAAGTAAAATTTAATGATTCTATGAATTTCTGCAGTATCAGTTCCTATGTCTCCTTTTTGATAATTGGTTTTTGTTTATTTGGATACTATCTCTCTGTCTCTTGGTTAGTTTAGCTAAGAGTTTGTCTATCATGTCGATTTTCTCAAAAAGCCAGCTCTGGGTTTCGTTGATTCTTTGCACTATATTCTTTTTTTCTAACTGACTGATTTCAACCCTGATTTTGATAATTTCCTGCCTTCTACTTCTCTTTGATGTGCTTGTTTCTTTTTTCCTAGAGTTTTCAGGTGTACTTTAAATTGCTGGAATGAGACTATGCTAATTTCTATATGAAGGCACTCAGTACTATGACCTTTCCTCTTGGCACTGCTTTCATTGTGTCCCATAAATTTGGGTATGTTGTGCCTTCATTTTCATTGAATTCTAGAAAGTCTTTATTTTCTTTATTTCTTCACTGAGCCTGGAGGTCATTGCACAGAGAGTTCTTCAATTTCCTTGGGTGTGTATGCTTTTCAGTGTTTCTGTAGTTGTTGAAGGCCAGCTTTAACCCATGGTGGTCTGATAAGATACAAGACATTATTTCAGCTTTTTTTTATCTGTTTAGACTTGCTTTGTGACTGATTATATGGTCTCAGTACCATGAGTTGTTGCGAAGGAATATTATTCTGTGTTAAGGTGGAATATATGATAGATATCTTTTAAGTCCATTTGATTCATAATGTCAGTTTCATTATTTTTCTTCTTAGCTTTCATCTGGATGTCCTATCAGTTGGTAAGAATGGGGAGTTGAAGTCTCCCACTATTAATGTGCTTGGTTCTGTGTGAAATTTAAGTTTTAGCAATGTTTCCTTTATAAATATGGGTATCCGTGTCTTTAGGCATAGATATCCTGAATTGAGATATCATCTTGGTAGATCTTTCCTTTGATGACTAGGAAGTGTCTTTCTATGTCTCTTGATGAATTTTAGTTGAAAGTCTATTTTATTAGATATCAGAATGGCTACTCCAGCTTGCTTCTTGGGTCCATTTACTTGGTAAGCTTTTTTCCAGCTCTTTATTCTGAGGTAATTTCTATCTGTATTGCTGAGGTGTGTTTCTTATATGCAGCAGAATGGTGGATCCTGTTTTCTCATCCATTCTTCTAGCCTGTGCCTTTTATTGGGGAATTAATTCCTTTGGTGTTGAGAGATATTGATGACCAGTGATCATTATTTTCTGATATTCTGATGTTGGCTGTAGTAGTGTGTGTGTGTGTGTGTGTGTGTGTGTGTGTGTGTGTGTGTGTGTGTG
>NW_021620528.1:605333-609949 GCF_004785775.1 Grammomys surdaster | reverse complement strand
GTGTGTGTGTGTGTGTGTGTGTGTGTGTGTGTGTGTGTGTGTGTGTGAGAGAGAGAGAGAGAGAGAGAGAGAGAGAGAGAGAGTTTGTTTGAGATTTCCTTGCTATTCTGGTATGGAATTACTTATTTACTGTTTTCTTAGATGCAGTTATCCTTCTTATATTGGAGTTTTCCTTTCAGCATTTTCTTTGGGGTTAGATTTGTGGATAGATATTGTTTGAATTTAGATTTGTCTTCAAGTATCTTGTTCCCTCCATCTACAGTAATTGAGTGTTTTGCTGCATATAGTAGTCCAGTTTGGCACATGTGGTGTGTTAGAAGTTGTAAAATACCTGACCAGGCCCTTTTAGCTATTAGAGTCTCTGTTGAGAAGACTCTAATATGATAGGTCTACCTTTGTACATTACCTGGCCTTTACTTCCTTGTCACATTCTTTCTTTTTTCTGTAGATTTTATGTTTTGGTTATTATGTACTGGGAAGATTTTTTCAGCTCCAGTCTAATTTGTGTTCTATAAGCTTTTAGTATGTTTACCGGTATCTTTCTTTAGGTTGTAAAATTTTTCTTCTATAATTTTGTTGAAAATATTGTCTGGTCCTTGGAGGTAGGACTCATTATCTTCTTAGATTCCTATTACTCTTAGGTTAGGTCTTTACATGGTATTCCAGATTTCCTGGAGACTTTGTGTCAGGAATTTTTTTTAGATTTAACATTTTCTTTGACTGATATATCAATTTCTTCTACTGTATCTTCTATACCTGATCGTTTGTCTTCCATCTCCTGTATTTTGTTAGTGATCTGTTGGTCCTGTTCTCTTCCCTAGGTTTTCAATCTCCAGGATTTCCTCAGGATATGTTTTCTTTATTTGCTTCTATTTCTACTTTCAGGTCTTATAGAGTTTTATTTATTTCCTTCACCTATTTAATAGCATTTCCCTGTGTTTCTTTAAGGTATTTATTCATTTCCTCTTTAAGGGACTCTATCATCTTTATAAGATTGGAGTTGAGGTCTTTTTTGTTTTTATGTTTTGGTTGTGTTAGGATATTTAGGGCTTACTATGGTGCTGGAGCTGATTGTATTCTTTCAATTGCCTTTAGCCACCTGAACAGTTTTGGTCCCTGGATGTTCTTTTTGCGGTAGGGATTGGGAGGAGGGTGAACTTCAATGGTCCTGGTGTGGCAGGGCTTTCTGTTTCTAGGCCTGCATTTCTGTATAGTTAAGGAGTGAGTCTAAGATCTGATGGAGGTGGACAGTGGACAGAAAGGTGGCAGGAGAATGGAGTTCTCCCTGGGCTACCAGGCTGCTCAAGGAAGCTTGACTTGGCTCAGTGGACTCAGAGAGCAAGGAAGAGGGGCGGCAAAAGGGAAGATTACCTGTATGGTTCAGGAGTCTGATATAGGTGGAGGAGATATGATGGGAAGATGGAGGAGGATGAGAAGTGCTGGTGTAGCAGGATGCTCAGAGTAGTTGGCTTAGCCCAGAGGACTCAGCCAGCAGGGAAGGTGGGTGGGGGAAGGGAAGCTAACCTTTATGGCTCAGGATTCTCAGTTCTGCTGGAGGTGAGTGGCAACAGGTGAATGGAGATCCTCCTGGGATAGTAGGTTGTGGGAAACCTGGTTTGGCCCAATGGACTCAGAGAGCAGGTAAGATGGATAGGGAAAGGAAATCTTACATGTATGGTTCAGGAGTCTGATTAAGGTGGAGGGAAGGTGGTAGGAGAATGGAGGTCTCCATGGGATAGCAGGCTGCTCAAGGAACCTTGGCTTAGCCCAGAGGGCTCAGCCAGAGGGAAGATTAGAAGAAAAAGGGAAGCTAACTTAAATGGTTTAAGAGTCTCAAGACTGATGGAAGTTTGAGGAGAGGTAGTGGGAGAATGGAGATACCCCTGGGTTACCATGCTGCTCAGGACAGCTTGTCTTGACCCAGAGGGCTGAACAAGCAGGGAAATTAGTGGGGGAAGGGAAGCTTACCTGTGTGGTTCAGGAGTCTGATGGAGGTGCAGAAGAGCTGGTGGGAGGATGGAGGTTCTGCTGGGATGGCAGGTTCTTCCCACTGTGGATATTTTAAATTCACTTGTTTAGGTTGATTCTTTGGTAATTCCTAAATTCAGTGTTATTTTAAATGTGTTTTCTAGCCATCATGAATGATATATAAGAAAGGAATTGATTACCAAATAAAGAATTTGTGTTGAACTCACTTGTTGAACTGTCCTTTTAATTAGAAGAATATACTTTTGGGTTACTTCTATGAATTTTTATTTCTATGAAATGTTCTTGTTCTTCTAGTGCATTGATGAGTGAGTGTGATTAAAGTGGGAAATATTGCCTTACTTTGGTTTTTAATGGACAGATTTACTATTTAACCATGAGGAATCATAGTCCTAAGTTTCATGCGTATCTTTTTGATCAAGAGTAATAGTCTTCCTTCCAGTCCTTGTCAAATTTTCATGTCAAAACTATATGACAGGCAGGGTTTTCTTTATTTTCTTTGAATGATGTGAACACAAAACTTTCCCCTTTGCTCACATCATTTTCTAATATTATATTGGATCACTGTATCCAGGGCATAGCTTTGTATTTTGCTATAATGTGATATGGGCAAACTAAATCAAGCAATAAATAAACTTTGTTGATTGATTTTCTCCTAAGTATATTTCTATTACTTTGGCTTTTTAGGACTATAATGATGACTTAAATTAACTCATGATTTATTTAATTACATTGTTCTTATTCAATTTGCTGTAAAGGTCGTAGTAACATTTATGAAAGCACAATGTAGATATTTTTACACTGTCTTAGAAGGCTTTTACATTATAATTATTTCCTACTTGGATGGGAATTAATTTACAAATTCATTTGGGAATTCATGTTGTAGGAACATTTTTTTTGACTAGTAGTAACTTTTCATTAATGGCAATTGAAAAAAATGTGTCACAACTTGATGCGGTTCAATATTTGGTTTATCACTGTTTTTAAACATGCATAAATTTATTCATATTAAACTTATTATTCAGTGTCAACAAACTCTTTTCTAATCATATTTTCCTATCATTTATGTTGGTTACTGTGTTCCGTATCTTCAGATGTTTACCCATTTTATTACTGTTTCTAGTAGCTTAGTTATTTTACTTTGATGCTACTCATTATTTTTACAAAATTGTCTTTGCTTAAAAGTTTATGTGTTTGATGGTGATACAGCAAACAGCAACTTTCTTTTTATTCCATTTTGAAAAACATTTTTAAATGATTTTCAACATTGTATCTTTTTGACAAACAGCTTTAAAAACATTGTGTTGTAGTTTGTGCTGTCTGTCAGGTTTAACAATCTGTAACTTTCAATAAATTTTTTTACAGATGAAATTAATAAATGACAGTGTTTTTAAGGTTTAAATCTTTTATATTTAATTCTAATCTTTCTGCTTGGATGAATACAAAAGATTAAGTACAGACATATAGGATCTTATTTTACATTTTTGTATTCTTTGGAGCATATTAAACAATTTGAATCTACATTTTTTCTGACCACTAACCAGATTCAAAAATTTACGTTACCATGTATAAATATCTTCTATAATATTACAATGATTAAAATAACACATGTGAAGTATGGTAGCACAGACATTTAATCTCAGCGTTTGTGTGTCACAGGTACACGGACCATGAATTTGAGGCTCTCCTAGGAAACAGTGAGACTGTCTCAAGAATAAGTTCTGTGCATTCAGTTCAGTGGTAGAGTACTTGGCTAGTGTATTAAAGGCTCTCATTTTGATTTATAGCATCAGAAAAAGAAAGAAAAAGTAAGGTGGTTTCAGTTCATAGCTAGGTAAGAAAGTCAGATAAGGAGAGACCCCAGAAGCTGATTTATCTGTAACTACTAAACATAACAAAGATGTCACCACAAAAAACACAGAACAAAATAATCTGCATAATATATAGTTCCAAGTCAGTTAGAAATCCAAACTGAAAAAGAAAATCTTTATTTACACATTATATCATGCATAGAACTAATTTGACATAATTACTAATATAAAAATCATGAAGTAATAAAATTTCTAGAAAAAAAGCTTTGATTTCAGCTTTGAAGTGAGAAATCCTTCACTTCAAAGAAAAGAAGAAGAAAGAAAGAGATGTCTTAAAAGACATGCAACTATTTTAAAATATTAATGGCTTTGGATCTTTAAGTAAGGTATTTTTAAAATGCAACTTTAACATAGAGAAAAGTCAAATTAAAGAGTGGGAAGAAATTATGGTAAAAAATAGTATTATTAATATATACACATGTGCCAAGCTTCAGAGGACATTGTGCAGGTGGGGGCAACTGCAAGATCCTGCTTAGCAACTGCAGATATACTCAAAGCAGAGTACCATGTCTTCTTAAGAATAGCAGGGAGACCATAACTCAAGCAGTGTACCATATCTTCTGAAGAACAGCAGGTAGATCATAATTCAAGGCAGTGTACTATATAGACCATGACATGTTTCAAGGCACAGGCCAAGAAGATTTTGTACTTTTCCACCACCTGGACCCTCTTACCCCCTCCCCTTGTAAAACATGCTATAAAAAAAAGCATTTCATGTTCAAAAAAAAAAAAAGAAATTAAAAAAAAAAAGAAAAAAAA
>NW_021620528.1:604929-605233 GCF_004785775.1 Grammomys surdaster | reverse complement strand
AGAAAAAAAACTATAAAAAAAAACTATAAAAGAAAAAAAAAAGAAAGTGGAATTTAACAATTGTTTTGTAATAATTAAAAAAAAAACAGAAAAAGGGGGCTGGAGAGATGGCTCAGTGGTTAAGAGCACTGACTGCTCTTCTAGAGGTCCTGAGTTCAAATCCCAGCAACCACATGGTGGCTCACAACCATCTGTAATGAGATTTGATGCCCTCTTCTGGTGTGTCTGAAGACAGCTACAGTGTACTCATATAAATGAAATAAATAAATCTTTAAAAAAAAAAAAAAAAAAAAAAAAAAGAAAA
>NW_021620528.1:586709-599929 GCF_004785775.1 Grammomys surdaster | reverse complement strand
TGAAGAGACACTGCTTACACGACCATCCGAGGCCTCCCACGGACACAGAAATACTTGGTTATTAACATGATTTCACTACTTGTAGTTTCAATACATCATAGGATGTTCTATGAGGATCCTGGTTTTGCTTTGCATGCTTTCTGTTTTTGTAGTTAGGGGATAGAACCCAAGACCTTGTGCCTATTATGCAAGAGTTCTGTCACTAAGCCATACACAGCCCCAGTTCTTGGTATTTGGAACAGTCTCATTATGTAGCCCAGGCTAGCCACAAACAAACAAAAACATAGGGAAAAAACCCCACAGTATCACTCTGTTTCTACCTCCCAAGTGCAAGGATTACATACATAAACCACCAGGTCCCACTACGATTTTTTTCCTTTAAGCCTTCTTGAGTTACATCTATCTACAATAAGCTATTTTCTTTTATTAATCATTTAAAAACATCAAATTTGTCTTTATTTAAAAATATTTTATCTGTTTCATGAGTACCTTTTCTGTCCTTTTCTTCTAGACTATTTGCAGTACTCTTCTCTATGATTTTCTAGGTATTTCTCAGTTATTCTCAATAAATTATTCTTTCTCTGAAGTGTCATACGAAAATATTGAAATAACTTACAGGAGCCAGAATAAACTAGTTGTTAGAAGTCAAGTAATGAACAGAGGGAATTGACTAGGAAACCCAATCTACAGGTAGCAAGCTGCATAAATATATCAGTCTCATTCTGATCAAATCAATTTGGCCTCATTGCTTTTAAACACCATAAGAGACACACATGAATCCATGAATATAAATGAGAGACTTTTGTGACAAAAATGTCTTCACTTTTGTACTTGTAATACATAGAAAGTTTTCTCTCACTGAGCCTAGCAGCAGAGTATGTATGTATGTAAACTCATGCTTATTTACAGACATGTAGTGAGTGTACGTATATGCACTAGGGGGTGTTCTAGGCAGCTGTAATACAGCAGTGAACACAGTAGACAACGAGCCTTGTCTTGTGGACGTTATGGGACTTGACCAGGAATTCTCTCTTAGTCACCTAACAAAGATAAGCCACACAAGTCCATTACACAAGGATGGGCTTAGTCATCCAAAATGCCAACTGGAAGAATCTGATCCTAGGCAAAGCATGGTGGTCATCTCCCTAAGCCCCAGTCACTACAGCTCTGAAACCCCGTCAGACGGAGTGCTGAAAGGACTTATCACTTATGATATAAACCCTCTTCTGAGGGGGCCACACTGTATTCAAGATTGTTTTCCTTAGGGCCTGGGGTAGAGTCAGTGGTAGAGTCCCAATCAAGTTTGGGCAATGTGCTGGGTTCAGCCTCGAGCAGGCAAAATATAAAATTCCAAGACCTGCGTTCTCTGACAGGCCACCACTCTACGTGTTCCATATGTTATAATATTCACAGGGTAGCTTTAAAATCACGCTCTCATTACTGCACGTTATGACGTCACATGATCTTTACTCACCACTGGAAACATGTGGAAAATGTTCTCTCGAATGGGGATTTGTCTCTTGCTTTCCACCTCGTAGCTCATGTTAGTCCCCACTGGAGTGTTGTTCTGGGAAACCACGAAGTCTTGAATGGCATCGCAACAGGAAGCCAGTTTTGCTCTACAACAGATAAGAACGAAAGTAAGCCACAGCACTTACTGGATGAAGAGGATGAAGATGCGCTGGTGAGTTTCAAAAAGAAGCCGCGTCAGGCACCCACGTGACCATCTTCCTCTGCAGCCCTGGGTGGATGGGATGGCGAGAAAACATGCAAACCCTCAGGCAGTAGCCTGCTTCACCGCAAGTAGCAGCCCTGAACACAGCAGTGGCAAAGATTAAAAACCTCCTCGCCATGAGATTGCCAGGACAAACAGAGACATGAGAGAATCCACCACAATAGTCCGCGTAGCCACCATAATGCTTGGGAGGTTTCAATTACCCAAAGGAAATTCTGCTCCAAGAAAATTCCATGACGAACCCACTTCACATAACTTTAGTATAGCACATTGTTATGGTTGTATTTTTATTTTATTTTAATTTTTATGTGTGTGGGTGTTTCTATGTATGCTTGGGCATCATCTATATGCAGTACTTGCAGAGGCCAGAAGAGGGCAGTAGCTCCCCCTGGAACTGAAGTTAGAGATGGTTGTGAATCGCCATGTGGGTGTCAGAATCAAACCTGAATCCTCAGGTAGAGCACCCCTGCGCTCTTAAGCACTGGGCCATCTCTTTAGCCCCAGTTTTAACTGTATGTCATCATGAGTTAGTATTGTTAATCTCTTATTGTGTAGAACTTATAAAATAAACATATACATGTATAATATTCTATGTACATATATATGCAATCTACATAAACAATGCGTCTATATCCACCTATATACTTTGTATACTATATACATTCAATAAGTACTATGGATATATACCATATATATCATTTATAGGTATACATATAATATATATAATACTACATATTATATATCTATTATACATATACTATATATGCATGTAGATAACATACATATATATGCATGGTGTGTGTGTGTGTGTGTGTGTGTGTATGTGTGTATGTGTGTGTGAGGCTCAGCACTATTTGGGGTTTCATGGGTGTGGAGGGAGGCTCTGTAATGGATTTCTCAAGCAAGGATAATGAAGGAAAATATACAGTTGCTTTGTAATAGGCCTGCCTGAGCTCCCCCTGCCAGTTCACCTCTGTCCCCTTGGGACTTGGCCTTGTGGTGAGGACTTGCCGTTCTCTTTGCTCTTCCTCACAACCCCTATCAGCCATTCCTTCTAGCCCACCTCCATTCCTTTGCCACTTCACCCCAACCTTCAGAATGCTCTTTATGAAGGTCCCACACCAGCCACCCTTGGCTGGGGCACCCACCGATCAAGGAGAAACCAGAGAGCTACATCAAGATACACCACAGTCACCATAACCAAGTCTGGATACTTCAATCCCAGGGCAAAACCACAAAGATGAACAGCCTAGACAACATGCCGCCCCAGAGACACACCAGCTAAGTGTGGTGGCTGTGGATAGTCATTCCGCTTGTTGGCAGGGAGTCACAAAGAGATGGACATAGGCTACGGTGAATGGCTGACAGGAGCTGCAGGAAGAACCAGGGGACCAAGAGGCCTGCTGTAATAGGCTAGAGAAAAGCAAGTTAGCTGAAGTCCACGACAAGTAGTTCAAAAGAGCAATTACGAGTATGTTCAAGGACTTTAAAGAGGATTCGATAATGCCTCAAGGAAGCTTAAGAAAACAGAGTTGAATGGGATAATGGAAACAATTCAAGATATGAAAGTGGAATTTAACAATTGTTTTGTAATAATTAAAAAAAACAGAAAAAAACTAAGCTGAGTAGCACTACAGTCACCTAAGCAATAACGTATAGCCACTCATTTGAGAACAATCAATCAGTATGATAATTTTTCAAGTGGAACAAATTTAAGCGACCATTCCTAATAAAAATCCCAGAAAGATGTCAATTATTATCCAATATGTTTAGAAGTCCCGGTTACTATAATACAGGCCAATGTCAACATTTAAAAAATATATATATATATATACACATGTGTGTATAATTCAATTATTTTTATACATTGCTAATTATATATTTATATATCCCATAGAAATACAATGTAGAGGATGTTTCCCAACAAATAAAAAATATTCTGAGGAACAAAGGACAGGAAAATGAGAAGGTAGCAAGGAGGGGACAGAGTGGGACTAGGAGAAGGGGACAGAGGAAAAGCTGCAATCATGATGTAAATTAACTAATTAACTTTAAAAATGTGAAATAGGAATCTTAAATAAGTTTTTCATTAACAGTGGAAACAAATGTCCCAAATGAAATTAAGAAATTTTCAGTGTAATGACTACATATTTTCAGTCATCACAAGGACAATATAAAATTCCACTTATTATCATGTAATTCTTTTTTAATTAATTTTTATTGGATATTTTATTTACATTTCAGGTGTTATCTACTTTCCCCATTTGCCCCAAACCCAGAAACTCCCTATTCCATCCCCTCTCCTCTCATCTTTGCCCAACAAGGCCATCCTCCCCTACATATACAGCTGGAGCCATGTACTACCAGACTGGTGGTTTAGACCCTGGGAGCTCTGTTTAGTTAGTATTGTTGCTTTCTGCATGGGGCCGCAAACCCCTTCAGCTCCTTCAGTCTTCTTTCTAACTTCTCCATTGGGAACTGTTTGATCAGTTCAATGGTTAGCTGTGAGCATCCACCTCTGTATATGTCAGGCTCTGGCAGACCTCTAAGGAGACAGATATATAAGGCTCCTGTCAGCATGCACTTCCTGGCATCTACATGAACATCTACCTTTGGTGACTGCACATGGGATAGATACCCAGGTGGAGCAGTCTGCAGATGGCCCCTCCTTCAGTTTCTGTCCCACACTTTGTCTCCACATTTGCTCCCATGAGTATTTTGTTACTTCTTCTAAAAATATCCAAAGCACTGAAGCACCCACATTTAGGTCTTTATTCTTCATGAGCTTCGTATGGTCTATGAGTTGTATCTTGGGTATTGCAAGCTTTTGAGCTAATATCCACTTATGAATGAGTGCATACCATGTGTGTTCTTTTGTGATTGGGTTACCTCACTTAGGATGATATTTTCTAGTTCCATCCATTTGCCTAAGAATTTCATAAATTTTTAATGGCTGAGTAGTATTCCATTGTGTAAATGTACCACATTTCCTATATCCATTCCTCTGATGAATGACATATGGGTTATTTCCAGCTTCTGGCTATTGTGAATAAGGCTGTTATGAACATAGTGGAGCATGTGTCTTTGTTATATGTTGGAGCATCCTCTGGGTATATGCCCAGGAGTGGTATAGCTGGTTCTGCAGGTAATACTATGTCCAATTTTCTGAGGAACCACCAGATTGATTTCCAGTGTGGTTGTATCAGCTTGCAATCCCACCAACAATGGAGGAGTGTTCCTCTTTCTCCACATCCTTGCCAGCATCTGCTATCACCTGAGTTTCTGATCTTAGTCATTCTGACTGGTGTGAGGTGGAATTTTAAGGTTGTTTTGATTTGCATTTCCTGTATGACTAAGGATGTTGAGTATTTCTTTAGGTGCTTCTCGGCCATTGGAGTTTCCTCAGTTGAGAATTCATTGTTGAGCTCTGTATCCCCTTTTTAACTAGGGTTATTTGGTTGTCTGGAGTCTAACTTCTTGAGTGTTTTGTATATTTTGGATATTAGCCCTCTATCAGATGTAGGATTGGTAAAGATCTTTCCCAATCTGTTGGTTGCCATTTTGTCCTGTTAACAGTGTCCTTTGCTTTACAGAAGCTTTGTAATTATATAAGGTCCCATTTGTCAATTCTTGATCTTAGAGCATAAACCATTGGTGTTCTGTTCAGAACTTTTCCCCTGTACCCAAGTATTTGAGGCTCTTCTCTACTTTCTCTTCTATTAGTTTCAGTGTATCTGGCTTTATGTGAAGGTCCTTTATACACTTGGGCTTGAGCTTTGTACATGGACATAAAAATGGATCAATTTGCATTCTTTTACATGATGACTTCCTATTGAACCAGCATTTGTTGAAAATGCTGTCCTTTTTCCACTGGAAGGTTTTAGCACCTTTGTCAAAGATCAAGTGGCCATAGGTATGTGGGTTAATTTCTGGGTCTTCAATTCTATTCCATTGGTCTTCCTGCCTGTCTCTGTACCAATACCATGAAGCTTTTATCACTATTGCTCTGTAGTACAGCTTGAGGTCAGGTATGGTGATTCCCCCAGGAGTTCTTTTATTGTTGAGAACAGTTTTCGATATCCTGGGTTTTTTGTTATTCCAGATGAATTTGCAAATCGCTCTTTCTATCTCTATGAAGAATTGAGTTGGAATTTTGATGGGGATTGCATTGAATCTGTAGATTGCTTTCAGCAAGATGGCCATTTTTACTATATTAATCTTGCCAATTCATGAGCATGGGAGATATTTCCATCATCTGAGATAATAATTTTTTAATTATTATTTTATTTACTTACAATTTAACAGTTGCTTCCTTCTAGTCCTCTCTCTCACACAATTCCTCATCTCATTCCTCCTTCCACCTGTCTCCAAGAGGATGCTCTTCTACACACCTGGACTCCTCCCTACCTAGGGCCTCAGGTCTCCAGAGGATTAGGCTCCTCTTCTCCTACTGAGACCAGACCAAGCAGTCCTCTGCTATATAGAAGCCTCAGACCAGTTCGTGTGTGCTGGCTAGTTGGTGACTCAGTGTTTTGGAGCTCCCAGGAGACCAGGATAGTCGAGCTTGCTTTCAATGGGGCTACCTACTCTTGAGCTTCTATCCTTCCCCTGATTCAACCATAAGGGTCCCAAACTTCAGTTCAATGATTGGGTATAAGTATCTGCATCTGTGTTAGTCAGCTGCTGGTTGAGTCTCTCAGAGGATTGCCATAATAGTTTCCTGTCTATAAACACACCTTAGTATCAGAAATTTTGATTGTGGTTTCACAAACCCATCGCTCCACTTGAGGCCTGGTCTATCTACTGGAGGTGGACTCTTCAAGTTCCCCCTTTTCAGTGCTGGGCATTTCATCTTTGAGTCCTAAAAATATTTCACCTCCAAGGTCTCTGGAGCTTTCTAGAATTTCCCCCAACTCCCATCCCCTAGGCTGCATATTTTAATTCATTCTGCTGCCCTTCTGGCTGCTCTCCTGTACCCCAATACCTGATCTTGTTCCCCTTTTCCCCTCCCCATCCCTTCCACTCAAGTACTTCCCTCCCTCTGCCTTTCATGATTGTTTTCTTCCCCCTTCTAAGTGGGATTGAAGCATCCTCACTTGGACCTTTCTGCATCTTAAACTTTTTAAATTCTGTGGGTGGCATCCAAGTATTCTGTAGTTTTTGGCTAATATCCAATTATTAGTGAGTACATATTATGCATGTTCTTTTTTGTATGTATTACCTCACTCAGGATGATATTTTCTAGTTCCATCTATTTGCCTTCAAAATTCATAATGTCCTCATTCTTAATACCTAAATAGTATTCCATTGTGTGAATGAACTACATTTTCTGTATCGGTTCTTCATTTGAGAGACATCTGGGTTGTTTCCAGTTTCTGGCTATTATGAAAAAAGGCTAAGAATATAGAGGAACATGTGTCCCTGTAGTATGGTGGGATGTCTTCTGGGTATATGCCTAAGAGTAGTAGAGCTGCGTCTTCAGTTAGATCTATTTCCGATTTTCTGAGGAACAGCCAGATTAACTTCCAAAGTAATTGTACCAGTTTGCAATCCCACCAACAATGGAGGAGTGTTCCTCTTGCTCCACATCCTCACCAGCATCTACTGCCATCTGAATTTTAGATCTTAGCCATTCTGATTGGTATAAGGGTCATTTTGATTTAAATTTCCCTGATGACTAAGGACTTTGAACATTTGCTTAAGTGCTTCTCAGACATTCAGGACTCCTCTGTTGTGAATTCTCTGTTTAGCTCTAAATTCCATTTTTAAAATTGGGTTATTTGGTTTTTGGAGGTTGGCTTCTGGAGACCTTTGTATATTTTGGATATTAGTCCTCTATTGGATGTGCAGTTGTTGAAAATTTTTTCCCAATCTATAAGTTGTTAATTTGTCCTAATGACTGTTTTTGCTTTATAAGTCTTTCAGTTTTATGAGGACACATTTATCAGTTGTTGATCTTAAAGCCTGAGCCAATATGTTCTGTTTAGAAAATTTCCACCTGGGCCAGTGAGTTCAAGACTCTTTCTTAATTTTTTCTTCTATTCAATTCAGTGTATCTGGTTTTATATTGAGGTCCTTGACTCATGTAAACTTGAGCTTTGTGCAATGTGATAAATATGAATCTATTTTCATTTTTCTACATACTGACTGCAATTAGACCAGCACCAATTATTAAACTTGCTCTCTTTTTTTCCATCGGCTTCTTTGTCAGAGTTGAAGTGTTCATAAGAGTGTGGGTTTATTTCTGGGTCTTCAATTCTATTCCATTTATTGACGTGTTTGTCTCTGTAGCAATACTATGTTTTTGTTTTGTTTTGTTTTGTTTTTTAAATCTCTATTGCTCTGTAGCACAGATTGATGTCAGGGATGGTGATTCCTCCAGAAATTCTTTCATTGTTGAGAATTGTTTTCACTATCCTGGGTTTCTTGTTTTTCCATATGAAACTGAGAATTGCTCTTTCCATGTCTATGAAGAATTGTGTTGGAATTTTGATGAGGATTGCATTGAATTTGTAGATTGCTTTTACGGTAGGATGGCCATTATTACTATGTTCATCCTACCAATCCATGACCATAGGAGATCTCTCCATTTTCTAAGATCTTCTTCAACTTCTTTCTTGAGAGACTTTAACTTCTTATTATACAGATTTTTCACTTGTTAGGTTAGAGTTACATTAAGATATTTTATGTAATTTGTGACTATTGTGAAGGGAGTCATTTCCCTATTTTCTTTCTCAGTCCATTTTGTAATTCATATTAAAAGGCTACTGATTTGTTTGAGTGAATATTACAACCAGCCACTTTGCTGAAGTTGTTTACCAGCTGGAGGAATTCTTCAATACAATTTTGGAGTTGCTTATATATACTATCACCTTCAAATAGTGATATCTTGACCTCTTCGTTACCAATTTGTATCCCCTTGATCTCCTTTTGATGTCTTTTTGCTCCAGCTAGAACTTCAAATACTATATTGAGTATATATGGAGAGAGTAGACAGCCTTATCTTGTCCCTCATTTTAGAGTGATTACTTCAAGTATCTCTTCATTTAATTTGATATTGGATGTTAGTTTGCTGTATATTGCTTTTATTATGTTTAGGTATGTTCCTTGAATTCCTGATCTCTCCAATACTTTTAACATGAAGGAATGTTATAGTTTGTCAAATGTAGTTTGTCATGGGATGATCATGTGATTTTTATTTAGTAGATTACACTAATGGATTTTGATATATGGAACCATCCCTGCATCCCTGGGATGAAGTCTGTTGGTCATAGTGAAGGATGGTTTTGATATTTTCTTGGGTTCAGTTTGCTAGAACTTTGTTGAGTATTTTTGCATTGCTATTCATAAGCAATTTGGTCTGAAATTCTCTTTCTTCAGTCTTTATATGGTTTCAGTATCAGAATAACTGTGGCTTCATAGATTGCATTAGGTTAGGTTTCATCTGTTTCATTTGTATAGAATAGTTTGAGGTGTATTGGTATTAGCTCTTCTTTGAATGTCTGGTATAATTCTGCACTAATGCCATCAAACTCTGGGGTTTTTTATGGGTGAGAGATTTTAAATAACTTCCTCTATTTCTTTAAGGTTTGGGGGCCGGTTTAGATAGTTTACCTGTTCTTGGTTTAACTTTGGTATGTGACATCTGACTAGGAAGTAATCCATTTCATCTAGATTTTCCAGTTTTGCTGAGTAATGGCTTTTGTAGTAAGATCTAATATTTTTTTAAATTTCCTCAGTTTCCATTGTTACGTTTCTGTTTTCATTTCTGATTTTTTTTTAATTTGGATACTGTCTTTGCATCTTGTAGTTAGTTTTAGCTAAGGGTTCATCTGCCTTGTTGATTTTCTCAAAGAACCAGCATTTTTTGTTGTTGTCTTGTTTTGTTTCATGATATCATTCTCTTTTTTTCTAACTGGTTGATTTCTCCCTGAGTTTGTTTATTTCATGCCATCTACTAGTCTAAACTATGTTTGCTTCTTTTTGTTCTAGGACTTTCAGGTATGCTGTTAAGTTGCTAGTGTAAGATCTCTTCAATTTCTTTACAAGAACACTTAGTGCTATTAATTTTCCTCTTAACTCTGCTTTCTTTGTGTTCCTTAAGTTTGGGTATGTTGTGCCATCATTTTATTAAATTCTAAGTCTTTAATTTCTTTTTCTATTTCTTCCCTGCCCAAGTTATCATTTAATAGAGAATTGTTCAGTTTCCATGGGTATATGGGCTTTCTGTTGGTTTTGTTGTTACTGAAGTCTAGACTTAATACCTAGTAATCTGATAGGATGCATGATATTATTTCAATCTTCTTGTATCTGTGGAGGCTTGTTTTATGTCTGATTATATGGTTACCTTTGGGGAAGGTTCCATTAGGTACTGAGAAAAAGGTATATTTTTTGGTTTCTAGGTGAAATGTTCTGTAGATATCTGTGAAATCCATTTGGTTCATAACCTGCATTAGTTTCACTGTGTTTCTATTTAGTTTCTCTTTCAATGACCTGTTCATTGGTGAGAGTGGAGTGCTGAAGTCTCCCACTATTATTTTGTGAGATTCAATGTGTGTTTTGAGCTTTAATAAAGTTTCTTTTATGAATGTGAGTGAGCTTGCATTTAGACCATAGATGTTCAGAATTGAGGCATCCTCTTGGTGGGTTTATCCTTTGATTAATATGAAGTGACCTTCCCCATCTTGTTTGATGACTTTTGGTGAACTTCTATTTTATTGGATAGTAAAATGGCAACTCCCATTTGTTTCTTGGGACTATTTGCATAGAAAACTTTTTTCTAGTCGTTTACTCTGACATAATGTCTGTCTTTGTCATTGAAGTAGGTTTCTTGTGGTCAGCAAAATGCTGGATCCTGTTTCTGTATCCCATTTGTTAGCTTATGGGGTTTTTTTTGGAGGAAATTGAGTCTGTTAATATTGAAATATAATAAAGACAAATGATTGTTAGTTCCTGTTGTTTATTTTGGAAGTACTATTATGTTTGTATAATTTTCTCCCTTTTGGTTTGTTGTGAGATAATTAATTTCCAGCTTTTTCTTTGGTTTAGAACCCCTCCTTGTATTTGAGTTTTTCTTCTAGGCTCTTTGGTAGGGCTGGGTTGGTAGCTTGATACTGTTTAAATTTGATTTTGTCATGGAATATTTTGGTTTCTCCATCTATGATGATTGAAAGTTTTGCATGGTACAGTAACCTGGGCTGGCATTGTGCTCTCTTAGGGTCTACATGACAACTGTTCAGTATCTTCTGGCTTTTAGAGTCTCTGTTGAGAAGTCTGGTGTAATACTGATATGTCTGCCTTTACATGTTACTTGAACTTTTTCCCTTACAGCTTTTAATATTCTTTCTTTGTTCTGTGCAGTTAGTGTTTTGATTATTAAATGACAGGAAGAATTTTCTGGCCCAATCTATTTGGTGTTCTGTAGACTTCTTGCACATTTATAGTCATCTCCTTCTTAAGGTTGGGGAAGTTTTCTTCTATGATTTTGTTGAAGATGTTTTTTGGTCCATTGAGCTGGTAATCTTGTTCTTTTCTATTCCTATTATTCTTAGGTTTGGTCTTTTCATTATGTCCTGGATTTCCTGGATATTTGGGGTTAGGGATTCTTTGTGCTTTGTATTTTCTTTGAGTTTTATTTCAATATCTTTTATGGTATTGTAAGACTTTTGGGTCTAAATGTAGGATTTTTGGGTCTTGGTTTGAAAAGAACCCCACTGTCCCAGGACACATCCTGGGAGGGGCACATTCCTTAGTCAGAGGACACTTGTTGGATTAACATTCAGAGGATGAAGGGAAAGGCTGATTAACATTCCTCAAACTACAGGGGAGGGAACCTACCTGCCGGTGAGGAGAGACCAGAGCACTTAGATACATTCCAGGAATCAGGAAGCTGAGCCCTTAAACCTGGACAAAAGAAAGATAACCCTTGTCATAATCTTAGTCTCCTAGAGACCAAACCCGGAAAGGTCAGACTTTGTGGTTTGTCCTTGTGAACTATACTGTACCCATAAATACTATACCCAGCTCTTTTTTCAGCACTCTCTTGCCTGCATGCAAGAGAGTCCTAGTGCACTAGTTTCATTAAACCAAACCTCATGTGATTGCAGTGAGTCCTGTTTGTGTGCATCTGTGTGGGAGTGTGTCCCATGGTTTTGGATCTTAGAATCCATCAGTATCTTCTATGCCTAAGATTATCTGTTGGTGAAAATCAGGAGCTTTCATCTTTAGCTCCTGATCTCTTTCCAAAGTTTTCCATTTCCAAGATTGCCTCCATTTGTTATTTTTTTCATTATTGTTTCTGTTAGTAATCTGTTAAACTCCACCTCCACAGTCACCTGGCAACAGCCAGGTGTGCTCCGCCCCACAGTTACCGGCAACAGGCAGGTAGCCCTGCCCACTATAAAAGTGGCTGCTTGGCCCCTCCTCTCTCTCTTGCTCCTCAACCCAGCGCACCTGCAGGTTGTCTCCCCTCCCCCCCTTCTCTTCCCCTTCTCTCCACGTGGTCATGGCTGGCCTCTACTCCTCTCTACTTCTCTCTCTCTCTCTCTCTCTCTCTCTCTCTCTCTCTCTCTCCCCCCTTGCTCTCCCACTCTCTTAATAAACCTCCCCTAGTGGAACCATCTTGGCCTGCTGTGATCTGTCCCAAGCTGTGCCGTGGAAATCCTTTTAGTTTCTACTTTCATTTTTAGTTCTTGAACTGCTTTATTCCATTCCTTCCCCTGTTTGGTTGTGTTTTCCTGTATTTCTTTAAGTGAGTTGTATATATCCTATTTCAAGGTCTCTATTATCGTCATGAGATGGGATTTTTAGGTCAGCATCATACTTTCAGGTGTGTTGGGGTATCCAGAGTTTGCTGTGATGGGAGAACTGGGTTCTAATTGTACCAAAGAATATTGGTTTCTGTTGCTTATGTTCTTGTACTTGCCTCTCATGCTCTGTTTATCTCTATTGTTCTCTGGCCTGTGTGTCTCTGTGTTACAGCCTGCCTCCTGTGTCACTAGGTTGCAGCAGATCTGCTGTGAGACCTGTGGTCCTGATTGCAGCAGAACTCCTGGGAGACCCGCATATTGTGAAGTGTTAAGAGGGGCAGACATGGCAATCTGCCCCAGTGGAGGTGCAGACTGGAAGAGGGATGGCAATCACCTGGAGGGTGTCCTATGTCCACTGGGCACCTTGGTGGGTCCCAGCTGCTGTGGTTATTTGGGCATGTGTCTTACCTGTTGACCTGGTTGCAGCATATCTCCTAGGAGACATGCAGACTGTGGGGTGCTAAGAGGGGCAGACATACTGATCTGCCTATTCTCTTATAATTTTCTAAGTTAAATTTTGTTTTTGAATTCCTTCTATTCTATTTTAACTACTGTTACACTTCTCTAGAGTATCCTTTCCTTTCTTAGTATTTTTAGCTTTGTCTCATTTTGAACTGTAGGAATCACTGGGCCACAACACATTTTTTTGTTGTTGTTGTTGTTTTTTGAGGGGGGGG
>NW_021620528.1:566976-586309 GCF_004785775.1 Grammomys surdaster | reverse complement strand
GGGGGGGGAGTTGTGTTGTTTGTTTGTTTTGAGACAGGGTTCCTCTGTGTAACCCAAGCTGTCCTGGAACTCACTTTCTAGACCAAGCTGGCCTCGAAATTACAGAGATCCTGCTTGCCTCTGATCTTTGAGTGCTGGGATTAAAGGGATACATTACCACCATCTAGCTATAACACATATTTTAATATTCCAATACTTGGCAAATATAATGGAGTTTCCTTCCAAATTTCAGCTACAGTGGTTGTTTTTCATATAAGTGGTCTCATAATCATCATTATTATTATTATTTTTGTTATTTTAATGCTCTTTACCCATGGAAAGTATATTATGCAAATATAACCACTAGTTTTTGTGATCTGCCCATCATTTGGATTTTTCAAGAGTGTTTCTCAGTTTTCATTGATTCATTTAAGACTGTTTTCAATACTCTTAGAATTTGCATGGAGCAGATTGATGATAGGGGTTGATTTTGTGTGCAGGTCTGTATACCAGACATTGTCTATGGAGATCTGGGAATGGGGGCCTCTCGCCAGATTAGAGTGATCAAGAATTTGCACTCTCCAAAGGGGAGAGGGAGTCTTTTCTGTGGCTGCTACTAGTCTAGAGTGGCGAGACACTGCTACGCATCAGGGTTGCCAGCAGGCTAGTGGGCAGGATGGACCACTGCCATTTGAGCAGTGATAGGAAGCTCTACTGTCTCCACTACTCTGACTTCTGCAGCTCATCCAGGGTCCATGAAAAGCAGTGAGACACTGTGCCGAGCCAGTTGAGGTTTGGCTAGCAGGTGAGGTGCTGCTAGGAACCAAGGTTGGAGCAACTAGTGAGTCTAGGAAGCTTCGGTAAGAGACCTCTCTTCCCCAGGAAGTGTTACAGCTCTTATGTGACAGAAGTTCTCAGACAATCCTTGATGGAATAATTTTCGTACCTTTATTCCTTCTGGATAGGGCCTTATATACATTTTGGGGTGGGGTGGGTTCTGATAGCAGGTGATTTATATTGACTTGGTCTGAGATTTTAGGGATAGCTCATCTGCATGTGGAGGGGATTGAGGCACTGCAGCTATGTGACTGATTGTCATAATCCTCTCCATGGGGTTCTGTAGTTATGTGGCAGGGGCCTTGTCAGGAGCAAGTGAAGCACCAACCATCCTCTGGTATGAGGTGCCAGGGCTTTCAAACCAACTCAACTTTACCAAATTTCCTTGGACAGTCCACTTCCCCATACTTGTGCACTGTGTATTCAGCTGATAATTTCTGTGCCCAAAATTCTGGTTACAGTTCAGACACAAGCATTTTCTGGATTATTGGACTGGATTATTACTGGATTATTGCTATTTCCTCTAACAGTTTTACATATAAAAATGTACCCCAATTATATCTGATTGGTTAATGAAGAGCCTATCAGCCTATGAGTGGGTAAAGGAAATAGAAAGACTGAACTTCCAATCCTAGCCAGGAGTCCCAGGACGAAAGAGAAGTAGGAAAAGATAGAGCCAGTGAAAAAACCAGGAGGACACACATGGAACAAAGTATGCCAGGAAAAGCCTGAAATTAAAGGTAAAGACCAATGACTGAGAAGTACATAGCTTCAAGGGTTAAAATAGATGAATATCTGCCCAGTCATAGTGCTTAAATCTTGTTAATAAGTTTAAAAGGTCTTTGTATCAATTATTCAGGCTCTAGAACAGGAACAGATAAGGATTTCATCCTTAAATTAATGTCTACAGACTGATACTCTCATTCCAGTACGAAAGCAGAGTAGCCTTTGGGTATACTTTTTCATGTAGTCTGAGTGAGGCTGTATACAAGCCGCACTGTTGAGCTTCCTTTCTTATCCTCAGGTCAGTAGGTCCATGCAAAGCAGGTTGTGAGTCAGCCTCCTGAGTAACTGCTAACAGGGCAGTGGGCCAGGAATGTGTGCTGGATTCTACCCACATTACCTTTCTTTTTCAAATGGGTGCTTGCTGCTTATCAACCAGCTATCCAAAAAATAATGACAAAAACATATACATACAGACTGGTGGGTTGTTTTATGTGTTGATGAGTATGTAATGAAATGAAAAAGAAGCATGAATTTTATAGAAAACAAGATTTGAATGAAGGAAGGAGAAGGGGCCATTTTATAATTATAGTACAATATCAAAACAGAGAAGAAAGAAGTAGAAAAGAAATAGCATAATAATTTAACTATTTCATGTAATGTGTATGGGTGATTTGCCTGCATATATGTCTGTGTTCTGCATACCTACAAATCAGGTGGATATTGGATACCAAAGCTGAGTCCACTGCAAGAAGAACAAATGCTCTTAAATCCTGACTCTTCTCTCTAACCCATTATCAACCATCTTTTAACTTCTTTTGAGACATAAAGGGTTTCTTTTTTTATATTTTTTGCTAGTCTCAGTTTTCTTAGGAAGAAGGGACAGAGAAGCTTTGCTCTTAGTATTGCCAGAAGTGCAGCATCCAAACTGATGGTAAAAGTTTACACAATTGACATGACTGTTAACAAGCCTGTTTTAAAGGTTCTCTTTTCCTGAACCTTCTCTTATTATCAAACAGATATTGTGTTTCTTACAAACCTCTGAGGAAACTAATCAATATTTTTGTTTGTGCATCATGCTGTATTTCTGCCTTCCTTTATTTCTTATCAGGGTTGAAAGATTACACTTTTTTATGGCACATCTCTCAAATGTAAAGATTTTTTTTTGCACCTCATTTTTGTAGAGTTTTAGTTTTCTGTTCAATTTTTTTTTAAGGACAACATTAGTCACTTTAGGACTATGTGATTATCAAACCTTTGCTCAGTGACTGAGACTATTTTTGGCTATGGGTATGTCTATAGTATTTAATTTCTTTTGTCAGGGGTATGATAACATTAACTTTACTTGGTCAAGACACATCTGAGTTAAACAAAACCAAACCAAAACAAAACCCAAATAACAACAACAACAAAACTCTTTAATCCTTTGATGAAAAGTCTCTTGTCTTGATGCTTCCTATGGAAATCTGATGTTACTTCCTTCTGGCATCAGTTGCTCTGTTACTTATACAAAATATTTGTGGTACAAAATGGCTGGAAGCCCAAGAGTTAGTCTAGCTTTGGGTTGAACATTTGTTGTTAGTGTGCAGACAAGGCAAAATAGAAGGAGTAGGGATGGTAAGGAACAGGAAAAGCAGAGAAGCCCACCCACCACTCTGGAACTTGGTAACATTTTCTGCTAAGAGTCAAAAATATTAAAACAACGGAGAGTACCTAGATTTTTCAAAAACACTGTTATCCAAAAAACACCTCCTCTAGGACTGATAAAAGAACCATGGACTATGATTACTTATGGCCAGATACTGGAGTTATTTCAGCTTAACCTGTACCTCTCTCTCACTCCTAAATCTCATCAAAGCATGTTATTAAACCAACTTGCAATTTTAGTTAAAGGAAAATGGAAAGATAAATATGGGAAATAACAAGTAAGCCTACTTGATTTTCAAACATTGCTTAGTCTTCAAGCCTAGTTATAGATTGCTGTTTAAACAGCATAACATCACAACCACAATATCATATTCGAGCATGCATGAATGTTTGTGTGTGTGTATGTGTGTGTGTGTGTATGTGTGCCTGTGTGCATGCATGGACATATACACATGCTTATAATACTTGTATTCACTGTCTCCCTGTGTCCTTCCCAAACATCATTAAAATCTGAAATATCTGCAACACATTATCTCTACTTCAAAACTCACTTTACATCTTTTGCCCAGTCTAGTTCTGAAATTCTTTACTGTACTGTAGTCAAGGACTTAGATTATGGATTGAGGCTCCTATTAGGAAACTAAAGCTTTCTGAGCCCTGTTTTCTCTCTGTGGAACTTGACTCGACCTGCGGGTCCTAGTTATTCGTGGGGGCGAGGAGGACCGCAACCTGAAAGAAGAATGGGCGAGAGAGAAGAAAGGACTCAAGCAAACATTTCCTTGTCAAGAGTCATGTATTTGAACATGAAATGCTTTTTTATAGTATACTTTACAAGGGGAGGGGGTAAGAGGGCCAGGTGGTGGAAAAGTACAGAATCTTCTTGGCCTGTGCCTTGAAACATGTCATGGTCTATACGGTACACTGCCTTGAATTATGATCTACCTGCTATTCTTCAGAAGATATGGTACACTGCTTTGAGTTATGGTCTCCCTGCTATTCTTCAGAAGATAAGGTACACTGCTTATCAAGCAGGATCTTGCAGTTGCCAAGCTGCAGGGGACATTGTGCAGGTGGGGAAAGGTAGGGGGTGAGGGTAAGGGCTAGGGTCCTGGCTTCTGGCAGGAACTGACAAACCCATTGTAGTCATAGGCAGCCTTAGGGCACTGAAGTAGAAATGCAAATTCTTGGTTTGTATCCCAAAACTATTGGATCAGAAAATCTGGTGGCCAAGACATGAAACTGAATAAATCTTCTGGTTAGTGCTGAAGTAGAATAAAATTCAGAAACATTTTTACGGGGAAATAACACTTCTTCTCTATACCTCTAGGTACAGATACATAGGATATGGTTTGTCCATAGTCTGTGTCCATATTCTTCAATACAAATTTTCCTCAAATTTCAAGCTACAAGATGTCTTATAGAATAGTGCATGTGCATATATATGTATAAAAAGAAAAGTAGGAAGGTTTAAATAAGAATGTCACCCATAGTCTCATGTATTTGAATGCTTAGTCATCAGGGTGTGGAACCACTTGAGAAAGACTAGGAGGTGTGGTCTTACTAGGGTAGGTTAGAGTTAGGATTAGGGTTAGGGTTGGGGCTAAAGTTAGGCTTTGTGTGTGTGGCAGAGAGCCTGTCACTGGGGATGAGCTTTAAGTTCAAGCCAGGCCCAGGGACTTTCTCTTTCTGTTGCCTATAGATCCAGATTTAGACCTCTCAACTTCTCCAGCATCATGTCTGCCTTCAGGCCATCATGCTCCCCTCTATCAAGATAAGAAATTAAACCTCTAAAACTATGAGTAAGCCCCAGTGAAATCCTTTCCTTTATAAAAGTTGGCATGATCTTGGTGTCTCTTCATAGCAATAGAATGCTGACTATGGCAGAGAGTACAATTAATATGCATGTGTATATAAACACAGCATATTTTCTCTCTCTAATTTACCTTTAATTTTATTGAACTTTGCAGGATTGGCCTTACTCCCTTAAAGCAAGCCTTCATTCTGTTAATGAATTCTGTGGATTTGGCTTGGGGAATATCCTATTGTTTTGCCTCTCTAATGTTTGCCTTGCTTGTGAATCTTTGTCTCATTGCATTATTCACTCAAATTACTTCCAAGCTTTCTCAGTGTGTCAACAGACATCCAATTTCTTACCTACAGATGAGAAGCAAGAACAATGATGTGAGACACAATGGAAGTAGAGAATTAGTAACTATCAATTTACTTTTCAAAATCTATGACTGATTGGACAAATGGGCATTATATCAGCTGATCATATTATAGAAACCAATGTTTGCTATATAATTAAAACATACGTTAGTAAATTAAGCAGCTGTACTGTGAAGGATAATCAAAATATTCTTGATAACACATTGTTGTCTTGGGGTTTGTAAGTTGACTCTCCCCATTAAGTTCTTAGTAATAGACTGTTATAACAGTAATTTTGATATCTGTCTGTCATTGGAACTCCTGAACATTAAGTTTGAGCATGGGCCAAATATTCAGCATAATGTAGCGTAAAAGACAAAAAGATATTAGATATATAAAAACATAAAAATGTATTTATACAACCTTTGGCTAAAACTAGACAGAAATTCATCATATGAAGTTACTTTGTCAATTATAGTTCACAGTGGTTAATCTTTATGGTCAACATGGTTTGATTTTAAATGACCAAGGAGACAAATGTTTAGAAATGGTCTGATGATATTTCCAGAAAGGTTTAACTGAGATACTATGATGGGCTACTATCTCACAGGATGGGGATACAAAGTGAATAGATAAGAAAAGTATGCTAAACAGCAACATTCATTATCCCTGCTTTTTGGTCCTGTGTCCCCCTCCCCAGAACAGTGGAGTTCACTCCTTGTTGCCCTGAGTCTCTTTTATGGCATGATGTACTGTGAGCCAAAACAATCTCTTCCCCAAGTTGATGCTATCAGGAATATTATCACAGCAATATGAAAAGTCACTAATACAGTATTATAGCTTACAGAAAATATGAAATAGCAGATGAGCAATACAGTTGTGAACTCAGTATTGTATCCCAGTTACAGGAATTGGAAAGCAGACCATTTCCCTAAGATATAACTAAGGGGCCAGAGGTGTCGGGTGGCAATTTCCACTCCAAGCAAGGCATTTCCTCCAGGAATCCTACTTTTTAAGGCCCAGTTATGTTTCCTCAGCCCTGTAATATTATTATTTGAATGCTACATCATCAATTTAATAGGATTTCTTTAGGAAATTAAAAGAAAGACCTTATTCTAATATATTATCTCCCTGTCTGTCTTCTGTCTATCTATCTATCTATCCATCCATCCATTTATATATATCTGGGAAGAGAGTGGAACCACAAACTTTGAAATAAGAAATGTATGAATATTAAAGATGGAAACAATAATAGTCTGGAAGGTACTATTTATCTAGGAGTCAAGAGAAAACAGTGACATTGAGGTTGGAGGATCCCACTGTTTCCTCTTATTCTGTAGGAAGTTAAACAGATGCTTTATGATATTCAGTAATTTGCCTAAACTCTACAACCTATGGAAAAGCAGAAAATGTCTCTCAGTGCTTCACTTGTCTGAATTTCCTGCTCTTTCTGAAACCCTGCACTGAATTTGTAGGTCAAAGAGTATCAAAATCTTATCCCAACAGTGACCCAAATGCCACTCACTCACATAACCAAATGACAATTCAAATTAATGTCTTATCTAACAAAATTCTTCATTTTCTCTAGCACTATTCCCATAAATAAAAACAATTTTACGTCATAAATAAAAATAATTCCAGGGTCTCTTTGAAATATTTTTGTAAGCTTCTATTTACTCACCAAAAATTTAACAAGTCAGGGAAATTCTTCACAATTTAGTCTTTATAGGAACCATGAAAAAAAAAGTCATCTAATTGGAAGTGAATAAAAATTTTCTTTAAGTAAAAGTATTTTTTTAACTTAAAACAGAATTTACATACAGAGAAGTTTCTGCTTATGTGCAGAAACCATAAGTCTTCCATCTACAGCTAACTGAAGACTCATTTCAGATGCAATGGGCTACTTAGCTAGACATGTAGCAATCCTACATGTTAGTCTTTATGCTGTCTATAAAATCGTAAGCATTTTTTTCTTTGTAAGATAAATTGTGAGCTGCTCTAAAAGTATATGAGCAGAGCCCATGGTTTACAGCATCTTTCTTCTACTTACAACACCGACTTGCACTTCCACAATGTGCTGTTTCTCTGCTCTGCTCAGCGGAGCTCAAATTGCTCCCATGCTATGTATAGAATGAATCCTTAACAGACTTATTTAAATCCATCACCACAACAGATGAGTGATAAGGAAAGTCAGTTGTAGAATCTATGGTTGGAGGTGCAATGCAGTCTCAGCTAGTCAGTAATTGAATGTGGGTCCTAACCTCCCTCACTTCAACAACTTCATCTTTTAAGTTGAAATAATAAACAAAACTATTATCTATAATGTGATTTAAATGAGACAATGTGAGGAAATGTTAATAATTATTAGCATCTTTCATACTAATGGGAAACCCCTTTCACAAATCTTTATTCTCATTTCCCAAGGTACCAGTTAACTGCTTTGTAGATGAGTGTTTAAATATCTACCATAAAATAATAGATTTTTAACTATAATTGTAGTTTCTTCTCTTCATGTCTCTGCTCCACTCACTCTTTCTTTTCCTATCTTCCTTCCATCCTACCCCCTCTTTCTTTCCTCTCCTTCCTCAATGCTTAGAGAAATGCAAAGGAAGGGGAGAACGTTGGAGGTTGACCAATTGAGGATAGTATTCATTTTCATCTCTAGCAGATTACTAATACCACTGAGCTGTGAAGTTCAGTTATGTTCTAACTGATTCAGTCAAGAGAGACATAAATATCTGTAGTACTGTGCACCAGAAGCTTGACATTCCTTCCAATTCTTTGTGGGGGGGGAGGGGAGCAGGGGAGGTTTTCGAGACAGGGTTTCTCTGTGTAGCCCTGGCTATCCTGGAACTCACTCTGTAAACCAGGCTGGCCTCAAACTCAGAAATCCACCTGCTCTGCCTCCCAACTGCTGGGATTAAAGGCATGTACCACCACAGCCTGGCTTCCTTCTAATTCTTTAGGTTAGATCCACTTAGAAGGAAATTTTAGGATGTGTGAAAACAATTAGGTTTCCTTATAAATATTACTTTCTAGATGGTGCTTAATTAAGGGAGTCTTTTCACAGAGTGCAGTAAATGTTGCTTAGGCAGTGCAGATGATGGTTCCTTGGGAGCCCCCAATCCTATTACTATTATTTCTTTAATGCAGCTAGATGGTCTTCACAATATCCAGTATTGCTCCTCGCATTCCTTCATATTTCTTTTTTCCACTCAAGGAATAGACAGGTTGGCTTGAGCAGATGAGGGATGTTGAATTTTGTGAAGTAGCTTTTGGAGACATACACACACATAACTATCACCACCACCACCACCACCACCACCACCACCACACCACCTCCACCACCACCTCACCACCACCACCACCACCACCACCACCACCTCATATATACATATACACAAACCACCATACATATACATATTCATAACCATACACACATATATACACCCACATTATATTCTCTACGTACCCCACAAAACATACATACACACCACATCAAACCACCACACTCACACACACACTCCACCATCATCCCCCACCACACAGAAACAAATACACATCACACCCTACAAACTCTCACAAACCTTCACACACAACATAGCACATATACACATACAACATACCACCCACCCCACACACATGTGTGTATCTCACACACACACACACACACACAGACTACATACATAGCACCCTCTCGCCATCACATACAAATCACACTGAATACACACAAACAACTAATTTTCTAACTTACTTAATACAAAAGCTTAATAAGAGATCCAGGGAAAGCATTGGGGTTTTGTTTTTTTTTTGTTGTTGTTGTTTTGTTTTGTTGTATGGGTTTTTTTGTTTTTTGTTTTTTATCTTTTATTTATTTATTTACACTCCATATTTTATTCCCTTCCAGTCCACCCTCAAATTGTTCCATATCCTATACCTCCTCACCACCCCTTGTCTCCACAAAGATGTCCCCACCCCCTGCCCCACAAGTCCTCTAATCTCCCTGGGGCCTCCATAGGGTTAGGTGCATCTTCTCTGACTGAACCCAGACCCAGCAGTCCTCTGCTGTTTATATGTTGGGGGCCTCATATCAGCTGCTGTACGTTGCCTGGTCATGATAAGTCCATTTTAGTGAGCACACTATATCCTCAGTAATAGTGTCAGGCCTTAGGGCCTCCCCTTAAGCTGAATTGATCTCACTTTGGGTCTGTCACTGGACCTTTTTTTCCTCAGGCTCCTCTCCATTTCTATCCCTGTAGTTCTTTCAGACAAGAACAATTATGGGTCAGAGTTTTGATTGTGGGATGGCAAATTATTCAACTTTGTGTGTGTTTGGCCATGTGCAAGAAGAGCCGGTCCCTATGCTTGTATGTGAGCATAAATGCGGAAGCTGGGGATCTTTGTCAGGTGTCTTTCTTAGTGGTTTTCCACCTTTTTTCTTTCTTTCTTTCTTTGATTGAAACAGGCTCTCTCAGTGAACCTGGAAGCCACCAAGATGATGACACTAGCTGGCCTTCCTTCTGCAAGGCCCTGCTGTTTCATCTGACTTTTTACAAGGGTGTTAGGATCCAAACCCAGGTTCTCATGTGTGCATAATACATACTTTTACAATAGAAAATCTCACTAGCCCAGATATTATTCAATTAAAAACAAAAACACAAGTTTCAGTTTTTCCAATATCTTTGGCTTAGCAAAAAAGACATAATTCTATAAAAGTAATGTCTACTCTCTTTAAACTTATAGCTGAAGATATGAGCTCTGCTGAATGTGATCATGCTTATGTCCTTTAATAAGAAAGTAACACTATGAACTACATCCAAGCTCCCCACAGAGCATCCTGAGACACACAAGCATCTTAAATGAAAAACTGACTTTGATGACAGCTTAAGAATATGACTGATCGTACTAGAATATAAATCACAAATTTTCACCAAGGAAAGCTGTAAGAAGAAAAAGATTCAAAAACTCAACAGAACATTTACATGAACACAGCATTGGGAAGGGCAGGCTGAATATTTATGAACGTGGATTTATGCTTCCAGTCACCATGGTTTGGGTAAATCTTTTAGAAACAAATACAAATCCCTTGGAGCCTCTTCTGCTCCTTTGTGATTCCAAGAAGTAGATTGTTCAAAACAACTCTCTAAAATGTTTTTCTTTCTTTTTGTGTTCTATGTGAACAAAATTGGGCACAATGATACAAAATATCTGTATTTTATATGCAAAGTTTAAAAACTTCATGTATAGACTCATTTTTTATTAACATAACCATCTGGCGATGGAAATGAATCAGTATTTTTTTAAGTAGGTAACTATTTGTAAATATTCAGTCTGTCAGACCCATGCATGTGTTAGATTACAGAGGTCAGAGGCCAACAAACAGCTCTTTTGACTCTAAACTAATGATGAATCAATCATATCAAATATTCTATTTCACCCTGGGAGATCAGTTTTTATGTTCTAGTCATCTGTTTTTCTTTGTGCCTAATGTGTCTTTATGCTATTGCTCTAAACTAAATAGCTTCATCGCTGCACTGAATTAGCTGTTTATCAGTCCCATTGTGAGAGGAAACTGACTTAGAAATGGTTGTTCTGCTGTACTTTATTAATCAACAGTGTTGTCATGATGTTCATTAATCGATGATTTAGGAGACTGTATTCAACCAGAGCTACTTTAATGAATTTTTGAAGTAGTTGGGGGAAAAGGTTCATATAAAAACAACACAAACAAGCAGGGATTTGCAAACAAAAAGCAGTGTGTTTCTATGCATAAACAATGGAACTTTTCTAAGAGGGAAAAAGGGTGTTTTTAGGAAATCTGAGTTAAGAGAACATGGCAAGATTTTTGCTGTAGTAGATCAGAATGACAAAGTATGTTTGGGCATTAGGAAACTGATCAGATCCAGGATGCAAGGTTTATGACCAACCCAGCAAGATACTTGCTGAAAGGAGACTGACTCAGCCTACCAAGGACAAAGTCCAATATCAGCATCAAACCAGGAATAGGACTTATGAGAGCAAGATTCAGAATTTATCAAGGAAAAAGTTTTTGTCCATTTCTTCATTCCACTGAAACAAAGACAATTTATTGCTTACTGTGATCAGAGTGTGGTTGTCCTTCATCTTGAGAACTAGAAAGGTTACAGGTCAGGGTGGAAGTGCTGACAGCATTTGTGTCAAACAGGGTAGATGTGTTGAGGGAACTTGTTTTATGCCTGTAGTGACTACACTGGGAGACTTCCTTCCGTGGATGACCTTACGTAGCAGTCTCAGTGTGGTTCATCCATGATGTTCAACAGACTCTTTTTTATCCAGAGACCTTCTATGTATAGATCAGGTTCATTTATTTATCCTTCACTTCATATTAAAGTGTACCAATTGTGTTTGAAAGAAAATTTCCCTTAACTTGCTTTTATTCACTTCTGCAAAAAGATCTAAAGGAGAGAATATGGTCTAACATTTTCTGTCAGTGGTGCGTGATTCTATTTGTAGTTTAGGTGTATCTGAGAGAGTCTGGTGAATTTTTTTAAAAATCATTTTTATCCAGGTGCCCTATGCAGCTATTGCTCATTGCTGTATAGCTTGCTTTGTCTTCTGTGTCTTCAAGGGGCACGCGACTTCTGCATCACAGTGATATAGAATGACAGCCAAATGGATCAAAGTAAAGATACTTGAGTGGAATGAAGATGGTCTAGGGCTAGGTGTGCATCCACTGCCTGCTGCTCTGATAATGTTCAGCGACACCAACTCTGTATCACTCTACAGTGTAAATAAATATGTCTTTCTTTCTGCTGTGAGCACACAACCTTTTAACCCACTTACTAATTTACAGAGCTAAGGGAAACCAGACGCTCTAAATGTTTAGAACTGTAAGGCCGATGTGGACACGAAAGATGCCGGTGAATGTGAAGAATGAGTGGAGAGCAGAGCATAAGGAGTCCTCTTTGAACCTGTATGGACACACACTACTTTTATTCAGAGCCCATGCCCTCCATGCCCTCTAATAAACATTTTTAAAGTGTTTAAAATTAAAATCCTAGGTTAAATATCATTACGCTTCGACTTAGTGACCATTCATAGAGTCATTAGGCTTAGCATTCTAGTCCACCACAGTCACTTTGGTGAAAGAAAAATGTTTAAACAGCTGAGAAGTCAATGCCCCTTTTTTGTAGTAGTTGGAATCCCTGACTTTCTTCATGTGATATTTTCATTTCCCAACAACAGTCCACAAGAGATCCAGTTTCTCTCCACTCTTAACATCAATTCTTAATTTTGTTCTAGTTTATATTAATAGCTATATTTCTCAATGAAGATAATGTCTCCATGTGGTTTGCATCCCTTTGGTGACTGATGATTTCGATGGAGGCGTTGTCTCCATGTTTACATTCCCTCAGTCACTGATGATGGAGAGGGAAGAGATATCTCTATGCCTGCATTCCCCTAGTCATTGATAAATATATGCACAATCTTATAGATATAGTTGACATTTTTGAAATGCAAGTGATTTGTCCATTTGAATATGGTTATTTTCCCATGAATTTGTTTTTTATTGGCATATTTTGATTGCAAATATAATGAGTCTAATTGTGACAAATTCATAAAAATCATGAGTTTTATATCATTCACCCCATTACCTTTACCTATCTCTTTCCACTCTTACCCCTTCCATTTCCCACTTTCCATGCCCATGTGTTTATATATCTTTATATTTTCCTTCACATCTTTATGTCTTCTTATTTGATGATCCAATGAGAATCACTAAGTCTGATTTTAGATCCTTAGTGTGGTATTATTTATGGGAACATAGACTTCTTATCAATGGCAACACCATGAGTGAAAATTGCTTCTCTACTGAATACAAACGTTTATAAATACTAAAGGAGGGCTAGACTCTCAGGAGTCCCTTCCCAGTGCTGCTATTATCTATGTGAATGTCTTGAAGGTGGACCTCAGCAGTCATCACTTGTTAATGGCAGGATATTGACAGAACCAGTCTTTTCAGGTCTGTGTCAATAGTCTTAATGAATGTAGACTCTAGAGGGCAACAACAATGATGTGTTATAAAGATGGCATTCAATCTCACTCTCTCCTTTTTTTTTTCCTTAATCAGGTCTTACATACTTCTCATCCTGTGTTCTAAACTGCACTCTGAGTCTTGTAGAAGTTTACATAGAATTCCCCATTTGGGGCCAGAAGTTCCATAGCTCCTTAGTCTAGATACTATTGGCCAATATTTGAATCTCTGCCTTTAGAACTGACCACAGCAAAAACATGCTTATAATAAGCCTGACACTAGCATTTATCTGTAGATATAAATGTTCTTGAGGCCAAAAAAAATGATGATCATATTCTCACCATTTAGCAAAACATTAGCAATAGCTTCTCTATCTGCTCTGGCCAGTGATCTCATCAGACATAGACTTATGATCAGGGTTATGTCAGATTGACAGCTCGGGCACTGCCTGTGGTACCGAGCTCGGGTGTAGGTCTGGGGGATTAAAGAAATACTCAGACTTGGGTCATCTGTTGTGAGAGAATGCCAAAACTTTTACTGGGTAGGTTCAATATATATATATACCAAGCCAGAAAAGGAAAAAATACAAACTCAGGAAAACACAGGAACTCAACTGGGGCCCAATAGGATGTAAAGTGTAAATTCCCTTCCTAGGGCACCATGTATTAGTCAGGATGTAAAAAAGCAGGAACTCAACTGGGGGGCAATTGGATGTAAAGTGTAAATTCCCTTCCTGGGGCACCATGCCTTAGTCAGGATGTTTTGATCCTAGAGGAATCACAGAACATTACTTAGTAGATAGCAGCATATGGAAAGGCTCAGCCAGAGCATAGCAGCCCTTTGGAGTCCTACATCAGATGCAGATTCTGTCCTGTGGAACACATTTCAAATATGATTAGAGGAGAGTTGATTAGCTCTATTTCTGACTTGTCACTATTTCAGAGTGATCATCTTTTGCCTGGTTAGTTTTGAGGTTCAAAAATTCCCTCATAAATGATACAAACATTGATCTCAGGGATAGTTTATTGACTATTATGTCCCAATACTGGTCAACCAGGGCCATGGTCCATATTCTGGAACTGAAACATGATACCCCTCCCCCCACCATTAAGATCCTTCAGGGTTTTTAAGTCTAAAATCCACAGACATCTGTGCCGAAGTATTTCACCAATCAAGATTTCGAGATAGAAGAATGAATATATGAATGTAATTCCTAAAACTGTGTCTTAGGGTTTTATTGCTGTGAAGAGATACCATAACCATGGCAACATTTTTTAAAAGATTTATTTATTTTTACTGATATGAGTACACTGTAGCTGTCTTCAGACACACACTATAAGAGTGCATCAGATCCCATTACAGATGGTTATGAGCCACCATGTGGTTGCTGGGAATTGAACTCAGAACCTCTGGAAGAGCAGTTAGTGCTCTTAACCACTGAGTCATCTCTACAGCCCATCAACATGTTGGCAGCCAAAGTACATGGCTTGAAACTGAAAATGGACCCCTAGACAGAGTTATTATAATTAACAGGCTGGCAAGCAAAGAATGGGTAAGATTCTGCACAGAGCCTTACCAACCTAAGACAGAAGTACATTGCTTTTGATAATGTATATTACAAGATGGGTAAGGAAGGCATTCTTGTCAGAATGACATAACACAGGCTCAGTCTTGTTTATGAAATATAAAAGAGGGAGAGACAGAGAGTTTGGGGCTGCTTAACAAGAATCTGACATAGGCCAAGGACAAGGAAATGGGCTGCTTTGCAGGAAAATGACATTGGCCAAGGACATGGAAGTCGTCTTCAGGCAGGAATCTGACATTATGCTAGAACAAAGAAGTAATTTTAGGCAGGAATATAAATTTTAGGCTAGAACAAGGGAGTAGGCTTCAGACATGAAAATGACTTTGGGATAGGACAAGGAAGTAGGCTCAGATATTTTGGTCATCCTGATAAGCCCTTACAAACAGTGATCATAGGAGTGTTCATGGAACTTTGTTTATTGCCTTGCTTGTTTTTTTTTTTTTGACTATTTATGTTTATTGTCTTGCTTGTTCCTTGACTATTTGCATCTGTTGTATTGCTAGCTCCACAACTTAGATCTGACCTTAATACATGCATGTAATTAAAATGGTATAAAAGCAAAAAGAAGGAGGGGGGATGGGATAGGTGTTTTCTAGTGAGGGGAAATGGGGAAAGGGGATGGCTCTGAAATGTAAATAAATAAAATATCCAATAAAAAAAGATTTAGGGATACAGGATTTACGTATGAACATGTCTTTGTTGTACATTTATTGTGCTCCTATTTGTCAGGGTATTCAACTGTGTCAGGGGACTTGCCTTGTCTAATATTCATGTCCTAACTTGTCTACCAGCATGAGACTCGTTTAATGTCTTAGCTTGCCAACCAGGATGTCAGTTTCTCATGTACATGCCTCTTTCTGCCAAGTAGGATGTCAGTTTTCAGGGAGGTCTTGGGAACTTAAACTTTATTGGACTACTACTCAAAATGGAAGTTTATACAAGTTCAGAAAGTGTTGTTGGGTGGTTGGTACAAGTCTAAACTTATTGTAGGTAACTATATAAAACAGTTCTGCTGACTTCTTTCATGATTAGACTTTAGGGGCACTGAAGCTAACACAACATATAACCAATTTTGGCATTAAAAAGTTTCCTAGAAACAGCAGAAACATATGAGAAAGTTTCCTAATGATAGCAAAATATCTAGGTAACAGTTACCTGGTCCTTAATGTCCCTACTGCCTTGATTTCTCAGTCATGATGGCCTACAATACTGAACAATGAGGTGGAATAAATCTGTTCTTCCTGACATTGCTCTTAGTTTTTGATTCTGAGATTGGAAACAGAAACTAAAGCCTACAGTAAGCATTGTAACCACTGAGCCATCTCCTAAGTTTTCCCTCTGAACTATTAGCTACTGGTAATTTTCATGATAATTTTCACCTCTCTGCTTTTATGACAATTTTGACATGATGACTTTAGTTCAAATTACATGTGACTATTTTTATAAAAATATTTTTGGGCTTATACACACAATTGGACCAATAGGAATATTTGTTACCTGGCTCTCTAGTTTCTTTTGCAGTTTATAGTTAATTATTTTTTGTTATTAATTTTGTATTCTCCATTTATATTTTTATATTTATTTCCACTTCAGAATATTTTACTGCTTCTTTACATAGAATCAATTTAAAGATCTGAACTATATTGATTGATATCTTTATATGAGTTAGATTTCTTTATTTTTTTTAGTTTAGATTACTTATTCTCATTTTATTCCCTAAGTAGGTACATTTTTACCAAAATATTACTTCAAATTATTGTGTCACTCATAATTGAAATTGTTTTAAGTATCCATACATTTATGCTCTTTTTCTTACAATTTTTTCTTATAAATTATGTTTATAAATTATAAACAAAAATATTACTCATTTCCAAAAAATATAAATTAACATTTTAATATGTATGTTAAAATAAAAAGCATTTTACAGCAAGAAAATGAAGATTATAAATTAATAAAAATACAGTTTTTTCTCCTCATGAGTATAACTTCAAATAATAATGTAGTTATTTCATAAAAATAAAGTTAAGAAGCGTTAATGTTAAATATTTTTCAAATGTGTGCCAGTGGTATTAAATACAAATTAACTTGGTAAGTAATTTCCAGTTGAAAATATTTTATATGTGTGTGTGTGTGTGTGTGTGTGTGTGTGTGTGTGAAATGTATGTACAGATGTCTTAAGGGCATAATTATTCATAAAAGTGCAAGGATAAAACATCATTCATGTTAAATTCTTGAGACATAAATTATACAATATTGTATTCATCCAATAAAATATACACAACCAGTGATGTAATAATAAACTTTTGACGAACTGGGAGGTAATTATATCCTTTCTTTTTTTTTTTTCATAGAAAATACAACTTGTCTAGACCATTATTCATTACTGAATCACAGTTTACATAGAATCTGGATTTTTGCATATGCAAATACTAATACTTTTCAGTGGAAGTATTTTAAATGGTATTTTTTTCTTTTGTTTGCATATGTTTGTGTTGTGTGCATAAGTGTGTGTAGGTATGTTAAAGTATGTGGGATAGTGTATGTGAGCTTGCTTGCAAATTATCAGGGAGGCCAACATCAGCATAAGGAGAATTCCTCAGCCGTTCTTTAGGCTTATATTGGAGCAGAGCTTTCTAATATGGCTAGTCTACCTAGCAGCTTGCCCTGACAATCCTGTCTCTGCTTCCTTTAAGGTAAAGCTATATACACAGGCTGTCCTGACTACTAAAACTTTACGTGAGTTCTGTAGATCAGAAATTCAGTTATCATGATTGTCCAGCAAACACTTAATCTACTGAGCCTCATCATGCTTTTGATGAGACCCAGACAGAGGGGTTAGATATGGTTAGACAAGAGATAGAGAATTTCCATCTCTAGGTTTGACTCCTGGTCAGGATGCATTTTTTCTTTGCAGTATATTTTCCATTCTACCTGATCTAAATAATGTCATCAATGCCAATGAAATCAGCTTATGAAAAAGTATGCTACTTGATATATTTCTTGTATTGTGGGAAGAAAACGCTTTTCTGCACCATAGCAACACTGATTATATAGTCAACAACCTTAAAGTGGAGACTGGATAACATTGAGGCAAGTCCCTGCACATCCGGATCATAAAATACTTTTGGCAAGTGTTAGCCATGCCTCTGCCAAAGCAAAACCATCATTTATTGTCACTCCATAGGAATGATGTTTAAAAGTTAGCACATTCGTTGTTTTATATCCCCTATTTTTATGACCATTTCTCTTTCACTGCAGAAAGACCTGTTATATGAGCTGTTGAAATGTTTCTTTGTTTCCTGATCTGCCTGTTTCTCTGCTTTACTGTGCCCGCACGCTCTTCATTCATCTTTATTAGATCTGCAAAGGGCTGAAAAAGCCTGTCTGGTGTGAAAATCCTTGTCAATTATTTAAGAAGGAAAAAATGCTGGAAGACTGAAAATCTTGCAGAATTCGTCTGGTTTATTTTCCTCGTGTGTTTAGACAATATTTTCTGCCCAACTCTACAATTCTAGAAGGCTCAGATTTTCTTGAAAACTTCATCAACCATGGCATGCAAGCTTCTATTCCATTACATGTATGGAAACCAGCAGGAAATGAGAGCTTCTCTGATCCTTAGTGAGATGTGATTTGTGGTCTTCATGGACCACACTTAGAGAGAATGCAAAGACAGTTTTCAAGAGTTGGGATTGGAACATATCTCAGTGTTGCAGCATTTTGTCTACTGCACAAGGCCCTGTGTTCGATTCCCCAATACCAAAACCAAAGGAGAAATCAAAAGGAGACACTGCAGTGCATGGTAGTACCAGCATAGTCTCTTGTCTTGGGGAGTGGTGGCAGGAGGAATATGACTTCAAGAGCATCAAGATTGATGAAGGATTATATGGGCAACAAGACACTGTGGTGGGGCAGGAGGGCATTGGCTTTGTTTGTATAACTAGATTGATATCCAAAGATGCAGCCCAAACCTGCTAACCTCCTCCCTCCTGTTTCTTCTTAAAATCTCAGATGCGTTCTGAAACTTGGTAAATAACTTTTGTTACTAATGCTAAATTCTTTTGGTTTCAGTCTTTCTTGGTTATAACACACAAGTGCCTAAGTCAGTGCAATTGATGCCTGATGTTTCATGTTGATATGCAGAATTCCCAAGTTGAGTATGTTGGTACTTTGGGACAAGGTCAGTAGGATCTGCTGCTAGGAAAGCAGTGAGAAGTACCACACATGTGTGCCAAAAGCATGTACTTGGATCATAGGGATAAGGAATGGAGACTCATTAATATCTAGTGATAGAAGGTTAGAAGATTGGTATGTGTGGGAGACTGGAAAGAACAGGTTAAACACACACACAGAGAAAGAGAGAGAGAGAGAGAGAGAGAGAGAGAGAGAGAGAGAGAGAGAGA
>NW_021620528.1:546048-566966 GCF_004785775.1 Grammomys surdaster | reverse complement strand
GAGAGAGAGAGAGAGAGAGAGAGAGAGAGAGAGAGAGAGAGAGAGAGGAAGCAGTAATACCCTTTCAATTCCATGTGTCTGCTAGGCCTCTACTTTTGTTAATTTTTTTAATTCATTAGTCTTTATGAAAATTACATTAGAAAAAGGTACATCAAAGGAATGGGTAGAATTTGGAAATAACTCTTTTCTGTTGAGGAAAATGTTAATGAATTTTAACATAAATCAGTTATACCCTGTATGTTGTTTTCTAGGTGTTTCGAGAGCTTTACTGCAAGCTCACTTACAGTGTGTGTGTTTTTTTTTACTACAAAAGAAGTATGTGCCTGTTTTTCCAGTTCCTGTGAGTTTGCATGCTTTGTCGTTTCCTGTAATAAGCCTTCAACAGAGTCAAGCAAACGCTTTGTCTCAAAAACCTTGGTTGGTTATATTTCCAATACACTTGTAACACAGTTTGCTTTCAAAAGTGAGATTTTTGAGTGATGTTATTCTGAATTTTAATGAGCACACAAGTCACCTGGAGATCTTGTTATTATATTTGATTGAGCTAAGTCTTGAGTGTGGCTTGAGAATCTGAAGTTCTAACAAGCTTCAAGGTGAAGCCGATGATCTTGGTATACTGAGTGATAAGATATACTATATATTCGGTGCTTCTTTAGCCACTCTATTTTAATTATTTTAAAATCTTCCCTATTTTGATAGTCGAGAGGGAGCAATGACAAAACATCAATTCTTGTTTTTTTTTTTCTTTTGCTATGAGACAAAATAGTTTCCCATTTTCCTCTTTCATTATTGACCTGTTTATGCACTTTGCTTTGCTGAAGCAGGATCGCTTACTGAGACAGAAATGCTGGGTATATTTCTATACATTTCATAATGTATTGTCAGTTGACAATTTTCTTTCACTCTTTGGTGCTAAGCTAATGCATAAATGTCACAACAAGGAATTCTGTTTATCATTTTACTTTTAAAAGGAAAAGGCCTCATTTATTTTCAAGATACTATGAAAAATATTGACTAAATAAATGAACAAAATAAATTAGATTAATTTCTATATTTTTTAAAATGTAAAAAAGTCTCATCAGAATCATAAAATTACAATTCTAGATCTTACAAAATTCAGTTTTTAATATAAAAATTTAAAAGCAAGTTTGCCAGTGCCACCAGTTGTCAGGAGGGCTACAGCCTTGGAGGATGTTCCTTACTGAGGTGAGAGCAAGGTGCTGGTTTTCTTTGGACATAAATCTAACACTTGCTTGTAACAGTGCCATTACACTTATCTCATACTTTAGAAGTCTGATTCTTAGTTAAGAATCATAAACATATATGGTATATACAAGAATACAAACAGCAAAAATACTGGAAACAACAAACAAATGTCCATACTGAAAGGGAGATATACTATGATGCCTTAGGGAAAGTTTCACACTAGAATCCCCAGTGAAGCAAAAAGACAATTTGATCATGTACCTAAGTATATACTACTTAGCAATCTGCTATTTTGTTTAAAACCAAGTCACAGAAAAATGTATCAAAGAATTCATTTATGCAAAATTCTCAACAGAAATCACTGAAGAATTTATAAGTTGGATTTACATATTTATTCAAAGAGCACAACCTTGTCAAACAAAAAGGAAAGAAAGAAAAGGAAATATATATTCCTGAGTCAATATGTTAGTTGAACAGGGAGATTTCGGCTGTGATACTAAAAGCAAAACCAATGCACATAGTTTTTGCCATGCTGTTGTAGATCATTAATTAGAGGGTCCAGACATGTTTTGATTTAAATGCAGGTGAAAATACGTCTTGATGAGCCATCTTGGATTTCCATGTTGAAAAAAATTATTAAACTATTATTTAGAGACACTGAGGAAAGAAAAAATTCAGATCACCTATCAAATGCAAAAGAAGTAAGCTAGTACAATATGTTAAGGAAAAGGCCAAGAAAATAAATTAACAGCCAGATAATGCAATCACTCCATGGCAAATGAACCAACCAACTAACCATAACAAAACAAAACCAAAAACATTTCAAAATGTTTCCTTATGAGAAATTTAAAAAAAAAAAAAGAAGCAGTGGATTAACTGGTATAGGACGATAAGGAGCAAAATAGAATTAACATGATAATGTTTTAAAATAAACCAAAACAACGGAAAAACCTATTACATTAAAAACAAAACAAAAAATATAGCTAGTACTAGGAGTGTTTGTGTTGGTATTCAACAGGTAGTGAGGATATTGATCTACTTTACTTTCTATTGCTGTGATGAGCACCATGACTTTAAGCCAAGTGGAGAGGAAATACTCGATTTCTTTCTATAGGTTATGAGGGGAAGTCAGGATAGGAACCTGGAAGCAGGAATAGAAGCAGAGGCTGTGGAGGAATGCTGCTTACTGACTTCTCTCTGGCTTGCTCAGTCTATGAGGAGCACCACCCACAGTGGGCAGAGACCTCTCACATCAATCACCCATCAACTGAAAGTCTCATATATCTGAACACAGGCAAATCTTGTGGAGGACTTTTTCATAATTTGAAGCTTCCCTCTTCTGCATGACACTAATTTGTGTCAAGGTGACAAAAAAATAAAAACTAATGAACATGATTGATCCCTTGCTAATTTTACACATAAGTATTCCACTATCAACCCATAAACTTTTCCTACATGTTTATCCCCAAGATATTTTTCTACTTTTTAAAATTGGATATTTTATTTATTTACGTTTTATTTATTGTCGCCCTTCCCTGTGTTTCCTCTGCAAGTTCCTCATCCCATTCCCCCACCCCTGCTCCTATGAGGGTACTCCCCCACCCACCCATCCACATACCCACTCCTGTCTTACCACCCTAGCATTTCCTTACACTGGGGCATCAAACCTCCACAGGACCAAGAGCTTGCTCTCCAATTGATACCAGATAAGGCAATCCTCTGCTACATATGCAGCTGGAGCCATGGGTTCCTCCATGTGTAGTCTTCCGTTGGTGGTTTAGTCACTGGGAGCTCTTGGGGGGAGGGAGGTCAAGTTAGTTGATATTATTCTTTGTATGGGGTTGCAATCCCCTTCAGCTCCTTCAGTCCTTCCCCTAGCTCTTCCACTGGGGTAACTTTTCATACATCAACTTTCAAAAATAAATTTCTGCTTATTGGCTTGCCAATCCTTGATTTTTCTTATTTGATTTTTGCCAAGCAAATTAAATGTTACATCATTACTGCAGTTTTGCTAAACATGGAAAATACCCAAGAGCACAGCATTTGACCCTGTTCTTTCTCAGCACAGCTTCATGGGGATTATGCTTAATGATTTTTCCCATCAGTTCCTTTCCTCCTTTACTGGTTCCTTAAAACACACTGTGGCATGTATGGTGCTGTGAAAAGAAACACAGTACATTCACTGCCAGTTTTGCATATCATCTATAATTTACCTCCTCTGGTAAACTATTTTAACACATCAAGTAATGTAAAGATTATTTTATGAATTCTGTGTAGGTGAAAAGATTGTTTACAAGCAAGGATAGTTGATTATGTGACTTCCTTTCCTCTTCCTGTACTTCCTTCTTATCTAGGCTATTGAGAACAACTCACAAATGTGCTTATAGCTGCCATTATTATTTCACTCCTGGCCTCTAACATTCTTCCCATGCAAGGTATTGCTTACTTTGAAATATTCATAGATTCTTCCCTGACCCTTATTTACTATTTCATTGGGATTGATTGTTAGAAATTTATCATAAGATCTTTCTAGATATTAATGTCATCATATTTTCCTTCATTTGTTCACATGTACTTCCCTTTGCATGTTGCTTTCATACTGTGGAGATTGTAACATTGCCCACAGATATCCTTTTCTCCTATGCCCTGTAAGGGTGTCATATCAGAGCCCTCTGTCACATGACTGACTATTGCTATACCAACAGCCCCCATTAGTGAATGCTATGGTTACAGCCTGACTACAGGCATACCTTGGAGGAGAGCTGAAGGGTAGAGTGAAGTCACAACTGACCTTCAGCCAAATGAATCAAGATTCTAAGGGAATCTGTATGCCTTTCAGACACAGAAATCTAGCAGTAAAGGACTGCACAGTGCCAACTAAATATACTTTCTTATATAATATCTGTTCATGATGTTATTATGTCACTAATTTATAGTGACTTTGCAAATGGGGATTTAAATTTTTTCTTTGAAAAATTCTAAATCATTCATCTTCTATTTTTTTCCACTCTATTACAATATTTACCCACAATTTTAAAATATATCAGTTGTAATTTTTGGAAACTGGATTCATTTTCTTGTGTTTGCTGTATTATAAAATCAATTTTTAATAAAAATATTTAGATGTACACTTACAAAATTTTTTCCTAGATTTTTTAAAAAATATGCTAATAAAGCATGTAGCCTTCATACTTTTACACATACATATAAAAGTTTCCTTACTGGCTCTGTCCTTTCAGGTCTGCCTGTTTGCTCTTCTCGCTGCTTTACCTGTCAAGTCCTGAGGTCAGTTAGGAGGGCCTAAAACAAACAAGGATCTATGACATGTCATCAGAGAGGTCCATTATTTTGAGAGTGAAGTTAATCTAGTTTTTACTTGATTTCAGTGTCATAACTTACTTTCCTTTGGTCTTTGTCAACATTTCCTCTTCATTTGTTAATTCTCTTCTTCTAAACATTTATGCACTTTCATTTACTGGATTTTGTACATTCTGAGCAAGATCAGAGTGTTTCTCGTTCATTTATTTGCAGATATGGAAGTGATCTCATTTCTACAATTTTTACTATATGCATTTGGTCATTTGCTTCCGCACAGTTTTACTATGAGAATGACCTTAAACTCCTTATCCTCCTGTCCTCACACCCAAGAGCTGGAGTAATACAGACACACAGCCATGTTTATATTTTTATTGCTTCAGCATTTCATATATGCACACACGACTTTAAAATTTATATTAAAACAAAATTCTACCTCCCGTTCCCTCATATCTAACATAACTCTGCTCCCTTACTACCTTGCCAATTTCATGGGGTTTTGATTTTTGTTTTTAATCCACTGAGTCCACTTCATGCTGCCAACGTGTGCATGGGTAGCTTATCAGGGGATGCATCCCTAAAGAAAACTTCCTCTATCACTATCATCAGTAGTCAATAGCTCTTCACCTAAAGGTGGGATTTAATGACCATCTCTCCTGCACACTGGCATTTTGTCTGACTTAATATTGCAAACTTATTGTGCATGCTTTCATAATTGATGTGAGTTTGTATGTGCAACTGCAAAACTATGTCTCAAAAACATTGTTTCTCTGTTATCCACCTGCATCTTCCAAAATTGTTCCCCATCTTTTGGAGAAAGGAATGTGATATACATGTCCTGTATAAGGCTGAAAAGTGCACTCTGCAGTATCCTATTCTCTAGTTGTGGGGCCCTATGTTAATAGCCATTGACTGCAAAAAGAAATATCTCAGATGAGAGCTGCATTCATCTGGGTTAACCTGCTCATGCTGCAGCCAAGTTGAAGTCATGGTGGGAGTGAGCCTTCCTACTTTATGTTTGCTTATTTGATATATGTTTTCTATCTGTATTCTAAGATGTCCTTAAGTCTCTGCCTGTTTCATTTGTTTATTTTTAAATAGACTGAAGTCACTAATTATATGTAGTCTCTATTTACTGGGTTTTGGTGACTCAGATCATCTATGGTCAGGAAATATTAGATGGAAAGTACAAGAAATAAAGAAAAAAGCAATTTATAATACAATTTATCCTTATAATTGTTATATTTTGCTTCAATTATTATTGTTAATATCATGTTATGCCTAATTTATAATTTAACAGGTAAAATAAGTGTATATGGATGGGAAAGTACATAGCACTATGCAGTGTTTCAGGAATCCTCTGGATGTCCTGAATACAAACCTCTGTCTTGTATTTCTGTCCTTGTGTTTGTAGCTATAAATTTTACATGCACACCTGAAGACATACAAGACATGCACACAGGAACACAGTTCTGAAATGTATGAAATTCCAATAATGTTCTAACCTTTACTGTAACTGCTAGGAGATGTGCAGTCAGGAAGAGGCTTAGGTCACAGGGACAGTCTTCACACTGAAGCTGAATCCTTATGGATAAGTTCTCAAAAATCTCTCTTGCCCTTTCCAACTTTAGAGAAAACAACGGCTTCTGTGAGTCAGGAAGTGGGTCCATGCCAGACACCTGCATTTATGAACTTGGCTACTGTTAGACACATTTTCATCCAAGAATAGAATTGCTGCTTAGGAAATATGTGAGATTTCAGCTTTGTAAGACTGCTAGATAAATTTCCAAAGCAATTGTACCAAGTTATTTCCATGCTAGTCTTTCGTATTTTCTAGTATGTGTATGTAGCACTGTGAATTTTCCTCTTAGAACTTGTTTTTTAAAGTTGATCATATGTCTTTTGATAAACTATATTTTCATTTGTATTCAGTGCAGCAGAGTTATAAAATTCTTTTGATTTTTTTTATAATTCACTTGTGAATTATTTAAGAAGTCCATAGGTGATTTTTCTGTTAATCCTAGTACTAATTTCTCGTTTGCATCTGTAGTGCTTAGTAAACACTTTTCATTGGATTTTAACTTATACTGGTTGAAGTTTGTATCATGATCCAGGACATATATATTGTTGTATATGTTCTCTGAGTATGTGTGCAAACTGTCATTCACTGCTCATTAGATAGAACTTTCCATCAATTTTGATTTCATGCTCTTAATTGATAGTGCTTTGGAAATGATCTTTGGTTTATGTAGGCTTGAGTGTGAATGTATGATGAGTGTGTTGTGTCTGTGTGTGTGTGCATGTGTGCATGTGTGTGTGTATGATGTGTTGTAGTGTGTGTATAGTATGGTGTGTGTGTGTGTGCTTTGCACTGCAATTTTGTGTGTATGGTGTATATGAAGTGTGGTATGTGTGTGTGAAGTGTGGTGTGTGTGTGGGGGTGTGCCTCTTCACATGTTGAAGGCAAGGAAGATCACTGGTGTGCTCTTCTATTAGTCCCACCTATTCCTTTGAGGTATGTTCTTTCCATGAACATGAGCCTCTTTTACTCTTGGTTAAGCTGGAAGCATGGAAGCCAGGCATCTTAGCAATCCTCTTGTTTGTTACCCCTACCAGTGAGCTGAAGTTACAGGTATCCAGAGAATGCACTGTGTTATACATTGGTGCTGGAATTCAAACATCAACCCTCACAAATATAAAATAAGCACTCTTAACTGCTCAACCATCATCAATCCCTGATCTCTGCTAATTTATTTCTTGTTGTCTTACTGATGGTTAAGACAGAGGAGTTGGAGAAGGAACTGAAGGAGCTGAGGGGGGTTGCAGCCCCATGAGAGGAGCAATGGTGTCAACTGGCCAGACCCTCCAGACTTCCTGGGGACTGGACCACCAACCAAAGCGTACACATGGAGGGACCCATGGCTATGGCCACATATGGGGCAGAGGATGGCCTTGTAGGACATCAGTGGGAAGAGTGACTCTTGGTACTGTGGGTGTTCTATGCCCCAGTGTAGGGGAATACCAGTGTGAGAAGGCAGAAGTGAGTGGGTGAGTGGGGGAGCACCCTCATAGAAGCAAGGGGAGGGCAACAGAATGGAGATTTCCAGAGGGGAGACCTGGAAAGGGGATAACATTAGAAATTCAGGGGAAGTGGGGATGATATAGGGTGATTCTGGGGGGCAGGAGACTGGGAAAGGAGATAACATTTGAAATGTAAATAAAGAAAACATCTAATAAAAAAGAATATATCGAATTAAAGAAAAAAGATATAGTTGTTGATGGTAGTTATGCTGTGTTAGCTTCACATCATTCTACTATTGTTGTGTTTTAGATTCCTGTTTGTATCCTAATCAGAAAGAAAAAGAAAGACTCTGGATTAGGATAAGTGGGGAAGTAGGGAGGTTTTGGAGGAGTTGGGGGAGAGGGGTCATAACCAGATTATATTGTATCAAAATCTAGTTTTATCAATTAAAAATTTGAAAAGCTATGGATATTGAAATCTCTCATTCTAGACATGGGCTTATGTATTTTCCCCAAGTTCTATGACTCTCTGTGCACATATTTTAAACTGTGCTGTTTTATGTACGTACTTTCATGATTAGATTATATATCTTTTCCCTATCTCTTGTAATGTTTCTTGTTCTAAGACTCAATTTCTGGTATTAATTTTTTGAGTGAGATATATTTCCCATCCTATCACTTTCAACCTATGTCTGTATATTTGAAGTAATTTTAAGAAGCATGCAATTGCATCATTGCTTCAAATCTACCAATGTCTATCTTTACCTTCTTTTACTAAAACTTGATTCTTTTTTCAAACAATATATTCTGATTACAGTTTCCCCTTCATCTTCTTTTCCGAATTGCTCCCCCATCTCTCGAATTGAGACCCTTAGTCTCTCATTAGAAAGGAACAGGCTTCTAGGAGATAACAAAACAAATATAAATAGATAAAACAAAAGTCACCACATCACAGTTCAACAAGGCAAATCAACATAAGAAAAGAACCCTAAGAGAAAGCACAAAATCAGAAACCCACTCTTCATTCACACACTCAGGAGTCCCATAAAAGTACTATCGTATGTATATAGAAAGCTATCGTATATATACAGAGGACCTGGTGCCAATCCATGCATGCCCTTTGCATGCTGCTTCAGTCTCTGTGAGTTTCTATGAGCTTTGCTCAGTTGAATTAGAGGGTTTTATTTTCCTAATGTTCTCTATCCTCTCTTTCTCCCACACTCCTTCAACTGCTCTTTCTTGGAGTTCCATGAGCTCTTAGTGGGAATCATTTGATGGAGAACTCCCTTTAGAGCTGTGTTCTAAAATATCTCTCTCTCTCTCTCTCTCTCTCTCTCTCTCTCTCTCTCTCTGTGTGTGTGTGTGTGTCTCTGTCTGTCTCTGTCTGTCTTTCTATGTCTGTCTCTGTCTCTGTCTCTCTCTCTCTCCCCTTGTGTGTGTTTGTGTGTGTGTGTGTGTGTGTGTATGTGTATGTGTGTGTGTGCTCTCTCCCCTTGTGTGTGTTTGTGTGTGTGTATGTGTGTGTGTATGTGTGAGATGTCTGGTAGGTCGGGGGGGGTCCTCTGTATTTGTTCCTATCCTATCGGCTGCAGGAGGAAGCCTTTCTGATGACAGTTAAATAAGATACTGATCCACAAATATAGCAGAATATCATTAGCAGAATATCATTAGGAGTTATTTTATTGTTACTTATTTGGTTTTATTCAACATCTCTGGACATTCTAGTCTCGGGTTCATGGTCACACAAGTAGTATCTGTTGGAATGGGCCTTATGTTAAATCACACTTTGGTGGTTTATTCCCACAAGTTTTTGTGTCACAATTTACCTATAATATTTGGCTGACAGGACAGATTATTGATCGAATGCTTTGTGGATGAGTTGGTGTGTAAGTTCACTTGTGGTACCCCGCAGAGTCCCTTTTTGCGGGGCACCGCCTCGCCGATAAGGAGAATGCCATGCTCAGGATTCTTCTGACAGCAGTTTTATTGTTACAGCTCTTTTAGATGGTAGTGTTACAGCTCTCTTAGATGGTAGTGTTACAGCTCTCTTAGATGGTAGTGAGGCGAGGGACCCCAAGCCCCAAAATCCTGTGGCTTATATAGAGCCTTAGGAGACGTGCCACACACTCATTGGCTCTTATGATATCGCCAAATTAGCATACTGGTTTTCGCGCCTTGCACAGGCTCACATTCAAACAAGGCTCGCAAGAAGAACCAGGAAGCAGGAAACCGGCGCCATGTTGCAATGGCGGACGCGGCTCCTAACACCTTTTCACACCAAAGACACTAGAACATGGGGGTGTAGGTTCTACATAGGCACCAGCTCAGCATCTCAATGGGAGGTATGGGCGTTGTCTTAAGCAATGGTGCCTTACTCTCAGTTTTTAGAGAACAACCTATTGTTTTAGCATTAGTGTGGGTTGATTGAGAATTTCTATGAGACCCTTTGGCCAGCAAATTAATTGGATGTAACCAATCCTAGTTCTGGAAGCTTCATTTGATGACATGAGATAGACAGTGCAACAATAGCTACCTCATTATTTGGAGACTTCATTAGGATTGTCTTCATATATTTTAGGAAGTTTCCATTGCACTAGGTTTAGGTACCACCCCTCAAATGACTCTCAATTCATTCTAGCTGTGTCTCCTCACATTCTTTCTTTCAAAGCGATCTCTCTTCCTCTTTTCCATCTGATCCCCCTGTTCTTATGCAGCCCATCAAGAAAACTATTCTATTTCCCCCTTCAAGAGAGATCCATGTGACTCCCCTACTCCATTCCTCTGTACCTAACTGCTCTTGGTTCACAGATTATAGCTTGGTTATCACTTATTTAATTGCTAATATCCACATAAGTGAATACATATGCTATTTACCTTCCTGGGTCTGGGTTACCTCACTCAGGATACTTTTTTCTAGTTCTACTCATTTATCTTCAAATTTCATGATGCTGTTTGTTTTCAGCAGCTGAGTAACACTCCACATTGTGCCTCATTTTATTTAACCATTCTTCTATGCAGGAATATCTAGGTTTTTTTTTCCAATTTCTAGCTATTATGAATAGAGTAGCAATGAACATGGATGAGAGGTGTTTTATGGTACAATGAAGCATCCTTTGGGTATATGTCTGAGAGTGGTATAGCTGGATTCTAGGTAGATCAATTCCCATCATTCTGAGAAACCACTGTACTGATGACCATAATGGCTAATCAAGTTTACACTCCCATCATCAATGGAGGAGTGTTCCTCTAGTTCTACATTCTTGCCATCATTAACTGTTACTTGTGTCATTGAGATTAGTGGTTCTGAAAGGTGTGAAATGGAATCTCAAGGTAGTTTTAATTTACATTTCCCTGATGGCTAAGGATGTTCAACATTTCTTTAAGTGATGCTCCAGCATTTGGAGTTCCTCTATTGAGAATTCTCTGTTTAAATATGTACTCCATTTTTAAATTGTGTTGTTTAGGATTTTTTTGACCAATACCTGTCTTTCAAATATAATTTATATAAATCACATATGTATCATGTATATTTAGCATGATTATTATTATGTTTATACTTTTACTTTTAAGAATTTTTAAATATTTTTTAGCCTTTCCTATAGTTTTTCTTCTTGTTGTGTGTTACTTAATTATAAAAATTCTTGTTAAAACTTTTGCTCAAAAAATTTTGATTTTAAAAGACCAAGAGAAGATAAAGAGATCATTATTCATATCTCTCTTTTTATTTGCTGTATTTCCTCTTTCTGATCAATATTCCATGACTGGAGATTGTTTCATTTGAAAAAATCTATTAGTCTACTTTGTGGATAGATCTTTTGACAACAAATCTTCTTAGTTGTTTTTCTACAGATTCACTTTTTGTTTATTAAGGCTACTAAATGAACGTAGGACACTGCATCAACAGTTATTTTCTTTTAGCATTTAAGCAGTACGATGCCACTGCGTTCAACCCTTGACATTTTCTGATGAGACATTTTTGCCATTATGTTCGGTTTGTTATTGTTGCTTGCCTTGTTTTTGATTTTGTTGTTGTTTTAATGATAGTAAAAGAATCATTCTGATCTGCTGCCACCAGAGATCTTAATTTTCTCTGATATTCAAGAAACAAAATGGTGTTGATGTATTAGGATTAGTTAATAAATGGCTACACATTTGATGCTTTAAAACACTTAGAACCTAATAGTACAATTATCAGGATTGTAAGTCTACAACCAAGTACCAGATGAATCATGCTCCCTCTTAAGTCTCTAAAGGAGAAACTTATCTTGCTTTCTAGTTTCATATTTTTAGGAACTAGCTATCCATAGCAACATCAATCAATTCACACTTCCATTTTTACGTGCATCTTCCCTGTTACTGCCTCAATTCCCCCACTTTCTCTTCTAGAACCAGTTGTCACTGTCATGGAATTCACATTCAATCTAGAATTATTCATCTCAGTATCATCCAGATACCATCAAAGACCCTTTCCCAAGTAAAGTTGCAGACACAGCTTCAGGGTAATAAAAATTAGGCATTTCCCTTTGTGAGTACCATTAAACCCACTCTACTCCCAACATACTCTATCCAAGAAGCCAGTCTTCATGCTATAAGCCAGTTACTCATAAAATCAAATAACATCTTCTAAGAAAAAAAATTGCAAATCAAATACAACCTGATTTAATAGTCACATCAAAGTGCATTTTGTCCAGAAAGAAAAAAAATAGCTTAAATTTTAAAAAAATGATAGCAACAATTGCTATAGTAACAGCTAAATAGAAGCATATGATCATCATAGAATCTATTCATTCTAAACCTTCTTGCAAACCAGGAATTAAAATGCAACTTTTTGCTGTAATCAGGAATAATTTAATTAGATTATATTGAAAGCACTTCCCATTTCTCATCAATACGCAGCAGTTATTTCCCTTGCTTGTCTTTTAAAGCAGGAAGCAAATGGTAAATTATAGGAAAGTGTATGAACACAATGCAAAAGCTCCCAGTGACTCAGGACACATCACACAAATGTACAAAGTGGCTTGATAAACATATCAAAATAAGAAGTTCATTGTATTTCAATTTTTAGTCATCAACAAGTGTATAATGAAATGCAGGAAATAGTACCACTTAAAAGTAGTATTAAAAATACTTAATGAAAAGTCTAACAGAATTTAAGCCCATTTTAGGACATTGCATTTTGTAGTACAGTTTTTTTTTTCACAATTCTGAGAGCATGAAAAGAAACATAAAAATGGATCTTAAATAGTTAAACAAATGCATAAAAGAGCCATTAAAATGGTTGATAAACTTACCAAATATATAGACAAGACTAGAAAAATGCATACTCTGCAGGTATGCATATCTTCTCTTACAGGATTGCACATGGAATGGCAATGCAAATGTCTTTTGCAAGGTGTTTGCAGTGATGTCCACAGGGTCATTGTCAGTTCTAAAACATTATCTATATGGGACTAGATTAACAATCTAAGCCTTTTAAATTACAAAATATTCATTATACCATAAAGAATGCAGAAATATATTTGAATAAAAATATTGCAGTGTAAAAGGGTGTTTTCCATAGGATCTCATTTATACCAACCACTTCTAAAACCTTATCATTGTTGTTGGGACAGTAGCTTTTAGCCTGGGAGAAGAGTCACTGGGAAGACATGTGACATAGTAAAAGGAGATGACTTCATAGGTGTTCCAGATTCAGGTCTAGCATATGACTTCTTTGATCTATGCAAGGACGATAAGCACCTGGAACTCAAAAATTGCTTTGGTCTTCACATAAAAAGAATATACATCATGAAAATAAAGAAACTGTCTAGTAAGTGTTTGCTTCTAACTGTCTCTGTACTTATTTTTATTTTGAAACCTATTTTGACAGTAGGTAATTGTCAGTGACAACTTTTTTTCAAGTTCAAATGACTGCAATACAAGCTGAATTTATGGCTGTTTATGGAAAAAAATGTCACATACTTAGTCCATACATTGCTAATTCTGTCACAAATTGATCAAAAAAGCTTAAAACCTTCTTTCCTAAATATAGGATATCAGTATCTATATTGAATGAATGCAACACTTAGCAAACTGTTTTCTCTTGTTAGAGATTTGTTTTTACTTTTCCAATTAAGTACATGTTTAGTGATCATTATAGTTTATAGATACCTTTTTCGGTCATTTTGTTCGCCCAATCTCATTATTTAGTTAATTCTTCAGCACGTATCAGGGAAGCATTATTAACATACAGACATGTGAGTCAGTAACTATTAGTGAATTCAGTTTTTACATGTGACAGTCCAATGTTCTCTGTGTAAAACTCTTGACTAACATTTTCTTTGTTTGAATATATAAACATTGCTCTGTTTTCTATCTACATGTTGCTTTTGAAACATACAATGCTAATGGCATTATTTTCCCTTAAAACTACCTCGATCCTCCTTTCACCATAGCCAGTGGATAGCAAATGTCTTTTTGTTTTACATGAACCTTAAGAACCTTAGTGCATGTTGATTATAATTATTAATATGTGGTATACTCTCAACTATATAATTTTAGATATACACATTTAATAATTTCAGGGATACTTGTAAACTACTGCTTTCAGAATCTGGTTCTTTTATTTTTGCTTTATTCCTCAGCTGCTCTGACTTATTTTGTAGGAAGGATACAATTTCTTAATCGCAAGTTTTCAAATCTTTTTAATTACTTATATATTTCAGGTTAGTTATTATTACTCTATTTATTTACTGTGTCATTTCTAATCAGTCTCCATTTAAACATCTTCTTTATTTTCCAATGAATGCATGTATTCTGACACTGTACCTGACATTGTAAAATTAGCATTTGTGCCATTCTGTCATTCCCTGGAATGGTTTCTTAATGACTTCAGCTCATATGGAGGGTACAGATTGTGTGTGCATGAGTGTGTTACAAGTTTCTGGTGTGCTCTCACTGTAGAAAATCATGTCACATTTTTTCCTTATGTTGACCTTTAAAAAAGAGAACTTACTATGGGAATAGATCCTAAAACATGTCTGTCGCCACCATTTGATAAGTGATCCTGAACTCATAGGAGGGACCATGATTTTCAGTTGTCTTTCTCATTTCATGGAGTTCCCTTTCTACCCTTTCATGCTGACTTCAAAATTACACTAGACTATTTTATGGAATGTGCAGATCTTCCTCCCTTTCCCATTTTTACTCAAACTTTTCATTGATTCTTTGAGAGTTTCACATCGTGCACCCTAGTCTCATTCATCCCCTCTCCCTTCCTATGCACCCTTCACCTTTGCAATGCCCAATAAACAAAGTATAAAAACATCTCATCCTTGACACTGTAGTGTGTCATAGTATGTCCTACAGTATGCCCCTCTGTCCACACATCGTCAGTTGCAAATACTCATTGCAATGAGTCATTTGGTCTGCCTCAAGGTCTCTGGCTTCTGTGACACCATCGATATTGTATTCTTACTGGTACACCCCCCCCACCCAGTTATCCTGTTGCTGCCCTGTATCATAGAGATTCTGCAGCTTTGAATCAGTAGGACTGGCTCACTCATCTCAACCATTTGCAGATCACATCAGTTTTGGGGTAGATCAACATAAAGTCCTGGATGTGGACCTGGGTTGTAGCTGAGCTGCTCAGCATGCCAGTTCACCCATATCTGCCAACACCAGCCTGAGATGTCCAGCACTCCTTTGACTAGCCCACCCAATGCAGCCACCAGCAGAAAGTAGGGACAGCTCTCCTACAAGCATGTCCTTGGGGCTGCTCCTGCACCGGAGTCTCCAGAGCCAGCTTCACTGTGCTGCCCATTCAAGGTGCATGGCACACTCTGCTGTTTCATCCAGTTAGAGGATGGGCCAGCTTTCCTGCTCTCACACCATCATGGCTCATCGGTACCTTTACCATCAGCGCTAGCTCTAGTGTTTTGCCCAGGTGAAGTACAGGGCCCAGTCTCCTGTGTGCTGCAGCTAGGGAGGAACAGGGCCAGGTCATCTGCTCTCATGATGCCAAGGCCAGTTCTCCTAACTGCTTCAGTTGTTGAGAGGTTGGGGGCAGAGGATATCACCACTATCAACCTCCCAACAGATGAGTGGTGGAGTCATCTCTCCCATACTCATGCCTTTGGGGTGGCTCACCTGGGCCAGCTCCACTGTGCCGCCCAGGTAAAGCAGGGCCTATTTTCCTGAGTGCTGCAACCACTGATGAGCAGAACCAGCTCTCTAGCTCTCATGAACCCAGGGCCTACTCCTTGACTGCTGTAGATAGAAAGGGGTGAGGTTAGGGAGGGCATCACCTCTGTGCCTGTGTCTCCTCAGGGCAAATGAATGACAGTGCTAACTCTCCCATGCTCAAAACCTCCCGGTTGACTCATTAGCACAGTCCAGCTATACTGTGCTGTCAAAGTTGAGGTGCAGTGCTGCTCTTGTGAGTGCTTCATTCAGTGACTGTTAGCCCAACTCTTCTACTCTCATGACCCTGAGTCCAGCTGTCCCTATTGCCTGAGGTGACAGGGTGTGAGGGTGGAGATTGTGGGAGGCATCACCCGCATGCCTGGGCTACTTCATTGGCAGATGGGTGATGAGTTTAGCTCTCTAGAATGCCACAGCCAGTGAGTGGTGGGGCCAGTTCTGCACAGCCCTTGAGCATCTACATGATCTCAGGCAGCCCAGATTGTGTCTACCCCCATGTTCTCTATTGGTAACATGAGCCACTGACATTGACACTGACTCCTACAACTGCATGACAATAGTCCTAGATATGGTCCTCAGTGTCAACACAGTCTGGGATTTCATGATGGCCTCAGGTGGCCGGGCTGGCTACTCACAAGAGGTTATTACTCTCTACCCTGTTGTCTCCAGTTCCATCTCTCTTCACAATGCTCAAACTGTTTCACTGCTCTTTCGCTCCCATCTCTCTACCACATATTTGCACACTGTAGTGGCTCTTGCTGTGAGTGGGCCACACTACTGGCCGGCTTCTGAATGACTGTATGACATAGTAGCAAGCAGACTTCTAGCTATCTATACCTTACTGGCATGGCGTGGCACATGACTCCTCCAATCTCTAGATGTCTTCCTCTCCTCTTAACTGTTTTGCCTGGCATCAGGCAAGATCCTCTGTATGGCTACAACCTGCCTATGTCTTGGGGAAGGTAGTTTTCACCACCCAGGGTGCACAGCTTTCTCTTCCTGTGTGCAGGTGGCAGGCAGGCCTTTGTGTGTCCTTCATTTGTCCATGCCACGTGTCCTAGGAGAAGTTGGATCCTGTGTGTCCAAGGCCCTACTGTGCCTTTAGGCCTGAGACAAGTGTCTCAAGAAATTCTGTTGATGAGGCACTGTCTAGGATGTGCAGGCTGGCCTTAGGACCTGAACAGCCATACTGTTGACCTACAGGACCGTGACTTATTCTCAGCTCTTGAAGCACAGGCGTTGACCCCCTTTTACATCACCTAGTTGTTCAGGGAGTTACTTACCTCAGCCTGAAGAGGTGGGCACTGCCTCAGGCCAGGGAGCAGTGAGGGAACTGGGCCTCAGCACGGACAGCAGGGGATGACTCACAAGGGTGGAAGTGAGGTCCAGTTTGAAAGGGAGCCGTTTACCCCAGGTCTGGCTGGTCACGACCATCCAGTGACTCTTGAATTTAATCTTTATTCTTTAGCATAAGCCCTGTCCTTGCTGTATTTGATGCTGTTCCTTGTGATTTCAGTTCCTAGAATAGACACTAGGAAGTTGGTTTTGAGGGTTCATAGGTAACAAAGTAGTCCAGCCTCTTTAGTGTTTATCTCAGTCTTGTAATACTCAGTCTCTAAAGGATCCTCAAACTCTGGTCTAAATATTGGTCAGACCTGGCAGATGTTGAGAATGTCTGGACTACATGGAGAATTTATTGAATAATGGAATAGTCATGTCTTTTAATCATTTATTATACCTTATTATCTGCCCTCATAAGACATTGTTGTTAGCAGGTTTTGTGGCTACTTCAAATTTGTGCTTCCCTTGGTTACAGTCTGAGGCCTGTAGGCATAATTGGCCACCAAGTTTTATTGTTAATGCTGTCGTAGTCTTCAGTTTTAGGTGTCTATTTAGTCAATTAATGTGAAGAATTGGAAATAATCAGAATCTACATTTTTGTTCCTCACAGTTTGAATCTAATCTTCATGGATGGGATTTTTAAATTAATAATTAATTAGTACACCTAGGGGTTTAATTACTTCTACTTAATTAATGCTTTCCAGCTTGAAAATGCACACAAAATCTTTGGGGAGCTACTAGTAACCAGTTGATTTCATATCTTACATATTATCCAAAGAGCATAATTGCTCATGAACACAATTATATGTTCCAAAATTATTCATCAGAGTGGACTTATAATGAAAAATATTGATAACAACATTATCTTATAGATCCAGTTGTTTGAGTCACTAATAATTGAATGAAATACAATAGACTCCTCAAAAACCTGATATACCCTAAACTCAGATATGAAAGTGTGATACAAAAATTTAGAAATAAGTTGTACAATGTAATATTTATAGGTCACACATCTAAGTATACACATATTTGTAGATATACTTATTTCTGTGGAAAAAATATACAGTGATTATAACTGTGGTGGAAGTTTAGCAATATAGTTACACTATCATCATATATATGCATATATGTGATATATATCATATATATCATCATATATATCATATATACATATATATAATAGCTATATATATATTGAACTATTCAAATTAATTGACTAACAAAGGCAAGCTAGATGTTTATTGGTCCAATAAAGTAATTAATTGGTACTTCTGGCTTAACAATTGCCTATCAGGCTCCATGGCACAATTTCAAATATATATATATATATATTCAGAATTGTGCTCACTTGATATCCCTAAAGTTTTCAGATCATCACTTCTAAGAAATGGTTGCTGAGAAATCTTAAGTCTTACCACTAGAACTAGAAACCATTCCATTAAGGCTCTGGCTCAGGTATATTAGAAAAGGGGGTTTCCGTCTCTACTTTTCTGTAGCATGCTTTGTGTTCAGTCACTAAAAGCAAATGGATCTCTAACTTTCTATTTTGATCTGAGGTACAGAATTGCCCATCAATCAGATAGGTCTCTGATTTCTTATTGTGCTTTTGGATATCAGAGTTCAAAAGGAAATGAAATCTTTTAATCTATAGGTAAACCCAAAGGAAATAACAAAACAAAGCCTCTAATTTTTTTTCTGTCATGTTACATTGGTTTTTAATGAACTGTTTAAGTTAATCGACTAACAAAGGCAAGCCAGATGTTTAATGGTCCAATAAAGTAATTAATTGGTACTTCTGGTTTAACAATGTTTTGCCTATCAGACTCCATGGCACAATTTCAAATATATTGGATTGTTTAATTGCATTAAGCAAGCTCAGTTAACCCTTTATCAACACATACTGACAAGGGAATATATCTTTTTATTTATTGCTTTTCCTTAGAGGTTGATGAATTTGAAACTGAAAACTTCACAAATTTCTCCATTTTTGCAACACTTAGCAACAATTAATTAATTCTTAGAATTTGTCTATTCTAACACACATTTTTCTACTATTCTCATCATTCTATCTCATGCACACATGTATGTGTTTCCTAGAACCTTAAACGTCCCTCACCTTGCTTTAATATTTGTTTACATTTTGTGAAGTGGTTCTTTTTAATAAACCAGTTGTTATCACATCAGTTTGGAATTAAAATGTTTAATGAGTCTTCATATCTTGTGGCAGCTTGCACAAGGAAGAGACTATAAGACCACACAGGTCATTCGAAGCAAAAAGAGTGCCTAACAATGTAATGGAGAACAGTGAGGTCTGGAGAGCCCTGGGAAGCCAGTGATTTAAACACATTATGCTGATGGAAGGGAAATTGTCTGGAAGCCAAATCTGTTATGTTTGCCCTAGAAATTAAAATTACAAATTGAGATGTAAGCAAAGCAAACAGCTGATAATGGTACCACACTTATTTTCCAGTACATTACTGTCCTCAAGAAACACCCAGCATTACTTCCAAGGGCACTGTCACCAATGTAAGTACACAGTTGGCATGATACCTGAACATGTATTAGTATTCGAATCATTTTGTTTTCTTTTATGAAGGATTATTTGGCATCTTCATATCTTCGCCAGCTGATTAATTATTCTTTGAGCTGTCCCCTATTGTTCCTTGCTCATCACTCAACACACATGCATATCTTATCATTGTGCTGCAATAATTTATTGATGCAGACTTCTCAAGACATAAGCTGAGCCCCTGACAGTAGAGACTCCCCTCTGCACCCAGGGGACCTCCCTAAGTATGTAGCTCATATTTAATATGCATACCTGAGTAAGTTTAATCTGGTTCCTTGTTTTTTCTTTTTTCCACAAGGAACTCAGACACATTAATTGTTTTGTTTAAATTTGATCTAAAATCTGGACTGCAGTTACAACTCAGGGATAATATTTAGAAGTGACCTGTTTAACTTATGCTTCCTGTGTTTGCTGGTAGCATTTTGACTGTTAAAAATCCTATGTAAACATTGGGTTGTGCTGGACAGCCCATGAGCAGAGGAATTTTAATTGGAATTAGAGCGAAGACCTTTTGCTTAATAAAAGAATTCAATAAGCTAACTTGCAGTTAGTGGAAAATCCTGCTCCAATTTATTGACTTCAAGATGATTTTTAAAAGATGATTTTCTTTCTCTTTGTTTTTTTCCATTTATTTAGAGGGAGCAATGACAACTACTTCACCAAGTTATAGGAACAGTTGGTACAAGATGAAAATGATTAGCATAGTGCTTAGCATATTCTGAATATTGACCTCCTCCCCCACTAGCCAAACAATGGCTTATTTTTCTCCCCACCTCCTGCCAAGATAGTTGCATAGTAGCTGAGCTAAGAGCACTGGCAGCAATTAAATCCAAATACATTCTGTCTCACACATCAAGCTTGCTGCACAGCCTTGAGATCCAAGCCAGGTATAGGAATTTTCAAAGTTCTTTAGATAAAGAATTTTAAACCACTGTTTTTTTCTAAACACCATTCTCCCACTAGACTTAGTTGTCATTTAGGTGTTTTGTTGTACTGGGAATTCCACACATGCTCTTTAGTGACAATAATCTCAGAGAGAAACACCAATGTCATCTTAGAATATCTTTTATAGAACACTCATCTGCACTGATGTTGCAGGCCCACTTAGAGCAGGCACATCCATGGACATGAAGACCTTCGCAGAGGGGAGACCCTCTCTCAAGTCTCAGAAAGTCGCGACCACCCAGTAATCTGCTCGAGACACCATATACCGGAGCAATTGCGAGGTTATTTATTAAGGCGTGACAACTAGCTGCCGGTCAATTCGCATGCCCACGCAGGAGCT
>NW_021620528.1:541297-546038 GCF_004785775.1 Grammomys surdaster | reverse complement strand
CTAAAAAGGATTCTATATACCCAGTATCCATAACTTTTCCCTCTACAGACAGAAGATGGAGACATGACCATAAACCTAAGTGAAGTCTTAGAGTTGTTCACTGAATGTGTTCAGATAGCAAAGTGGTGAAAAGCTATCCAGCTCATGTCTCCCCTAGGATGGAAGACAGAGAGACAGGAATATTTCTCATGAATGCAAGCAAACAACCTAAACCGCATGCTTTCTTATTCTAGAAACACATGAGGAAAATTTGGACAACAAATAACAAAGCCTTATAAACAAAATTAAGGAAAATAGTTGCCAGCAGTTTTGGTTTTTTCTTTTTTCTTTTTTAAACTGAGGCAGGCAACAAATGTAACCAGACCCTCTAATCCAGCTTGGTAAAATCTAGTCTTTTTCTAGATCTCATGTTTGCAATACTTGATAAGTCTATATGTCTGAACATACTTTAAACCCATCAATCCACAGAGAAAAGTGTTAGGATTCCTTATCTGCCATGTAGTAGATACATTTTATCTTTAGTTCTTATTTCAAAGCCAGTATTTCCTCAGAAATGTGCATCTGCATTCTCCAGCAAGACTTGTGGCTCACACATTCCTGTGACTGTCTTTCCAACATGCCCGGTGCTCTTACTGTGACTTTCCCATCCTGTTTTTGACTCATGTGCTCAATATAGTATACATCAATCCAGGCACACATTAACACATCTTGGAAATGAAAATCTGTTGTTGACATTGAATATAAGACAGAGAATGAATTAGCTGACAAGAATATATGTTCATCCCAACATATTGACTTGTTCAAAGCAACTACAAGGAAAAGAAATTCAAATCATCTAAGCAGTCATAAAAACAGCCCTAATCACATTTTATTACAGTGACTTTCCTCTGCAGCGGCTTAGGGGACTGCCTCAGTACACAGAGCAGTTCTTGAGAATGCTACAGTTTTAGGCAGGAACAAATCCTCTGACTCAATTGTGGTTTAGATGTTACTTTTGATCATTCAGCTTCCCTGAGTACTATATCTGATTAAAATTAAGCTATTTTGCTACCAATGGATATTTGTGCTATCCCTCTCTTTGAAGTTAATATAGTTTTTTCTTGAATCAAATAAAGTAAGTACATAACAAACTTCCTTTCTAAGAAAAAGATATATCTGTTCTCAATATACTATAAAGGCCAATTTCTCTTTTCTGACTTTTGGAGACCATACTTTGGAGCCTTTGGTAAAGTCTGTGCCAATGCATTTTGCAAGTCAAATCACATTTTTTAACCAAATAAGAGAAATAATTAGGCAGAAGAGATTACATTTTGTAGGTTCTCTTAAGAACATGAAAGTTATTTTTTTTTTTTTATAATCTGTCTCTTAACAATGTATTTTCTCAGATTGGAAAATAGCATTCAACAAGTCATTTAAATTTAGAACTGGAAAAATTCAAAGATCATCCTTGATTTTAAAATTATGACATTAGATTAATTTTCACTAAAACACTGAATGGTAAAACAACCATAGGAAACATATACTCTGAACTTTTGGTTCAGGATTAGGGCCTGGGAAGTTATTAAAACCAAGAAGATGTTTATTTTAGTATTAGACATATTGAATGTTTGGAACAAAGAATATTTTGTAGCCATCATTTTAAAAACAAATGTGGAGTTGTTCTCTTTGCTTAACTTATTAAAGGGAAAATGAATATATTCCTAAATTTACATGTGCAGAAATACATATATGCCCAAATGTTGTGAGATAGTTTATAGTGATGGCTTCATGATTTCTACAATTAAAATTGACAAAACACTTGCTTTTTAATTCAGACTTTCACAAATTTTCATAGCGATTTTGATTTAGGTTTTAAATATAAGTGAGATCAACCATAGCCTATGTTTTACCTACAGTATTTCATGAGTCTCATTCTATTCTGCTATGGAAAACTGCAATTTTAATATGAACTTCTTGTATTAGACAATAAGTCTTATCTTGGGAATTTAATAATACTTGGGATTCAAAGTTGAAGAGTATAGGAGGCCACATCATGGCACCTGAATTTATATAGTAGCTTTAAGATGGCATGTTGAAAAGTATAAACTCAAAGATTGGGGAAGACAGAAGACTTTAAAACCATTAACAACAATCTCTCTCTCTTTTTACAGTTAATACATATAAAGCTTTTATTTGTGACCTACCTAGTTTAACCAGGGCTATCTGTGTGTCCACTAGGTTTATACTAGCCACTGGGGCCTGTTAAGTAATTGGTAGTTATTCCACAAAAGACAGTAAAATCCACTTTCCTCGGGGTCTCTCAGTAGAAACAGTTATAGTTCAATAGGACATGTTGATAAGATTAGAGCTAGATAAAAGATAATGGGAAATGTGTGTAAATACAATATTACATATACTTATGAACCTGAAAAATAACTATCTTACTCAATAAAATATACACAATCTATAAGGATTATCACAATAGTCCCTGTTTTACTTTGAATATACTTATTATGGATGATGAAATATATTACTGCTTTTGGTTTGGGGACCTGTGATGGAGGAAAGGGGGTAAAGTTGGGAATTAAACTGCAGAGCTATCCCAGGATCAATGACTAAAGATAAAGACATGACTTAAAGTGGTATTTGTTTTATTTATTCTTCAGGAGTGAATAAAGAAAATAATGGTTGTTGTATGTACTAGACAGAGAGATAGATTTATAAGGATGCTAAAAGTTCAGTTCAAAAAGTATCATTTGTATACAAAAGGCTCAACTTTGAATGTATGCTACATGTAGTTCAGGTCCATGTAATGTTAGAACTCACAAGCCATCTTTTCAAACTTTAAAGAAAGGAAATGATTCTCTTATTTAGCAAATCATGCCTTTCATACACTACTTCTGTACTTAAAAGCAAACCTGACAATTTTATTTCTAAATTACAACCATCTGCTACTCACAACAAAGACACAGCCCAGCATACACTGCATCCCTTGCAAACAGCTGAGAATCTGGGCCTGTTATAGACACAATGTTTGCTTTTTCACACATGTGCATGACTCGTTCTTATTGTTGTACTTTGTTGCTTCTGCCTGGAGCCTTCATGGCCAAACCTGATTTTCTTAACTTTTGTTAAATTTTCTAGAACATCCAGCTCTAAACTCAAACTACTCTTTCTAAGAATACTTTATGCCCCTGAGTTCTAAAAAAGAAACTAGATCTTTAGTTTTAGTAACATGTAAATTAATGATGAGACCCATTGGATTCACCACTATTCTAAGTGATGAAACTCTTTTCTTGAGTATCATCAAACAACACTTTTCCTGTATCAATTTTAATTTTTCCTGTCATCCTAGACAATACCTTTGGCTTTGCGCTCTTTTAGAAGTTGCCGTACCTGTGATAAGGCAACAATCATGACAGTTATATAAGAGAGTTGATAATAACAGTTGAAAGAAATGGTGGAATAGCCTGGGCTAAGAGTGCTGCATTAATCAAAGTTCCCTAGAAGAAAAGAACTGATATAATGGATTGATATATAGTAAGATGATTTATTAAAATGGCTTACAGGCTGTGGTCCAGCTAACCCAAAAATGGCTATCTACCAAAGGAAGGTTCAAGAATCTACCAGTTGATCGGTTCAAATAGCTAGATGTCTCAGCCAGTCCTCAGTATATTCTGTAACATGAAGAAGTATATGTTAATACCAGTGATGGAATTGGCATGCCAGGGAGAGTAAGAACAAGAGCTAGCAGGCAGAGAGCAAGAGTCCTTCTTCCATGTCCTTTTTATAGGCTGCCAGCAGCATATGTGGGGTCCAGACTAAAACTGAATCACCTCAAAGATATGGATTAAAGTTATATATTGCCACCTCAAATGGTCTGGTTTAAAAGTAGCTCTTCCTAATTTAAGTTATTTAATTAGGAAAACATTCTTCACATGTATATACCTGTATTTTCAATAATTCCCAATGTAGTCAAGTTGATTGTGGGGAAAAATTAGACAGCCATTGCGGTGGAGTCCCAGTGGGTTTCCGCTGCAGCTGGTCCCACATGCAGGAGGAATGTCAATGGTTCCAGTGGCCTGGAGGCTTTGGCGGCGGCAGGCCCCAATGACAGGAGGAAGTCCTTGGTTCCAGAAAGGTTTATTGTCATGGCAGATGGTGGATGGATCTAGGCGCATCCCCCTAAAACTCAGGGCAGTCCTGAGTTATATAGGGAGGGAGAAAGGGGGAGGATCTGGGGAGGATCTGGGGAGGCAAGCTTAATTTGCTCTGCCCTCTGGCCTTCATTAGTATGTAAATCCCTAGGCCCTGAGGCCTCTAGTCCCACCCTCTGCACTTTGGGAGGGGCTCTCTGGCCTTCATTAGTATGTAAATCCCTAAGGCCTGAGGCCTATAGTCTGGACTATGTGACTGAACAATGTAATTCTATGGAGACTGGACTGCTTTTCAGGACCCTGGGTTCTTGGGGCACGCAGAACTTTCTCACACAGAGTCTCGGGTTCTAGGCAACTGCTCAGCCATGACCCAGGATACCCTTATGCAGTCCCACAGTTGATCAACAAGAATAGTCATCACAAGCACCTAAAAGGAGATTACCACAGACATGACTCATGGTTAACACGCAGACTTCAGGCAGATTTAAAGTCCAGAGAAAACAAACTATGCCAGGAATCAATGTTAAATAGATATGTTAAAAGTCCAAAGTGGGAAGGGAAATGAGAGAGAGGGGGGAGGGAGAGGGGAGGGGAGAGGGAGAGAG
>NW_021620528.1:537783-540897 GCF_004785775.1 Grammomys surdaster | reverse complement strand
GAGAGGGAGAGGGAGAGGGAGAGGGAGAGGGAGAGGGAGAGGGAGAGGGAGAAACAGAGTTGAGACAGGACTTGAAGAATTCTTATACCTGTTTGCAAGACATGCAGCATGTGCTGGGCTTCTGTCTCAGCAGCAGGTGGTTGTAACTTAAAAATAACCTGGTCAGGTTTGAGTTTGAGTACAATTAGGAATTCTCTGGTAATGTATTGGACCCTGCAAAAAAAAGTACACACTCTTTAAGAAGAAAACGTATTTTTGTCATGGGAAAAAATAAACAGGGAGTAGCCTGAAAATTTGTCCAGAAATATTCATGTGTAAACTGAATAGAGAAATTGTGACGATTAATTTTCCATGCTTGTTAAGTAACTTGAAGGGAAAGATGATTTGTTTATATGACAGACTATAGGTTATATGGAATCTACTGTACTACCTTAGAAATTGTAGCTACTTTGCCCTGATTCCTCATCCAATGTGAAAGATACCATCAGGCATACATGGAGATTTATCTTGAGGTCACTATGGTCCTTTCTTTACCCTTTGAGATGTCTCAGCATGAGTCTGCTGCATAGACAGTTGTTATATGGAACATTAATTGAGAGACCCTTATTATCAGAGGGATTTGGGCAGAAATTCATAAAGAAGATACTCTGGGACCTTATTGTTGGTTGCTAATCTATTTTTCAATATAAACTGTTATGTATTCTGCAACTACAATTTACCACAAATATTCTGTGCAGAAGCTGAGGTGTAGCATATTTGAATCACATTTAATCTATGTTACGATCATGGGCATAATAAATCTTATTTTCATTAGTTTGTTGTGAACTTTTAATTTAGTTATTAAGAATGGTGGCTAAAACACAGTTGCCTAAATGAAATGATGATGTGGCCACTTTTCAGCTGCATGACTGCCTATGCAATTGATTTCATCCCTCCTACTTTCCATCTATAAAATCAGAACAATAGTGGCCAGCACTAGATTATCGTGAAAGTTAAGGACAATGGTTGCATATGGTGCTTGGCACATAGCAACTACTAATTCAATTGGGGATATTAGGCAACATTATTTGAATTTCCCATTAGCCAGTCTGGGTCACGCCTCCATTAAAACAAAATAAAAATAACAGTAATAATAGTAAAACAAGTAAATAAACACATGCTTTCCCTACTACGTTCTGGAAATTACAATAAGTCTTTGTTTTTATTCCAATGTGCTGAATATTCAGGGCATGGCTGGAGAATTTCAACCTTTGTCTTGTACATATAAGTGGGAAATGAAGGAGGAAGCTTAGGCCACATTGACATTGAAAGTATGTTCTGATTTACCACCCTTCATTAAATAGTATCTTTATGGTCTTCAATTATTTTTTTATTATTTTAGATCAGAAATAAAGAAACATGAGAGAGATTTTATTTCTCAAAATATTATGTGTTTTTTCTTCTTCTTAGTGAGTCAAAGAAAAGTACAGAAAGAAAACATCAAATATGCTTAGTTGGCCTTTAAATTTGTTGTGATTTATACTAGAAATGAAGCTCATTGCACTGATTAATCTTGCTTTTACCTCAGCAGCAAAATGATTTCAAAACACACCTGTCTAACCTCAATTCTGCTGACACTCTTCCATGATGCTCTGAATTCATGGGCCAGCCTTAAAGCCTTTTAACTCCTGGCTCCATTGTGTTAAAAGTCAACTCTCATAGCTCTTGTTTTTTGAGTTGGCTTCTGGAGAAGCATACCAATGGATGCTTTCTATTGGAAGTGAGTGGCTCAAGCTACATATTGCTTATTGTTTAATTTGGTCCATGTAATGGACAGCAGATTGTGTTTTCATTTTTAAATTTAAAAAAAATTTAAAATAGTTTCCAGTGAGCTACTTTGGTTTTAGTGATAGATTGTTTATCTCCAAATAATCTCAATATGCTCACAACAAATATATAAAATCCAGAAATTTTACAGCTGAGTATTTAGTGATATATCCTTCTAATGTTTAATTGCATAACACAAAAGCAATTTAAAAATAAACAATTTTTTTGATGTGATTACTTCAAACTTTACCCATTAGTCACTAACTGCCCTTAAATGACCTTGATGCCAGGCATTTTTGTCTGAATATAATTCTTATTTGATTATATTTTATTTTATTAAAAAGATTCTACCTGAATCTTCTCAATTTCACTTGATTATGAATATCTATTTAACATGAAGATCAGGAGTCTTTTACAATTGGTTGTTGATTAGAATCTCATTCACTCCCTGTTTCTTTCAAGGAATGAATTATTAATTGAGTTAATGGATAAAAAGGTCCTAACTATGTCATAAAATGGGGATTGCAGCAGTGAGTTTGATAAGCATCCAGTGATAAGCATCTGATTCAAGTTCTGCTCAGGAAACAAGATGGTTCTTGCTGGTGCAAAAGCATGAGGTACAAACAGAATCAAGTTGTTCTCTTTTTAAGCCCGTGAACTCAGAGGGCTTTAGCTCATTGAAGTGTAGAGATTTGATTTTTTCCTATGTATTGTAATGCTAAATAGTAGCACTTGTTGGGGATTGGTTCTAATATAATCTGCTTGTCCAAACTCTGAGGGTCCTTGTCCCCAATTGGGTTTTGATTGATCAATAAAGATGGCAGCAGCTAATGGTTGGGGAAAGGGAGAGAGGGCAGGGCTCTTAGATTTTCTTAGGCTAGGAGACAGAGGGGGGGAAGGGGAGGGGGAGGAGGGAGTGGGAGAGGAAGGAGGAGGGAGAGGAGGAGGGGGAGGAGGAGGGGGGGAGGAAGAGTAAGAGCGAAGCCCCATAATTGCCCTGAATGGGGGGGGGGGAGGGACATGAGCTACAGATGGAAAAGCCAACCAGCCAGTAAGTATTTGAAAAAGTGGAAAGTGATCACTGACCACTTCCTCGGTTGGGATTGGTCCTGGGGTAGTAGTGGGAGGTTTACTTAGGAGTCTCAGGAGTATCAGAGGGGAGCATCTGCTAACAGGGGAAGGTTTACGAGTGTCCAACATTTGAGCTAGTCTTGGCATGTCAAAAATTAATTGGTGTGTGTGTGTGTGTGTGTGTGTGTGTGAGAGAGAGAGAGAGAGAGAGAGAGAGAGAGAGAGAGAGAGAGAGAG